>NC_054469.1:44553944-44872982 GCF_017639515.1 Carcharodon carcharias
ACTGCATTGACTATTGAAAAGGTCATGCAATGAACCAAATCAATTCCGACCGGATTTCGCACATTGACTGAGTGGGCAACCCCACTTAAATTAGCAAATTTGATTTATTAGAAGGGCACAGGTAAGTCCCCATGACCACCTAAGCTTAGGAAATGTCAGCTTTTGTAACACCAGATGGCCCATTTCAATGCAAAGTAATGCCATTGCGTTTCAAGAATGCCCCAGCAACCTTTTAGAGGTTAATGAATCAAGTAGTGGCTGGCTTACGCAGCTGTGTCATGTATATTGATGACTTGCTGGTCGATAGCTACACATGAGAAGACCAACTAACCATCTAAGGGCAATATTCCAAAGTTTACAGAAAGTTAACCTAGTAGTAAATTTAGCCAAAAGCAAGTTCGCTAAGGCCAAAGGGACCTACTTGGGACATGTTGTTGGAATAGTTGGGAGTTGCCATGGGCAGCAAAAGTATGTGCTAATGCATTTTCCTGTTCCCAAGTCCAAAAGCAAGATTATGTGATTCCTGGGGATATGTGATTCTACAGGAATTTTGTCCCTAATTTCAGCACCCTAGCATTTATTTAAATTAATTCAGTGGATATGGGCTTCACTGGCTGGGCCAGAATTTATTGCCCATCCCTAGTTGCCCGTGAGAAAGTAGTGGTGAGCTGCTTTCTTGAACCACTGTAATCCACGTGATGTAAGTACACCCACAGTGCTGTTAAGAAGGGAGTTCCAGGATTTTGACCCAGCAACAGTAAAGGAACGATGATATATTTCCAAGTCAGGATGGTGAGTGACTTGGAAGGGAAATTCCAGGTGGAGATGTTCCCATCTATCTGCAGCCCTTGTTCTACTAGATGGTAGTGGTCATGGGTTTGGAAGGTGCTGTCTAAGGAGCCTTGGTGAATTCCTGCAGTGGATTTTGTAGATGGTACACACTGCTGCTACTGTGCGTCGGTGGTGGAGGAAGTGAATGCTTGTGGATGTGGTGCCAATCAAGCAGGTTGCTTTGTCCTGGACGGTGTCAAGCTTCTTGAGTGTTAGGACTGCACTCATCCAGGCAAGTGGGGAGTATTCCATCATACTTCTGACTTTGCCTTGAAGATGGTGGACAGGATTTGGGGAGTCAGATGGTGAGTTACTCATAGCAGCATTCCTAGCCCCTGAGCTCTCATAGCCAAAGTATTTATATGGTTAGTCCAGTTTAATTTCTGGTCAATGGTAACCCCAGGATGTTGATAGTTGGGGATTCAGTAATGCCATTGAACATCAAGGGGCGATGGTTGGATTCTCTCTTGTTGAAGATGGTCATTACCTGGCACTTGTGTGTCATGAATGTTACTTGCCACTTGTCAGCCGAAACCTGGATATTGTCCAAGTCTTGCTGCCTTTGGACATGGACTGCTTCAGTGTCTGAGGGGTCGCGAATAGTGCTGAACATTGTGCAATCATCAGCAAACATTCACACTTCTGAACTTATGATGGAAGGAAGGTCATTGATGAAGCAGCTGAAGATGGTTGGGCCAAGGACCCTATCCTAAGGAGCTCCTGCAGTGATGTCCTGGAGCTGAGATGACTGACCCCCAACAACCACAACCATCTTCCTTTGTGCCAGGAATCCAACCAGTGGAGAGTTTTCCCCCTGATTCCCATTGACTCCAGTTTTGCTCAGGCTCCTTAATGCCACACTCAGTCAAATGCTGCCTTGATGTCAAGGGCAATTACTTTCATTCAACTCGGGAGTTCAGCTCTTTTGTCCATGTTTGAACCAAGGCTGTAATGAGGTCAAGAGCTTAGTGGCCCTGACGGAACCCAAACTGGGCGCCAGTGAGCAGGTCATTGCTAAGCAAGTGCCACTTGATAGCACTGTTGATGGCCCCTTCCATTACTATACTGATGATTGAGAGGAGACTGATGGGGCGGTAATTAGCCGGGTCTGATTTGTCCTGTTTTTTATGTACAGCACATACCTGGGCAATTTTCCACATTGGGTAGATGCCAGTGTTGTAGCTGTACTGGAACAGCTTGGCTCGGGGTGCGCAAGTTCTGGAGCACAAGTCTTCAGTAATATTGCCAGAATATTGTCAGGGCTTATAGCCTTTGCACTATCCAAAGCCTTCAGCCGTTTCTTGATATCACGTGGAATTAATCGAATTGGCTGAAGATGCTGATTTGTGATGCTGGGGACCTCCGGAGGAGGCCAAGGGGGATCATTCACTCGACACTTCTGGCTGAAGATTGTAGCAAATGCTTCAGCCTTTTCTTTGCACTGATGTGCTGGGCTCCCCCATCATTGAGGATGAGGATATTTGTGGAGCCTCCTCCTCCAGTGAGTTGTTTAATTGTCTACCACCATTCATGACTGGATGTGGCAGGACTGCAGAACTTAGATTTGATCCAAACATTGTGGGATTGCTGAGCTCTATCTATCACTTATGCTGCTTGGCATGCAAGCAGTCCTGTGTAATAGCTTCACCAGGCTGACACCATCACCGAATGATTTGTTAAAGAAAATTGTTAAGGTAGTGTGATTAGAACTGTGCCAGATGGCTTTCAAAACAATGAAGGCTAGTATAACAAATGAACCAGTGTTAGCAGCCCTAGATTTTAATCCACCCTTTTAAGGTGGCTCTTGAGGTAGAAGTCATCTAACTCTGGTCCTGCTCCACATAATTACAGAAATTGGTTCACAATAGGCTTGCAGACTTCTTGGTGTTCCAAGAATTCCAAAGAATGTTTGTGAACAAACCCCAATCTATCACAATGATAGATGAGAGAATGGGTGAAACTCGAACACCATTGTGTATCACTGGCCATGTTATCAGAAACCATTTGTGAACAATGAAAAAATAGATAGTATGTTCACATGGCCAAAACCAGATTTCTGATAAGGGACATTTAATAAGATACATTTTTGGAGCAGAGAAAGAGAGAAAGTTCCAGACCAGCAGAAGAACAGGACCCTGCCTGAGGTCCATCAAAAGGCAAGGATTTCAGGTTGGCCTTTACCTGCCTATCTAAAGGACCAAACCAGGTTTTCGCTGCAGGGATTTAACTGCACCTTGACCCAAATGAAGCCAGACAAACCTGCTGCTGCAAGCAGTAAGCCACTGCGAATCCGTCTTCATAAACCTCTGACCTCTATTTCTTCAGTGGACCAAAAAAGGAATTACAAGCCTACAACGTTTCAAGATTTCATCCCAAGAGAAGTAAGTGCGACAGTGTATTTTTGGACTTTTAAGATCTAAGTGCATGCTACCTCTTTTGTAATCACCATCTTTTCTTGAGCATATGTGTGTCTGTATAAGTGGGTGCTGGTACGAATACATTTTTGATGTTGAGCAATAAACATTTATCCCTCTTTTGAAAAACTCACAAGAAAACTTGTTAATTGTCTATTCTTTACAGCCACAGCATTCAAGGGGTTTAAACGTTTTTGTTCTTTTTAAGAACACATCTGTCTTCGGTCAGTCAAGAGGTGGAAAAAAGGGGGGAACCATCCTACTACCTCTCCGCTGTCCAAAAATACCACCACCTGCAAGTTCCTCTCCAAGCCACACACCATCCTGACTTGAAACTATACTGCTATTCCTCCACTGTCACTGGATCAAAATCCTGGAACTCCCTCCCCGAACAGTATTGTGGGTATTCCTACAGCACATGGACTGCAGCGGTTCAAGAATGTGGCTCATCACCACCTTCTAAGGGCAATTACAGATGAGCAGTAAATTTTTGCCTTGCCAATGACACCCACACCCATGAAAGAATAAAAAAAATGTTCAATTGATGATGGAGACTTCAATTTTGAGCCATTGGAATAAATACTTGAAGCTGAGGTAAATACTGGGGAATGGGAAGAGAGCAGGATGGTAGCATTTGCTTTGAATTGCTCTAGCAAAGATCTGGTACAGGCATTGTGGTGAAACAGCCAGCCACTATAAACTACAGTTTTATCAGATCGCTATAACCTTTCTTCTACTAAATAAATTAACGTACAGCAATTCAATTATTTTATATTAAATTGTCAAACTATTTGCCCTTATAACAGATCGTAAGCAATTAGCCAAAATTTAAAGGAGGAAAACTTTATTTTGTCTTTTCCTTCCTATTCTTCTTAACTTGATGTGATACATCGCATATTTACCACACTCCCCTAAACAAATCTTTCACTCCTATCAGTCAAGAATATTTAATTGAATAATAATTGTAAAATAAGTCCCGCAAACAAATGAAGACACATTTTATAAACTGTGAACGTTCCAGAAAAGTACACACACCAGCAAAGAATGGAGGGCCCTTATATACAGTAAGCCAATGAAATGGATGCTGTTTCAAGGATACATTAAGATGTCTTTGATCCTTCCCTTGCAGTAGACAGGTCAGATTAATTATTCTGGAAATAGTCACACTATCTCTTGTGTGATTTGAGGTAGTACTGTGCACCCATTAGGAGACATAATAAACATGTTACACTAACTGACATACTTTGAAGATGGTGACTTATCTGACATCTCTTTATGAGGGAAACATACAGGTATCTCAGAATTGGATTTCTGTTGTTACATTGTGATGAACATTTGCTTGTGCTCTTCTCCAACCACATCCTTGCCTTGAAGACACTAACTTGTGCTCTTGACTATGATTTCATGGGTACACAACATCCTCCTGTGCTTTAGCTAAGTGATCATTCCTCATGTAAATGTTGTATATATTCCCCAACTTTGTTTGGTTATGCATTTCTAATGATCAGCACTCTCACTTCTGAGTCAAAATATTATGCAGTATCATTAGAGGTGCTGTTTTTGAATGAGATTTTAAGTGGTACACTAGTGCAGTGGTTATGTTAAAAACAAAAAAAACTGCGGATGCTGGAAATCCAAAACAAAAACAGAATTACCTGGAAAAACTCAGCAGGTCTGGCAGCATCGGCGGAGAAGAAAAGAGTTGACGTTTCGAGTCCTCATGACCCTTCGACAGAACTTGAGTTCGAGTCCAGGAAAGAGCTGAAATATAAGCTGGTTTAAGGTGTGTGTGTGGGGGGCGGAGAGATAGAGAGACAGAGAGGTGGAGGGGGTTGGTGTGGTTGTAGGGACAAACAAGCAGTGATAGAAGCAGATCATCAAAAGATGTCAATGACAATAGTACAATAGAACACATAGGTGTTAAAGTTAAAGTTGGTGATATTATCTAAACGAATGTGCTAATTAAGAATGGATGGTAGGGCACTCAAGGTATAGCTCTAGTGGGTTTTTTTTTTTAATAATGGAAATAGGTGGGAAAAGGAAAATCTTTATAATTTATTGGAAAAAAAAAGGGGGAAACAGAAAGGGGGTGGGGATGGGGGAGGGAGCTCATGACCTAAAGTTGTTGAATTCAATATTCAGTCCTGAATATTGAATTCAACAACTTTAGGTCATGAGCTCCCTCCCCCATCCCCACCCCCTTTCTGTTTCCCCCTTCTTTTTTTTTTCCAATAAATTATAAAGATTTTCCTTTTCCCACCTATTTCCATTATTAAAAAAAAAACCACTAGAGCTATACCTTGAGTGCCCTACCATCCATTCTTAATTAGCACATTCGTTTAGATAATATCACCAACTTTAACTTTAACACCTATGTGTTCTATTGTACTATTGTCATTGACATCTTTTGATGATCTGCTTCTATCACTGCTTGTTTGTCCCTACAACCACACCAACCCCCTCCACCTCTCTGTCTCTCTATCTCTCCGCCCCCCACACACACACCTTAAACCAGCTTATATTTCAGCTCTTTCCTGGACTCGAACTCAAGTTCTGTCGAAGGGTCATGAGGACTCGAAACGTCAACTCTTTTCTTCTCCGCCGATGCTGCCAGACCTGCTGAGTTTTTCCAGGTAATTCTGTTTTTGCAGTGGTTATGTTGTTGAGCTGATAACCCAGGGATGTGAATTCAAATCCCATCGTAATTTGTGGTCTCGCCCCAGAAATTTTTTTTCAAAATGTTCAAATGCCTAACTGTTTCACTACAAGCAGAATTTTATGGTCCCATCTCAGTGAGGGCAGGGCCAAAAAATGCAGCAAGTCATTCAACAGTCCATTGACTTTGGCGGGACTGGAAAATCCCACTGGCAGGAAGAGGCATAAAATTCTGCCCTAAAACTTTCAGGGAAGGGATCCTGTGACTCCTATGTGATCTGGTTTGCATGTGACCCTAATCCCAGATTGTGTGACTGACATTTAATGCTCTCAAGCCAGCTATGGGTGGGCAATAAATGCCCATTTCTTAAATGGCTCAGGACATGTTAAAAACCCCATGACGTTATTTCTGTTTGTCAATGCAAATGAAAGATATGATAAATGTAAGTCTCACTTACTCTCTTTAAAGATTTTGTTCAATGTGTTTGTTTTTACTGTCTTTAATTGCAATGTTGCATTTTGCAGCAGATAATCTTTATGATATAGACAAGGTTGTGTGAAAGGAAACATTTTGCTGCAAAGGGGTGTTCCATTGAAGGTTGATCTGTATGTGCTTCATTTCACATAGTAAATGGTGTTGATGTTTATACTGCATTACCAGAAGACAGTAAATGTCTTGGAACAGCAGGCACACAGAGGAATTCACTGATAACTCCAATGGAACTTATCAGCCCATCATAGGAATACTTATTAAACCTAATGCAGCATGATCTGGCAAATGTAAGTTAAAGATATCACTGGAATTATCAAAGGTTAGAGGCATAAAATCTTATATATTTACCTATTAACATTGTTGATTTTAAACAATGTTATGTTTAAGCCTAAAATAAGAGTCACAAATCAGTCATCACTTTAAGTGTGCTACAGGTAAATTTGTCTCAGTTTTGAGAAAATATGATCATGATTCCATGGTTACCTGAGCACAACAAAGTCCAATACTTCAACTCAAATGTTACAGTCCTTCAATCAAATCTTATAAATAGTCTCGTAACAGTCAAATGAATGGGCTAGCATGGAAGCCCCACATATATTCCACGTTGCTGATGCACTTACATTCCTTGAAGTAATGCAAGATGACTTAATTAATAATACATAGAGGACATGAAAAGGAGATTTTTAGAATTGTTGCTTACAATGTGAAATGGGGCATTGTAATAACCCTTAGAGGCTGCATTCAGGAATTCCAATAATATTCCAACAAGTACTAATATGAACAGAGTTTCTTTGTAAGGACATTGGAATTCCATATTTGTTTTTCTTTTCTCTATCTTCCACTTTTTCTGTACAAGGAATCTGGTATAATGAAACTAAGTGTAATGCATTATCAAAGAGCAGGGAGTTCTCCCAGGGGTTCTACTCAGCATTCTTCCTTCAGCTGCTTGCCTAATAGCCAGTGACAAGGGCCGTCCCCTCATGTTATCAGTGTTGTACAATATTCAGCAGGTCACCATGAATCTTGAGACCTGCTCTTGTGAATACTGCAGGGCTCCTTCAGAGCAGTCCAAGCAGTAGAATTGACGTTTCAGCATGCCAATGGTCTACTTTATCATATATCTTGTGGCAGCATGGTTCTCATTGTATGCCTGATGCTAGCGTGTACATGGGTTGTGAACCAGGATCATGAGTCACATCGTCAGCAGACAGCCTTTGACACCCAGAAGCCACCTCCTAGTTTGCTGTGGCAATTCAAATCAGCTGGCACAGTGAACTGCCATAGAAAGAAAGCATCATGACAGCTCGAAGCTGTCCTGCATGTCGCACACCCTGTAGTCATACATCAGCCTTATGTTGAGGGATTGAAATCCCTTTCAATTTTGGTTTATGGTAGCTTTCACATATGGCACCTGAAAAGCAATGTGTATACAACCAAAGGAACCCTGCAATAATAGCAAACCTTTGTGCTCACTCTGCCTGCTTTTCTCTTCAAATAGGAAACTTCATTGAACTCCCTTAATGGAGGCGGATAGCATAATATAGACAATACTAAAATCTTCATACCCAGTTTTTAAAGAGCCGGATGTGTAAATATTTATTGCCATGATCTCCTTTACAATCACTGGTGGCTCTAGCAATTGGCATATTTCATGAGGGCATCCTTTTTGATGCACTGACATCTTACACACCGGGTGGAATGGTCCCAAATTGGTACTAAGTGAAGTAGTGGGTGGGAAAAAGGACATCTTACCTGCTGGCAACAATGGTGGGCTTTTGCATCGTATCATCCCAATCCCACATCATTAATCATGCATTCCCAGGAAACATGCCATTTCGTTGGCGGGCAGCCTGCAATTCGCCCACCATGCTGTCACCTCGCCGCTTTCTCACACCAGGCACCATAGTTAAAGTGCAGCTGCCTGCCATGATGCCCAATGCCACCAGGCATGGAGAATTCCACCCACTGTTTATTACTATGGTCCTGTTAGAGAATGACTCCCTTAAAACCCTGGGCCAATATGGCCTCCTGCTGAGAGCACTTCTCCCCTCCTCATCCTCCCTCTTCTAGCAGTTTGTCCTGCTCAATGTGGCCTGTTTATTCTTCCCATCATGCTTTATTCTAAAGCTCAAGCCTACTAGTGCATACATGTCTGGGAGCAACTGATTCGTGCAAAAGTCTTGATGTTAACAAAAAGGCTTCAGCATCTGCCATGCAACTCCCTGTGAATTTTGCAACTTGGAACCACTATGGAAAAGAAGGAAGAGGGTACTACCAAAGTCATAGTTTGATTGAAACCATTAAGATCCGGAGGGGTCTTGAGAGGGTGGATATGGACAGATAGTTTCCTGCTGTGGGAGAATCTAGAACCAAGGGTCACTATTTAAAAATAAGGGGTCACACATTTAAGACAGAGATGAGAATTTTTTTCTCTCGGAGGATAGTGAGTCTTTGGAACTCTCTTTTCCAAAAGGCAGCGGAAGCAGAGTCTTTGAATATTTTTAAGGCAAAGGTAAATAGATTCTTGATAAACAAGGGGCCGAAAGGTTATCGGGGGTACATGGGAGGTTACATACAGGGGAGGTAAGCCAAGGGGCTTACTCCTGCTCCTAATTCATATGTTCATACAGTGAAAGTGGAGATACTTAAAATGACGGGCAAAAAATTGAAAATGCAGATATACCAAAAAGGCTGGCTGTGCTTAAAGTAGATGTTACACCCAGGTGGGGAGGAGTTAACTGGCTTACCGTTATTCAGCCCCCTTGTTTAGTCGCAACAAAGATTTTTTTTATTTCTTTTCACCGTAGATACCTTTTCCAATCCAAATGTATTTACTGTTTAATAGGGAGCCAATCAAACCAGGTTTTCTTGAGCCAAAGAATGAGTAAGTATATTAGTTATTAAACCTAAGAAAAAATAATAGAAGGCATGACGATAGACAGGCAGACACACACACACACACACACACACACACACATATATTAGAGTCTGAATAAAAGTTTAAAAAATGTACAATTAAGTACTTTGCTTGTCCTTGCGGCATAGATTGTTGAACTTTGCAGTTGTTTAAAGTTAGCTGGATTCCTTTAAAATCCTGGAGTTGAATTGAAGTTCAGGTAACTGCACTTTGCTGGAGATAATTTCCTCCCTTTTAATTCTATGATCCATCTCCCAGAAATCAATGACTTTCGCTTGTATTCTTTCTGTTGGACAGACACTCTGCGAATGAATTTTAGACTGTTAAGAGAGAGAGTTTTGTTTCTTAAGAGAGAGGGAGATTGTTTATGCTCCATTCAGCAGTTTTTCCAGATAACTTTGATTTTTCTCTCTGTTTCTGGCATGGCAAAACCAGTTCTTAAACCTCCTGTCTGTATATTCCATGAAAAGAATTCAATTAACATGTCTTGTACTCACTGTTATAGAACACATTTTTGACCTCATCTCAGAATCTTTTGACACATTTCAAAATAGTAGAAACCCCACAGGAGATGGGGTTACTTTATCCTCCGCAGATGATTTTGAAAGTCTGTTGGGTATCTGGCTGGTTAGCAGTTCATACTGTCTTGACATAATTACAGTTGATTAAAGTCCAGCACTTTACATTTTTAATGCCATCTTCTCAAGAGTTCCTTTTTGAAGTGGACCTTGACACCCCCAGTGTGGAATTCCATGTGCAACATGTCACTACTGCAATCAGATAGTAATGTTCCAGAAAAGTTCTTCTTACAATGCCATATGTCAGGTGACCGTTGGTAGCCATCATTGGCCAACGTCTTTTATTGGTTATTCTTTTAAAAAAGATCCTCTTTAATCAGTTCAATATGCTTTTGGTTAGCTAGTTAAGTTATAGGTAGATCTCATTCAGTCACACTTTCCCATCATAGTGACATAGATAAGTTACCAGGACCAGGTGGGATACATTTGGAGATGCTGATGGAAGTTAAGGATCTGCAGAGCCATTTCAACTCCTGACCTCATCACAACATTGGTCTAAATATGGACACAAGAGGTGAAGTCAAGAAGCAAGCTGAGAGTGACTGCCCTTGACATCAAGGCAGCATTTGTCCAAGTATGGTATCATGGAGCCCTAGCAAAATTGAAGCCAATGGGAATTAGGGGGAAAACTCTCCACCAGTTGGAGTCATACGCAAGGAAAATGGTGGTGGTTGCTGGTGACCAATCATATCAGCTGCAGGACATATCTACATGAGTTGCTCAAGGTAGTGTTCTAGGCCCAATCATCTTCAATTGCTTCATCAATGACCTTCCCCCCATCGTAAAATTAGAATAAAACCATAAGACGTAGGAGCAAAAGAAGGCCATCTGGTCAATCAAGTCAGCTCCACCATTCAATGAGATCATGGCTAATCTGATAATCTGATAATCCTCAACTCCAATTTCCTGCCTTTTCCCCATAACCCTTGATTCCCTTCTGATTAAAAATCTGTCTATCTCAGCCTTGAAAATACTTAACGACCCAGCCTCTACAGTCGGCAGTGGTAAAGAATTCCACTGATTCACTACCCTCTGAGAGAAGAAATTCCTCCTTCTCTGTCTTGAATGGGTGACCCCTTACTCTGAGACTCTGCCCTCTGGTTCTAGACTCTCCCACAAAGGGAAACAACCTTTCAGCGTCTACTCTGTCAAGCCCCCTAAGAATTTTATCTATTTCAATAAGGTCGCCTCTCATTTTTCTAAACTCCAACAACTACAGGCCCAACCTACTCATCCTCTCCTAATAAGAAAATCCCTCCATACTTGGGGTCAACCTAGTGAATCTTCTCTGAACAGCCTCTAATGCCAGTATATCTTTCCTTGGATAAGGGGCCCAAAACTGCTCACAGTATTTTAATCGTGGTCTAACTAGTGCCTTGTATAGTTTTAGCAAGACTTCCCTATTTTTATATTCCATTCCCTTTGAAATAAAGGCCAACATTCCATTTACCTTCCCTATTACCTGCTGAACTTGTATGTTAGCTTTTTGTGGTTTATGCACGAGGACCCCCAAATCCCTCTGTGCTGTAGCTTTCTGCGGCCTTTCTCATAGAGTGATAGAATCATACAGCACAGAGAAAGGCCCTTTGGCCCATCGAGTCTGCACTGGTCAAACAAGTACCTTGTTATTCTAAGATAAAAACAAAAAAACTGCGGATGCTGGAAATCCAAAACAAAAACAGAATTACCTGGAAAAACTCAGCAGGTCTGGCAGCATCGGCGGAGAAGAAAAGAGTTGACGTTTCGAGTCCTCATGACCCTTCGACAGAACTAGTTCTGTCGAAGGGTCATGAGGACTCGAAACGTCAACTCTTTTCTTCTCCGCCGATGCTGCCAGACCTGCTGAGTTTTTCCAGGTAATTCTGTTTTTGCCTTGTTATTCTAATCCCATTTTCCAGCACTAGGCCCATAGCCTTGTATGCCATGGCATCGCAAGTGCACATCCAAATACTTCTTAAATGTTATGAGGATTTAAATAATATTCAGCTCCTCTATTCTTCCTGCCAAAGTGCATAACGTTACATTTTCCCACATTATATTCAATCTGCCAAGTTTTTGCCCACTCACTTAGCCTGTCTATATTTTTTTTCATGTCTGTGCCAGCTCTCTGCCTTCTTCTTAGGCAGTCCCTCAGGGTTGAGGATGACTTGCTTCCACACTAAAAATGAGTTCTCAGGTGACTGAAGATTCCAATGCGTGACCTACAGTCTCTGTCACAGGTGGGGCAAAATGTGGTAGGGGGAACAGGTGGGTGGGGTGGCCGGATTGCCAAGTGCTCCTTTTGCTGTTGACGCTTGGCTTCAGCTGGCCCTTGGCAATGACACTTGAGGAGTTTAACTCCTTCCCGGATGCTTTCCCTCCACTTTAGCGGTCTTGGACCAGGGATTCCCAAATGTCAGTGGGGATGTTTATCGAGGAGAGTTCGAGCAGGACCTTGAAGCATTTCCTCTGCCCTCCTGGAGCTCGCTTGCTGTGTTGAAGCTCCGAGTAGAGCGCTTGTTTCGGGAGTTTCGTGCCATGCATGCAGACGATGTGGCCCACCCAGCAGGGCTGGGCGAGCGCGGTCAATGCTTTGATGTTGGGAATCACAGAATCACAGACTTGTTACGGTGCAGAAGGAGGCCATTCGGCCCATTGTGTCTGCACAAGCTCCCTGAGTATTTTAACTTACTACCAATCTCCTGCCTTTTCCCCATAAACCTGCATGTTGTTTCTATTTAAATAATCATCCAATGCCCTCTTAAATGCCTCAATCGAACCTGCCTCCTCCACATTTCCAAGCAGTGCATTCCAAACCATAACTACTCACTGTGTGAAAAAGTTTTTTCTCACCTGGTACTTGCTTCTTTTGCAAAACACTTTAAAACTGTGCCCTCTGGTTCTCGATCCGTTTACGAGCGGGAACAGTTTCTCCTTATCTACTCTGTCCAGACTCTTAATGAATTTGAAAACTTCTATCAAGTCTCCTCTTAGCCTTCCCCTCTCCAAGGAAAACAGTCCCAACTTCTTTCCTCCTAACTTAAGTGTTTCATCCCTGAAACCATTCTCGTAAACCTCTTCTGCACACTCTCCAATGCGTACACATCCTTCCTAGTGTGGCGCCCAGAACTATATACAATACTCCAGCTGAAATCTAACCAGCATCTTATATAGGCTCATCAAAACCTCCCTGCTCTTGTACCCTATGCCCCTATTAATGAACCTAGAATACTGCATGCTTTAGAAACATCTCTCTCTCTACTTGTCCTGCCACCTTTAATGACTTAAGTACATATACACCCAGGTCTCTCTACTCCTGCACACCCTTTAAAATAGTATCCTTTATTTTATATTGTCTCACCATGTTCTTTGTACCAAAGTGTATCATCTTACACTTATCCACATTGCACTTCATCTCTCACCAATCTGCCCACACCACCAATGTGTTAATGTCCTTGTGAAGTTCTACACAGTCCTCCTCACAGTTTACAATTCTATCAAGTTTTGTGTCGTCCACAAACTTTGAAATTGTCCCCTGCACTCCAAGATCTAGATAATTTATATATATCAGGAAAAGCAAGAGTCCCAATACCAACCCCTGGAGAACTCCACTACAAACATTCTTCCAGCCCAAAAAATACCCATTAACCACTACTCTCTGTTTCCTATCTCTCAGCCAATTTTGTATCCACGTTGGTATTGTCGAAGGGTCATGAGGACTCGAAACGTCAACTCTTTTCTTCTCCGCCGATGCTGCCGGACCTGCTGAGTTTTTCCAGGTAATTCTGTTTTTGTTTTGGTATTGTCCGTTTTATTCCATGATCTGCAACTTTCCTCACAAGTCTGTTGTGTGGTATTCTGTCGAACGCCTTTTGAAAGTCCATGTGCCACATCAACAGCCTTGCCCTCATCAACCATCACTGTTATCTCTTCCAAAAACTCCAGCAAGTTAGTTAGACATAATTTTTCTTCAACAAATCCATGCTGACTTTTCCAAATCAATCCACATTTTTCCATGTGACCATTCATTCTATCCTGAATAATTGTTTCTAGAAGTTTCCCCACCACCGAAGTTAAACTGACTGGTCTGTAATTTTTTGGTCATCTTTATGTTGGTTTTTCAAACTTTCCCAATCCTCTGGCTTACCACTAATCTTTGCCACACTGTATGTTTTTTTTTCAATTTGATACTATCCTTAACTTCCTTGGTTAACCATGATTGGTTTACCTACTTCCTCGAATCTTTCTTCCTCACTGGGTTATATCTTTGTTGTGAGTCATGAACTATTTTCTTAAACATCTGCCATTGTTCATCTTTTCTGCTAAACTCCTTTCCAAGTCCACTCCGGCCAACTCTGCCCTCATTCCTTTAGAAGTGGAGGTATGTTTGCTGACAATTGCACAGTGTTTAGTACTATTCATAACCCCTCAGATACTGAAGCAATCTGTGCTTGAATGTAGCAAGACCTGCACAACATTTAGGTATGGACTGATAGGTGGCAAGTACCATTCACACTACACAAGTGACAGATAATGACCATCTTCAACAAGAGAGAATCTAAACATTTTCCCTTGGTGTTCAGTAGCATTATCATTGCCGAATCCCTCACCATCAGCATCCTGGGGATTGCTATTGACCAGAAACTTAACTGGACCAGCCATATAAATACTGTGGCTACAAGAGTAGATCATAAGCTAAGTATTCAGTGGCAAGTAATTCATCTCCTGACTGCCCAAAAGCTTGTCCACCATCTACAAAGCACAAGTCAGGAGTTTGATAGAATACTCACCACTTGCCTGGATGAGTGCAGCTCCAACAACACTCAAGAAACTCAGCATCATCAAGGATAAAGCAGTCAGTTTGATTGGCACCACATCTACTACCTTAAACTGTGGCTCGCACTCTTACTTCTGAGACATAAAGTTCCCACCCCAAGACCTAAGCACAAAAATCAAGGTTGATACTCCAGTAGATTCCTAGGGAGATTTGCACTGTTAGAAGTGTCATCTTTTGGATAAGACACTAAATCGAGGGCTGATCTGCCTGCTTGGGTGGATGTGAAAACTCTCATGGCACTATTTTGAAGAACAGGGGAGTTATCCTCAGGGAATATTTATCACTCAGTCAACATCAGAAAAACAAATCATCTGGTCATTATCACATTCCTGTTTGTGGGTGTCTCCTGTGCACAAATTGACTGCCTCATTTCCTAAATTACAACACTTAAAAAGTACTTTATTATCTGTGAAGTGATTTGAAACATTCAGTGGTCATGAAAAGCGTTCTATAATTGCAAGCCTTTTCTACCTTTCTAGCATTGCAGTCGTCTCCCAGTGCTGTATTGGAATGTTAATATAGATTTTGAGGGTGTATTTCCATGGTGATTTATCCATCAGAGAGGTCATGCATCGGCCTTGGTTTTACTTTTTATCCAGCAGATGGGTGATTGTACCATCTATAATAGAATGTAGGTGTGTGTCCCTTTAAGCCTAGAAGGTATCATTGCAGAGGATTCTCAAAATGAATGCTGGAATTACTTCCACATTACACTGCAGAATGGGTTTGTGTGGGTTTGGGTTTGTTTGATTGACAGGTCAGTTAACATGTAGTGAAACTAGTATAATCGTGGAGAGAGGAAGCTAAATAATATAGGATTCTAAGATTGTTTTGGCTCTAGCAGAAAGAAAGAGTTGAAGGCATGATGTGGAAGTATAAATTATCCTCACTGCAAAAATTAATGTTTAAAAGTTTAATCATTCCCCCATATACATTTAGCTTAATTGTTTCATGTTTGATTTAGCTTATCTTTCTGTGGTCTGTTACAGCTGCTGAAAAATTGTAAGTTATGGCTGGCAGGGCCAGAAGGGATTTGATCATGTAGGAATAACAGGGCACCTAATGCAGTTGGAACACTTAATAGTAATGAGCCCTTCAGTCCTTTGAGCATCTCCCACCATTCAATTGGATCATGGCCAATCAACTCCAGTTACCCCACCTTCGTTCCATCGTCCTTAATAATGCCCTTTAACCAACAAAATTTGATCTATCTCAGTTCTTAAGTCTTCAATTGACCCAGCCTTTGAGGGAGAGTTCCAAAGTCCCATTACCCATTATGTGTAGACATTCTTCCTGGCATCAATACTGAATGGCCTAGCTCTAATTTTATGGACATGCTCTCTTAATCTGATTGTTGAGAGGACAGAATTTTTCTCTCACTAGCCTATTACATCCTTGAATCATCTTACACACCTCAATTAAATCGCTCCTTAATCTTCTATACTCAAGGGAATACAAGACTAGTTAATGCAATCTGTCCTCATAATCTAGCCTTTTTAGCTCCAGTATCATTCTAGTGAATCTGGGCTGGATGCTGTCCAAGGCTAATATAACCTTCTTGAGATGTGGGGCCCAAATGTGTTCAAAAAAAGCTTTAAAAAGCTGTAGCATAACTTCCAACTGTATTTCAGCTCCAATAGGTAACATACATTTTGTTCATAAGTTGCTCAATACATTTACTGAGGTTAGAATAAATCTGTCCACAATTAAGGGGAGGCAGTGAAGTCGGGTAATGTCACTGGACTAGTAACCCAGAGGCTGAAGTTTAAGCTCTAGGGATATATGTTTAAATCCCACCATTGTACCTGGTGGAATTTGAATTCAATGGATAAATCTGGAATTAAATCTAACCTCAGTAATGGTAACTATGAAACATAGAAACTAGGAGCAGGAGTAGGCCATTCGGCCCCTTGAGCCTTCTCCGCCATTCATTATGATAATGGCTGATCATCCAACTCAATAGCCTGCTCCTGCTTTCTCCCCATGTCCTTTGACCCCTTTCGCCCCAAGAGCTATATCTAACTCCTTGAAAACATACAATGTTTTGACCTCAACTACTTTATGTGGTAGCGAATTCTATAGGCTCACCACTCTCTAGGTGAAGAAATTTTTCCTCATCTCAGTCCTAAATGGTCCACCCCGTATCCTCAAACTGTGAACCCTGGTTCTGGACTCCCCCACCATTGGGAACATCCTTCCTGCATCTAACCTGTCTAGTCCTGTTAGAATTGTATAGGTTTCTATGAGATCCCCCTCATTCTTCTGAACTCCAGCGAATATAATCCTAACCAACTCAATCTCTCCTCATATGTCAGTCCTGCAATCCCAGAAATCAGTCTGATAAACCTTCGCTGCACTCCCTCTATGGCAAGAACATCCTTCCTCAGATAAGAACAAAACTGCACACAATATTCCAGGTGAGGTCTCACCAAGGCTCTGTTTAATTGCAGCAAGACATCCCTATTCCTGTACTCGAATCCTCCCTCTATGAAGGCCAACGTACCATTTGCCTTCTTTACCACCTGCTGCACCTGTATGCTTATCTTCAGCAAATAGTGTACGAGGACACCCAAGTCTCGTTGCACCAATGTTGATTGTTGTTAAAAGGCATTTGGTTCACTAATGTCCCTTTAAGGGAGGAAATCTACCATCCTTAACCTGTGACTTTAGTCCACAGCAACATAGTTGACTGTTGACTCTTAACCTTCCTCTGAAATAGCCTAGCTAGCCACTCAGTTATATCAAACTGTTACAAAGTCTGAAAGGAATGAAAGGTAACGGACCACCCAGCATCAATCGAGGTACCGGAAATGACAATGGCAAACCTAGCCTTGTCATCCCTGCAAAGTCTTCCTTATTAATGTCTGGGGGCTTGTGCCAAAATTGGGAGAGCTGTCCCACAGACTAGTCAATGATATGGTCATACTCAGAATCATAGTTTACAGGCAATGTCCCAGACACCAGCATTACCATCCCTGGGCATGTCCAGACCCACCAGAGGTGGCAGCACAGTGGTATACATGGTCAAACATGGGCAAGAAAACTTCCTGCTGATTACCACCTAGCACTACTCCCACCAGCCCTCAGCTGATGAACCAATACTCCTCCACGTTAAACACCAGTTGGAAGAAGCACTGAAGATGGCACAGTGTCCTCTGGATGGGAGATGTCAAGGCCCACCGACAGGAGTGACTTGGGAGCACCACTGCTGACCAAACTGCCGAGTCCTAAAGGACATAGCTGCCAGACTGGGTCTGCGGCAGGTAGTGAGGGAACTAATGAGGGAAAAACTTACTTGACCTCATCCTCAACAATCCACTCTGTCCATGACAGTATTAGTAGGTGTGTCCACTGCACAGTGCTTGTGGAGACGAAGTTCCATCTTCACATTGAGGATACCCTCCATTGTGTTGTGTGGCACTACTACCACGAGAAATAGGATAGGTTTTGATAGATCAGCTAGCAAATCAAAACTGGGCATGTATGAGGCGCTGTGGCCCAACAGCAGCAGCAGAATTGTATTCAACAACAATCTGTAAACTCGTGGCCCGGAATATCCCCCATTCTACTGTGACCATCAAATTGGGAGATCAACACTAGTTCAATAAAGTGTGCAGGAGGGCATCCCAGGAGCAGCATATCTAAAAATAGGGTGTCAACCTCGTGAAGCTACGACATCGGGCTACTTGCAAGCCAAACAGAGACAGTGTGTGATAGACAGAGCTAAGCTGTGCCATAACAAATGGTTCAGATCTAAGCTCTGCGGTCCTGCCACATCCAGTCAGTGGTGGACAATTAAAGAAAGAACTGGAGCAGGAGGAGACTCCACAAATATCCCATCCTCAATGATGGGGGAACTTAGCACATTAGTGCGAAAGACAAGGCTGAAGCATTTGCAACCATTTTTTTATTCATTCATGTGATGTGAAAATTGTTGGCTAGGGCAGCATTTGTTGTCCATCCCTAATGCTCTTGAGAGGTGGTGGTGAGCTGCCTTCTTGAACCACAGCAGTCCATGGGTTATACAAACACCCACAGTGCCGTTAGGAGGGGAGTTCCAGGATTTTGACCCAGCGACAGTGAAGGAAAAGCGATATAGTTCCAAGTCAGGATGGTGTGTGACTTGGAAGGGAACTTGCAGGTGGTGCTGTTCGCATGCATCTGCTGCCCTTGTTATTCTAGGTGGTAGAAGTTGTGGGTTTGAAAAGTGCTGTCAAAGGGGCCTTGGTGAGTTGCTGCAGTGCATCTTGTAGATGGTACACAATGTTGCCACTGTACATCAGTGGTGGAGGGAGTGAATGTTGAAGGTGGTGGATGGGTTGTCAATCAAATGGGCTGCTTTGTCCTGGATGGTGTTGAGGTTCTTGAGTGATTTTGCAGCTGCACTCATCTATGCAAGTGGAGAGCATTCCATCACATTCCTGACTTGTGCCCTGTCCATGGTGGACAGATTTTGGAGAATCAGGAGGTAAGTTACTCTATGCAGAATTCCCAGCCTCTGACCTGCTCTTGCAGCCACAATATTTACCAGTTTCTGGTCAATGGTAACCTCCAGGATGTTGATAGTAGGTGATTGATTGTAATGCCATTGAATGTCCAAGCGAGGTGGTTATATTTTGAAATAAAAATATCAGATGCTGGAAAAACCCAGCAGGTCTGGCAGCATCTGTGTAGAGTTAACATTTTGAGTCTGTATGACTCTTCTTCAGAGCTACAGAGAAGAAGTAGAAGTGTGATAAATTTTATACTGTTTAAGAGGGAGTGGAGCAAAATAGGTCATAGTTGGGAGCTCAGGAGAGACTGACAAAGATGTCATGGACACAAGACAGAGGGGGTGTTAATGGTGGCGTTAAAAATTAAAGAAGCTGCTGATAGTGGCACAAAGGTAATATAGCAGAATGTGTTAATAGCAAAACAAGGGTCAGTGCCTCAATGAAAGCATAACGTAGAAGCAAGTGAAGATGGCCGTTTAGGTTGGGGGCGGTAGGGGCGGGTTGGGGGAAAAAGGTTAAAAATGATTAGTACACAGGGTCCTGTTATTTGCAGAAAGAAAGAACATGTACACACATTGTGCCTGTTTCAGCTAAACAAAAGTGATAGCCATTGGTTGGTTCATTCCTCAGGGCAATGCCTTGACCAATGAGAGTCAAGCTGCCTGGTTTAAAATTTCAAACTATGCTTGGAAGTTAACTGTCAGTCACCATTAACTGGTGCATTCTCCATGATAATACCTCTACCAATCAGATTCCACTTTCCAACCAATCAGCACTCTCTTCTCATACTGTATAAAGTTGTTGCTTCCCCTGACATTGATATTCTTTTGATTGTCCTGATGAGTGCAAGGTGAAAAGCTTCGACAAAATGTCTTTCTTCAGCTATACTCAAGTTCTGTACTACCAAGTGACTACTGCAATATTGGCCAGGGTATTCTGGCCCCGTCACGGGCGGGACCCAACGCGGGTGAGGTGGCACCCCAGTCAGAAGTCCATTAACTTACAGTGGGACTGGACGATCCCGTTGGCGGGCGGGTGCAGAAAATCTCACCCTTTATGTAATTAAAAAGTGCATAGGAGATACATTTTCTTCAATGTACTCTAGCATTTGTGTACTACTACTTGCAGTAACTCTGGTGGATGCACTTTAGGTACCTCTACTGCTGCAGACCTTAGATCTTTGAAATGTAATGATGCCAGCATGGAAGCATGCATAATAGCTTCAAGGCATCTCTCGTTGCCAGAGGGCATGTAGGTAGATCAAAGACTCAAGCGATATCAGACAACATATACATTTGCACCACACAGCATCCCACATGTGAATATTGTATTAGTATGAAAACCGCCATCAGGAGAATGTATGCTTTCACTCGTATCAGTAAATTGAAATTAGATCCAAATGAACAATTTTAATCCCAAATTTTAGGTACCTAAAATAGAAGGATGGGGTAAACTTTGTTCTAATGCTATAGGGTTGTGGGGGTATCTTCAAATCAAACCCACCTAATGGGATCTGATGGGATGAAATCGGCTATCAGTTTTAGACTTTGTCTGACTTCCCCTGGGATATAAGATTGGATAGATGTAAAACAGGAAGCCATTCCAAACCCGTCAGTTTTCTGTGTGGGTGAATGAAGTTAACATTATCCCAAAGAACTCAGGTGTTATACTACAATGCTCCCCAATGTATATTTTATCCCTCTCCAGACAGGGTACATTGAAAGGAGTGGGACGGGAGGTGGGATAGGATTGGAAAGCTGCACATATCTAATGGTGCAGGGGACTGCTTTGCAGAGTTAATGGGCCTCTTGGCACTTCGCTGGCTATAGCAGGATACTGTTGACCTCAACATGCTGTACAGCAACTGAGACATCACAACTCAGCAGCTGAATGGCACAGCCTTCAAAAGTGGTCAGAATTTACAAACTCAGTATCCCCGGTCCAGTGGTCTGCTTTCAGTAGGCATTGAGTACTAACTAGTCCTGTAAAGCAAGAATGAAGGTGAGGCTTGTAATTTATCACAATGTGTCAAGTGCCATTGCAGAGGTATGAAGGTGGCAGGTTGGTGCAACAAGTTTGAGGCTAGTCAGCTGCTGTGTGTTTCGGCTGTGCAAATTTGGCACTACAGAATGAGGTATGGAGATATAGGGCAGAATTTTATCAATTTAGTCCCTACCCAAACAGCAGGAGTTGAGGTAAAGTAGGAACCGAGCGCAACATTAGGATACCTCTTTCAGGTCCCCCAACCAGTCAAGGAGAGGATGGGAGAATGGGATCTGTCAAAGGATTTCTTATTTAAGGCATCCCAGCACAGGGATCAACTGCACGTGGATTTTTCAGGCTGCAACAACCATAAGAATGGAGAGAAGATCTGGGAAGGCTGCTCTGGGGTATCTCACTCTTGTCACCTCACTGCTTCAGGATTTGATGGTCTTTCCTCAGGTGATCGTTCCCAAGGATGTGAGGAAGAGGACAACCTCTCCAGCCAAGCAGGGAAGGGGATGTAAGTGACCAAGGAAGTCAGCAGGAGAAATGTGCTCTGTCTGACCTGGAGACAGTGCACCAAGAGAAGCCAGGACCTCAACATAGTGGGAAAGATGAGTGTCATAACACTTACAGGAGCCAAGGCCTACATTGACTGGCCTAGGGTTCCTCAGGTAACACACCTTGCAGCTCCAGACATTCCTCTCTAAACATCTATATTTGGACAGCCAACACTCACACTCACCCTCATTTTACTGCCCTCTCAAAGCCATACCTCACAGTCACCTTCCAGAAATATTGTCCTTCCCTTCTATCCACAGAAGGCATTACTAACACTTATAACTCTTGCAGGAGAAGAGAGCACACCACCTCAGGGAGAGGCAAAGACACTGGGTGGGGCGGGAGGTGGATGACTCTCCAGTGTCAAGCACCTTGTCAGCCACTGACAACATTTGCCCACCTGGACAACTGGGATGATGTCTTGTTCCAGGAAACTGCAGATTTCAGCAATGATCTGCCATGAAAACCTGAGCCTCCTGAAGCGCTGGTGGTCACATATTTTGAGAGAGCTGAGCCTCTGCCTGTGGACCTGGGGTTGGGGTTCTTGCATCCTTGGAGCTGGATCTCCGCCTCCAAACCCTCTACCCTGTGGCACAGCATGTGGCTGTGGTGGCAACAGGTAGTCCCGTTGGTGTTGCTGCTCTACTTACTGTTCATCAGAAATGCAAAGTGGAGCTGCATAAGCTGCTCCCGTGCCTCAGTGAAGGCTGACAGCAGAGAAGTGCAACTCAAGGTGCATGACATGCAAAATGGATTAAGTGACTTCCAAGGTACCGAAAACACTCTCTGAGCGGCAGCCTCTCTCTCACATGGCCATGGCTGCAGCTCTTCAGTTTCATTGATCAAAGGGTTTTTAGCCTGTCAATTTCACTGAAAAGCACATCGCCTTGGTGACCCTGGTGAGCTCAGGAAATAGGTCCACTGGTTGCTAAAGCCAGAATGCAGAACTAAAAGATACAATTGCCTGTCTGTATAACCTAATGGCCTCTCTGACAACAAGGGGATTCCCCGCTTGCCTTCAAATCTGCCCAGGTAAAGCTCAAGAAAAGGACAGGATGATGTTGGGTTCCTGGCCTGATGTCAATTTTAGGAAATTTAACTCATGTACCCCATCCCACCTCCCTTTGGCAGGTAAAATTCTGCCTGTAGAGTAATAGGTACTCTTAAACTGTTGTCTAATAGTGTACATTGTGTGAGTGCTGCTTTAAGAGAATTTAGAGTGTGCTGATTCCCAGAATGTGCAAAGACAAATCATAGAATCATACTGCACAGAAGGAGGCCATCCAGCCCATCATACCAGTGTCATTGTCCAGAAAGCCAAGTGGTGAAGAATAGAACTGAAGTCAATCTATATGCACAATCTTAACATTACACGTTTATAAAGATTTATTTACAAAGGTACATGTTATAAACATACACTTCCCCACCCAGCTACCAATTTCTTCCTATTTAGTGATTCCCCAGTTAATACCTACCACCTACATACAATCAAATAGAATTAACATGTAATTAACAAACTGCAGGCTCTTTGAAAGACCTATCCAATTTGTTCAATTTCCTTGTTCTTTTCCTGCAAATGTTCTTTTTCCAGCATAAGTTCTTTTGAAGGTTACTATTGAATCTGTTTCCACCAGCCAGTACATCCCAGATCATAACAACTCCCTGCGTAAAGGAATTTCTCCTCACCTCACCTCTGGTTCTTTTTCCAATTATCTTGAAAGAGATGAAGAACATAGTGAGTGTCTTTCCTCACTGGCTTCAGACATGTCATTGAACTTATTTCTGCGCTGTTTAGGAGTTCGAACTTGACATTGAATACTATCAGTTCCATCTGCCTCCATGTTTTGTGAGCATGATCCTGGTTAGCTTGGCCACCCTGTTGCCAGAAGTCAACCTCTCTTCACTCTCCTCCAGGGGCGCTTGTCGGTTTTCATTAGAGCTGTTGCAGATCTTCTTTCTGGCCACCTTAATTTTCTGCTCAGTGGACACAACTAATACTGGGTGTGATCGTCTCTCTATAAATGGATATATTTAAATGATGTTTAAAGCCACTGAGGCTATACATTTTAAAAGAGTGAAAGAGAGGCAATAGCTGATAGTTTCCTCCTACTTACAAGCCTATGAATGACACTGTTACAGTGCTGCATCCTATTGGATATGCTGACATTTCATATGTTCCACACTGGAACTGGCATTTTTTTTTTATGTATCATGGGATATGAGTGTTGCTGGCTAGACCAGCATTTGTTACCGATCTGTAATTGCCCTTAAGAAGGTGATGGTAAGCTGCCTTCTTGAACCACTGCAGGTATACCCACAGTGCTGTTAGGGAGAGAAATCTATAGCAGTTTTGAGTAGCTTGTTAAGCCAATTCAGAGGATATTTAAGAATCAACCACATTGCTGTGGGCCTGGAGTAGGCCAGACCAGGTAAGGATAGCAGATTTTTTTCCCTAAAGGACATTAGTGAACCAGATGGGTTTTTACAACAATCGAAAGTTGTTTCATGAACATTTACATAAACAAATGAGCTCTACAGGATTTTGGTGTATAACTTCCTGTCGGAGGGATCGGCGGCGAGTGCAATGGCATAAATAACAACCAATCAACAGCGTAAATTAGATTGAGGAAATTCCACGATTTAAAAAGTAAATTATGGCAAACATGTTCATACTTCAATAGTGAGTGTTTAGGAAGTAAATTACAAATCCTCTCCTCCCTCAATAATTAGCAGTCTTCAGCGAGAGGAGACTTTCCCTTTCTTTTCCCAGGCTAGATTTTAATCCTGGTCTACAGAGATAAAAGACTGCCAGTAACCATTGTTAGCTTAAAAAATGTCAAACTAGACTTCTAACTACATTGAATCAACTTTGACACTAATCTAAATTGCAACAAATGAAGAATATAAAGTACTGCTAGTTCTCTGAAAAGAAATAGGCTGCAGACAGCGTCCTTTTGCATAGAAATTATAAACCAATCAACAAAGCAATGAAGAGGCCAATTTATTTGGGCCTCTCTACACACTGAAGTACATTGTGGGGAGAACATTCCAGAAAATTAACCTGAAACTGTCCTTGACTGATTAGTTTTTCCACATGGATTACATCCTGACACACAGAGTTTTTGAAAGCTAATATATTTAATCAGGTGACCAAGCTAACTCAGCACACAAGTTAGCAATTAAGGCGAAACATCATAACTAAAAGTTATGCATCATGGTTAAAGAATGACAAACAAATTGATTCTGATGAAAGCTTATGATATTTGACAGGAAGGGTCATTATATACAATGCTGTTTTCTTACTTTGATTGGCAAGAAAGGTGACCTAGTTTTTTTATGTGATTGTAACCTTAGGCAATATATGCACTGATGTCAAGTTCTTGCAGAGAGGATCACTCATTATAGCCGTGGTTAGAAATGAATACAAAAATGTATGAAATTATATGGAGAGATATGCATCCCAATCTGAGTCAGATCTCAAAACAACTCATTTTGACTTCACTGAGAAACAAAACTCAGCCACATTGCGCAAAACAAGATCCATAGAGCAGCAAACTTTAGGAAGCACAGAGGGTAGATTTTCACTTTGAGCCAGTGGCAAACAACAGGCCGTAGAAGATAAGCCGCCCACCCAACACTTTCTTCCATTCACCTTTCCATTAAAGGCCAGGGAAAGGAAAGCTGTGCGCATCTATAATGGACAGTGGATATGCTGCCATCATGAACATCTGCTCATCACAGTCCATATAGTCCCTTGTGTACAAATATCACAGGTGTATTCGGAATTTGACAAGGTACTATGGTTTCAAGGACAGATGAGTCAACATCAGAAAGCACCAGAAACAAGGACGAGAGGCTATAACTATCAGGAAAGACAAAACAGGCTGTGAATCTTTTCTCTCAAAACGAGGAAGCTGAGGGGTGGGCTTAGAGAAGGCTTTAAGATTATGAAATGGTTTGACAGGGTAGAAAAAGAGATGTTTACACTTGTGGGAGAGTCCAGAATTAGAGGCTATAAACTAAGGCAGCCACTAATATATCCAATAGGGAATTTGAAATGAACTTCTTGATCCAGAGAGTGATTAGAATGTGGCTCCTGAATCATGAGGTTCAAACATGGACAAAAGAGCTGAACTCCCGAGTAGAGGTGAGAGTGACTGCCCTTGACATCAAGGCAGCATTTGACCGAGTGTGGCATCAAGGAGCCCGAGCAAAACTGGAGTCAATGGGAATCGGGGGAAAACTCTCCGCTGATTGGAGTCATATGTAACACAAAGGAAGGTGGTTGTGATTGTGGTTGTTGGAGGTCAGTCAACTCAGCACTGCAGGAGTTCCTCAGGTTAGTGTCCTAGGCCCAACCATCTTCAACTGCTTCATCAATGACCTTCCTTCCATCATAAGGTCAGAAGTGGGGATGTTCGCTGATGATTGCACAATGTTCAGTATCATTCGCAAGTCCTCAGGTACTGAAGCAGTCCATGTCCAAAGGCAGCAAGACTTGGACAATATCCAGGCTTGGGCTGACAAGTGGCAAGTAACATTCACGCCACACAAGTGTCAAGCAATGACCATCTCCAACAAGAGAGAATCCAGCCATCGCCCCTTAATGTTCAATGGCATTACCATCACTGAATCCCCCACTATCAACATCCTGGGGGTTACCATTGACCAGAAAATGAATTGAATTGCCATATAAATACTGTGGCTACAAGAGCAGGTCAGAGGCTAGGAATTGTGTGATGAGTAACTCGCCTCCTGACTCCCCAAAGGCACAAGTCAGGAATGTGATGGAATACTCCTCACTTGCCTGGACGAGCGCAGCTCCTACAACACTGAAGAAGCTAGACACCATCCAAGACAAAGCAGACTGCTCAATTGGCACCCCATCCACAAACATTCACTCCCTCCACCACCGACACACAGTAGCAGCAATGTGTACCATCTACAAGATGCACTGCAGGAATTCACCAAGGCTCCTTAGACAGCACCTTCCAAACCCAGACCACTACCACCTAGCAGGACAAGGGAAGCGGATAGATAGGAACACCACCACCTGCAAGTTCCCCTCCAAGTCACTCACCATCCTGAATTGGAAATATATCGCCACTGTCGCTGGGTCAAAATCCTGGAACACCCTTCCTAACAGCACCCTTCCTAACACTACGAGAACTGCAGTGGTTCAAGAAGGCTGCTCACCACCAACTTCTCAAAGGCAAGTAGGGATGGGCAATAAATGCTGGCCTAGCCAATGATGCCCACATCCCAGGAATGAATTGAATTTTAAAATGTGGAGCTCACTGCCTCAAGTAGTAGTTGAGGCAAATAGATGCATTTCAGGGAAAACTAGATAAACAAGGGGAAAGAAACAGAAAGATCTGCTGATAAGCTTAGAAGAAGTGTGGTAAAAGGTGAATCCTCTGCAGCCTAAATGCCAGCCTGGATCAGTTAATTTGAATGGCCTGTTTCTGTGCCATATACTCCATGGGCCAGATTTTCAAAGCTGGATAGAAACCCTGACATCCGGATGATTTCTCGGTCCCAACACAATTTTGCAATGGTAATGCGCTAATTGGACAGGAAGCAAGCTCAGCATTAAATTAGCAGGACTGAGCATCTCCAGGAGGTGGGAGTTGCCTGCAAAGCACCATGATAAAGGAAGACAAAGTCATGATGGGGTCTGCTGTTGTCATGCTGAACAGCGCAGGCATTGCTTGGAGGGTCAGCAGTGTTAGCACAGAGAAAAGGGACCATGAGGCAAAAATGTAGGTAATGTGTACAATTCGCTACAAGAACCCCCATGACATTTTCATCAGATAAAATAAACTGTTTCAGTTCTGCAATTCGGCCCTCAATTCTGCATTGAAACTTTCCCTCTTACTCTCTCCAGCCCATTAACAAGCTGCTCAGGGATGGGCCATTAGTTGGAGGTGAGTAGGTTCCCCAATGCCTCCCCTCCTGCCTTCCCTTTGAAAATCATGCAAGTCCCGGAGGAGTTGAGAGCTAGGGACACCTTCTGGGAATGCGATTTTTAAATTATGCCCTCACCTGATCCCAACCCCGCCAGCAATTGAAAATCCAGCCCTGGTGATTCTATATACGAAAAAGAAACACCAATATTAGCAATCAAGCTCATTCGTCTGAACAGACCATGTACAATTGCCTCTTATCAATTCCCTGGAGGAAGGGCGTAATCCACAGGTAAAAACTTACAGGCAGATAAAACTCTAATAAAGATAAAGCCCACTCCAAAATAATTTATTTAAAACTACAGACTTCTAAATTGTGTTGTATGAGTGCAGAGTGGGCATAAACCACTAATACACCATCCTCCATCATATTCTTAAAAAAACAGGCCACACTCAAATTCCAATGAGTGTTCATCCCAAACATATTAACCTATTTGCTTTAAAGAAATGAGCATCTCCACTAAAAAGTTGGGCAACGAAATTTCATCCCAGCCTGATAATGTGTTTATGCTAATACTGCACAATGTAATCACACACCCCAAGATTACAGTTAACATGACAATTGATATATCAACCCTCTCTAGTCATAGTGCACAAAATAATGTTCCTATAAGCCCAATACAACTGTAACCATATTGTCTGTACACTGCTTGGACATCTATATGTGTAGATATAAGATCCTGCCCTGTTCTTGGCCACATAACATTGGGTAGAATTTTTCCTATGGTGGGTGGGCTGTTTGGGAGTCGGCGCGGGTGGGCACGGAGCCAATTGCCACTCGCGATAGGCTCCCCGCCATTTTACGCAGGCGGGCCAATTAAGGCCCACCCAGTGTGAATCGCAGCTCCCGAGAGCAGCGGGAAGGGGTGGGCAGCAGCATGAGTCCAATGAGGTAGCTGCATTGCCACCTGTAAACCCTGGCAGCAGGATAGTGGCATCTTTTGCAGCGCCTTCCTGTTGACTCTACATCCCTTGTGCCTGCTCCTCTCCTCCCATAGGTGGCTCCCCTGGAGGCTGAATATAGCCCCCTCCCCCTTTTGGCCCTCTATTCCTCCTCAAAGGAGGCACCTCCAGTGGAGAGTTCAGCTCCCATTCCCTGGGTGCCTGGAACCTACAAGGCCCCAAGAATTATGTTTCCTCCAGAGTCCTGACCTGAAGCCTGGTATTCCTGTCAAAGGAGCTCTGAAGAGATTTGAAGTTCTCCTGTTCACACAAGCAAGTAGCAGTAAGTTTCTAAACTAAGTGACTAACAACTTCCAGCCGCTAGCCCACTCACCCCTCTTATCCCACCCGTGGATGAGGTTTTTAAAAATGCGGCCTACTCGCCTGCCCATTGCGCCCGTGCGATGCTCTGAAAATCGCACGGGCTGGGAAAAATTGCTGCGTATTACTGCCTCCTGGGCCTTAAGTGGCCTGTTAATTAATGGCAGGCACGCCTCGGAACTCATAGCGCCCGCCCTCCGAAATATTGCGATGGCGCACAGTAACGTCGGACGCAAACCCGACGTCATCGCGCACCATATTACACATCAGCGTGTCGGGCCCGCCCCCGCAAGCCAACCGGAAAATTCTGCCGGGGGGTATTTTGAAGTGTGGATACGCGGAGGCGCGCATCTGATTGGCGCCCCCGATTAGGGGCGCACCACCATTTTACATGGGTGGGCCGATCAAGGCCTGCCCAGCGTGATGTCCACACGGAAGCGCTGTGCAATTCCTGTGCGGGTGGGGAGGGAATACCTAAACCCGAGAGTGCGCTCTTTCATGCAAGCGCGCACTCATCTCCCTGAGGCTAAGCGCTGCCTCAGGGAGATCGGCTCTAATGTACAAATTCTTAAAAATAGAAAAAAAATTCCCTGACATGTCCCCTCATGTGACACTGTCACATGAGTGGGAACATGTCCATAACTTTTTAAAAAACTTTAGTTAAATTTTTTAAAACCTACGTGAAACATCATCCCGCCCGTGGATGAGGTTTCATGCTTTTTCTAATGCCCACCAGGGCTCTCAGCCTGCCCGCCAACCCTAAGGTTGGATGGGCCTCAATTGGCCATTGAAAGGTCGGTGGGCGCACAGCTGATTTTGCTGAGCCTCCACTTACCTGAAAAT
The DNA here is from genome assembly GCF_017639515.1 of Carcharodon carcharias. Lineage (NCBI taxonomy): Eukaryota > Metazoa > Chordata > Chondrichthyes > Lamniformes > Lamnidae > Carcharodon > Carcharodon carcharias. Next base: position 44,583,758 of record NC_054469.1, read on the forward strand.
TTAAATGGGGCGGGATGACATCAGGAGTTCTGCTGTACTTCACCGTGCATCATTTTATGCGTCGGCGAGTGGGCCCACCCCCCACCCCAGCTTGCTGATGGGAAAATCCTGCACATGAATTTTCCCAACTGTTCTTCCTGTAAGTCCAAAGAAGTATGTCCTAGAAATTAGCACAATGGGCAGGATTTTCAAGGAGCTGAGCATGGTGAGGGGCGGGGCGGCTATTGGGATGGAGGGTTGGGAAAGAGAAGCAGGTGGTAGATCATGAGGGCTACATATCCCGGTGCAGGAGTTGAGACCTCATGATGTCGAGGATTTCAGGGCTGGGGGGGAGTGGGAAAACAGGGCTGGGGTGGGGTGGAATTTGGGCCTGGGGAGGGGTAAATCTGGGCCTCGGGGAGGGGGGGAGGGGGGTTGTGAAACTGGACCTGGGGGGGAGGGGTGTGTGAATCTGGACGTGGGAGGTGGAAGGGGAGGGAGGGAGGAATCTGGGTATGGGGGGTGGGGGAGGGGGTGTGAATCTGGACCTGGGGGGGTGGAAGGGGAGGGAGGGAGAAATCTGGGTATGGGGGGGGGGGGAGGGGGGGAATCTGGACATGGGGCGGGGTGGGAGGAGGAGGAGGGAATCTGGACCTGGGGGGGGAGGGGAGGAATCTGGTCCTGGACCTGGGCGGGGGAGGGGGAGGAATCTGGATCTGGAGGGGGGGGGGAGGGATGGAATCTGGACCTGTACCTGTGGGGGGGAGGGGGGGAATCTGGATCTGAACCTGGGGGCGGAGGGGGAGGATCTGGACCTGGGGGCTGGGGGTGGGGTGGAGAGGGGAATCTGGACCTGGGGGGGAGGGATGGAATCTGGACCTGGACCTGGGTGGGAATATGGATCTGTACCTGGCTGGGGGGGGGGGGGGGGGGGAGGGAGGATCTGGACCTGGGGGGGAGGGGGGGAATCTGGACCTGGCCCTGGGGGGGAGTGGGGGGGAAGTCTGGACCTGGCCCTGGGGGGGAGTGGGGGGGAAGTCTGGACCTGGCCCTGGGGGGGAGTGGGGGGGAAGTCTGGACCTGGCCCTGGGGGGGAGTGGGGGGGAAGTCTGGACCTGGCCCTGGGGGGGAGTGGGGGGGAAGTCTGGACCTGGCCCTGGGGGGGAGGGGGGGAATCTGGACCTGGCCCTTGGGGGTAGTGGGAGGAAACTGGACCTGGCCCTGGGGAGGTGGGGGGTGGAAATCTGACCTGGCCCTGGGGGCGGGAATCTGACCTGGCCTTGGGGGAGGGGGGAATCTGGGCCTGGGGAACGGGGGGAATCTGGGCCTGGGGAGGGGTGGGGGGGAGAGAAGCGGGGGGGGGGGGGGGCGGTCTCAGCAGCAGCTCCTCCTCCTCCTCAGGCGCCGGGATCCAGGAGGTCGGTGCGAAGGCACTTACCTCCTTATCCCACCAAGTCCTTGGCTGACGGAAGCCCCGAGTGAACTGACCCTGGGGAGAGCCGGTCAAAAGCAGGGTGGCCCCATTTAAAGCGGCAGCCCCAGCTCCCCGGAATTAGGGTTTGGCAGCCCAAACCACCCCCCCCCCCCAGTCCGGGCGGGGGAATCGAGGAGGCTTTAGGTCGGGAAGCAGATTCCTGAGACTGTCACCCCTCCCACCTGATCCGAGGGGTGTTTAAGAACAAAGTTAAAAGCTCAGCATCAGCAACGGGCTTTCACAACTGGAGCATAAGTAATTTTCCTGCTTGATTGGAAGCATTTGATTATTTCAAACCACGCAAGGTGAAAAGTCAGCTTGTAAATTGTTCATTTGATTCCGGGATTTTGTTCCACTTTTACTCAGAAATCAAAGCAACTCCGACACCCCATCAATCCAGGCACTTCAGAGTCCACCTTTACCTTGAAGTGTAGATTAAGGAAGGGCGAAAGGGAGGAATTTAGCTGGAATACAATAGTTATTTTTTTTTCTCTCTCTAGTGTTTTGGGATTTCGAGTGAATCGGAGGCAGCCAAACAAATAACTCAGTGCGGCAGAACATGTGTAGCTGGTTTCGGTGTCAGTGATGTTTCTTGAGCCCCCGCTCTTGTGCAGCAGAAACATGTGGAAATAAACCGCAGGAAGCAGATAGCAGATAAACACGGGAAGTAATTATTCAGCAGGAAAGCTTGAAGGAAATGGATTGTTTTTGTGGCTTCCATGGTGTTCCTCCTGATTATTTTGGACGTCAGCAGTAATAAAGGAAGCAGAACAGTAATTGCAGGGCAACTTGTGTTTACACAGTGTTGACACCAAAAATGTTACCAACAGTTTGTTTTTTTTTAAGGAAAGGTTTAAATGTACATCAGTAGCTTTTAAATTAAGGACCATTGAAAATATCAGCAGCACAAGGGAAGAGCCTTTGAGGAACTATTGTTCCAGATTTAGAGAGCTTGATTGTCGAAATCCAAAGTCGTCAAGCAAATAACAGCGAGACAGGTTTTTGTCAGATAATCAGAGAACTTGTGCACATTTTCCCACTCAATCACAAGGAAGAGGGCTGTGAAGATGAATAGACACAGGACCACCATGGAAAAATGCCACAGCTGGACCACTTAAACATTGACACCTACTGTTGGAGTCTGACCTAGAAATGCCTGGACCCACTAAATAAAGAAGCAGAGTTAAGCCCAAATTAGTGCTGCATATGTGTGGAATGGATACAAACCAGTAACATAACTTCCTGTGTACGCGCATTGCCATTCTCTTAAAGAGACACGCATACCCCAAATCAAAATAAGAACGTCCATCGCTCGGGAGCACAATATCATTTTGTTTTACATTTAAAAGATATAGCCCATATTAATGTTTTGAAGCTATTTATAGAGCACATATACAATTTTAAATTAACAGATGCCATAATCACATATCGACCCTCAATTTGTTGCACTGTTTAAAGTTATTATTTCCATACTTGTAACATTTGTTTACAGAACAATCCAGCCTCGGTTCTCTGAGATTTAATGAATTCCTTCTCCTTGGAGAAAATATGTTTCTTTGCTCTGTATAGTCAGAAGTTAAAGCACAGGCTTGAGGAATAATCATTATGAGTTTAATGTTAGTGCTCTCCTAGGGCTTGAATTGTGTTGTGTAATATCTTTATATTTGATGGTTTGGCTCAGTGACAGCGCAAAGATAGGTTTAGGTTCAGTCCCACTCCAGCACCTGAGCACACAATTTAAGCTAACACTTCAGTGCAGTACTAATGGAGTGTTGCATTATCAAAGGTGCCACCTCTCAGATTAGACACAAAACCATCAGGTGGTTGTGTAGGATTCCATAGACGTGTATGGAAAGGGATTCTCATGGTGCCTTTCAGCCAACACACTAAAACTGGTCCTTTCTCTTACTTTCTGCCTGCAGGACCTTGTGTATAAATTGGCCATTGTGTTTACCTACATAACATGAGTAACTATACTTCAAAAGCAATTAATTGGCTATTCAAGTGCTTTGGGACATCCTGAGGATGTGGACAATTTTACATTAAGGAAGCTCTTTCTTATTGCATTAGTTAACCAGTCCAGGTGAAATGTCTCTGTTCACTAATTTCTGAACTGTCACTTATTCCACTTTGATTTGCTGCATTATGAGTCGAGTAACAACAGTACCATGCACACTAGAAACATTTTTTACTTCCATGCACCGCCTCTTGGTGACCTACAAAATACCTACAAAAATAGGATCAGTTTTCCACATGTATGCTAATGGAATCCAACTCTACCTCTCTGGTTCCATGATTAACTCCTCAATGGTGAGCATACTATCCGGCAGTCCACTGACAAGGCTTGGATGATCACAATCCAAAATTAGAATGATAGGTTTTAGTTTAGACAAGCCCCTATAATCCTTTAGCACCATGTTCAGATCAGATATTTATAACTAGATTAGCAAGTTCACAATTTCATTGTTTTGACCCTCAAGCTGACCATTATATTACACATCAAAGATTGCATTTTCCACTTCAGAACCATTGCTTATTTATGCCCCTATCTCTCTACCTCCACGTTAAACCTATATCCATGCCTCTATGATGTTAAAAGTTATCTTCTTGAATAGCCCTCTGCTTTGACTTGTTATCCTTCATCCTTAACAAACTTCAATGCAACCCAAGTGCTTTTACATACTTCCATTACAACTGTTCATAGCAGCATCATAGAAATATAGAATTACACAGCATAGCTGGAGGCCATTCAGCCCATTGAACTTGTGCCACTTTTGATTCATCCCACAAGCCTGTTTCTTCCTCATAGGTCTGCAACATTTCCCTTTAAGTTTTTAGCCAATTCCCTTTTAAAAGTTACTATTGAATCTGCTTCCAACAGCCTTTCAGGCATTTAATTCCAGATCAGAACTTATGTAAAAATAAAATTACCTCCTCTTGGTTTCTTTTGGCCCATGATTACTGATCTTCATGCCACAGGAAGCAGTTTCTCTCTAGTTTACTTCAGCAGAGTCCCTGGCAAGTTCCATAGTTCTCCAGTTTATTCAATTCAAAGTCTGCAGTCTTACAGATCCCGCCATTGCTTTGCCTCTTTATAGCTAAGTGAACTGCTTCACCCACATGTCCCACTTCCCACTTCTAACTCTGACTTACCATTTGTCCCTGTACTCAGCGCTCTACCATCGGTGAACAATATTTCCCCCACTTCCCCCATGTCAACCACTTTACTCACTTCCTGAAAGACCCCCTTAAAACTTCAATCCTACCTGCACTCTCTTGTTAATGACAATTGCTCCTTTGTGATACTTTCTTATGTGAAGGGCTCTATTCTAGTGCACACCCTTGATCAATATCCAAGATTACAGGCTATAAGCATATGTGTATAGCAGAAGCAGGGTCAGGCTCAGATGGTATGGACCCCACATTAAACAACCTGCAGCTAACACTGCAACTCTGCTGCTGTAACTTCACTGGACACCCCTTTACACACATACATCAATTTTCCGTCATACTTTAGTTGTGGCTAAATGGGAACAGCTCTGAGGAACTTCCCGACTTAATGCCTTCATAACACTTGTATTAAGAAAGACAAGTGAAACTGAGATTGCTTACATTTTTCTCACCCATTGCACAAAATCATTGGCTGCGAGTTAGCCACTTCATATCAACAATGTAACTGGGGATTTATTATAAAAATCACTGCTGAGGATCATCTCCCAACAGAATATTGGAATATTTCCATCATTAATTTTTCTAATACTACAATAGCAGTAATATAACAGTGTGCTGCTCTCGCTGTGGTTCAGGGAAGAAGATTAGCACAGACCTCCCATGATGTGCCACATATGGCAAGAAAGTCTTTAACCTCATAACACTTTAAACGAAGACAATTTGAATTTCAAAATACCTGACTACTGACAAGTTAAATTCAATTAACATTCAATCGTCTTTTTCATAAAAATCAGATAAACAAAGCTCTGTCAAACCTAATATGTTCGTTGAACTTAAATGAATGAAACATTTAGGTCAAAATGTTCAACTCACTAATATCCAAAATGGATGAATAGTGACATGATCTGTCATGGTGAGGAATGCCATTATGAGATTTTTGTGAACAGGAAGTAAACAATGGTGGAATTAAATAGTAGCGGCTCATTAAAGAAATTTGAGTTTCTAATCGCTTACAAATACAGCAATACTTTCAGCCATGGGTGAGCTGCAATATTGTCCCCCAGATAAACACTGGAAAGACTGAAGCTGTCATCTTTGGCCCTCCCACAATTGTTGTGCATTTATCACTGACTCTCTCTCAGGACAAAGGACAATGTTTTCCTCAACAGCATTCAATTCTGCCCAATTTCAACCCCATATCCCCTCCATCATAAAAAGTGAAAGTCCAAAGGGAAAGGTGTTTTGCTGTATAGAGCACAGTTCTGGGCATCGCACTTGAGAAAGGATATATTGGCCCTGGGAGGACTGCAGTGCAGATTCACCAGAACGTTACCAGGGCTCCAAGAGTTAAAAACATAAACTAGGCTTGTATTCTCTGGAATATAGAAGGTTAAGGAATGACTTGATTGAGGTTTTCAGGATTTTGAAAAGATTGAGAGAAACTTTATCCGCTGGTAGGGGAGTGTAGGGAAAAGGGGCACTGTTTTAAAATTAGGGGACGTCCTTTTAGGACAGAGATGAGGAGAATTTTTTTGTCTTGTAATCTTAAAATCTGAACCAGGCCATTCAGAAGTTTAAACAAAAACACAGAAGTCTAGAACTGTCTTCCACAGAAAGAGGGGCTGCAAGACCAATTGTAGCATCACTATTTCTAACCTAGGTCTGGTAACTCAGCAGATAAGCCAGGGATTGACACTGCTGTGTAATGTTCAGAACCATGGTGGAAGGTGCACCTACCAACTGAGCTAATGGAGAGAGTGTGCACACCTCATAATCTTGGCAGGGGTGAAGAAAGAAGGAGATTTGACAGTCACTGGGTTTGCTGCAAGGCTATAATAATCAGGATCCAGTTTGGTTATCTCCTTCAGGGTCTTCAGTCTGAGTTAATAGCAGAGGTATTGTCCCGGATTCAGAGCTTTATATTCATAGCCACATGATTCTCTGATGGACAGCTGGGCCTAGCCTGGGTGCTGGTGTTCTTGGAGTTGATACTGCCAGTTGTTTGAAGGGATGGAGAAGAGGAAAGAAAGGGGCTGACATTGTTGCTAATGGATTTATGGCAATGAAGCCTGGTAGGTAAAGTCCCTCAGGGCCCTGTTTATTTCTCAATTTCTCTCATGTGCCATCCACCTCTGCCAGAACTGTTATTGTTAATTCGAGTTGCTGGCTTAGAACATAAGAAAATAAAAAATAGGAACAGGAGTAGACCATTCAGCTCCTCGAGCCTGCTCCGACATTCAGTAAGATCATGGCTGATCTTCCTGTATTTCGATTTCCATGTTCCCATCTAACCCCGATAACATTTGATTCCCTTGCCTAACGAGAATCTATCTACCTCTGCCTTAAAATTATTCAATGACCCTGTCTCCACCACCTTCCGAGACAGAGAATTTCAAAGTCTCACAACCCTCTGAGAGAAAAAAATTCTCCTCATCTCTGTCCTAACAGGGCTTCCCCTAATTTTAAAACAGTGCCCCTAATTCTGGCCTCACCCACAAGAGGAAACATCTTTTCGATGTCCACCTTGTCAAGGTCGTTCAGGATCTTGTATACTTCAATCAAATCACCCCCTCACACTTCTAAACTCCAGTGGAAATCAGCCCAGTCTGTCCAACCTTTCCTCATAACCACTCATTCCAGGTATCAATCTAGTAAACCTCCTTTGAACCGACTCCAATGCATTTACATCCTTCCTTAAATAAGGAGACCAAAACTGAACACAGTATTCGAGGTGCAGTCTTACCAATGCCGTGTATAACTGAAGCATAATATCCTTACTTTTATGTTCAATCCCTCTCGTAATAAAGGATAGCATTCCATTAGCCTTCTTAATTACTTGCTGTACCTGCAAACTAATTTTTTGTGACTCATACTAGAACACCTAGAACCCTCTGCACCTCAGAATTATGCAGCCGTTCTCCATTTAAGTAATACTCTGCTTTTTTGTTCTTCCTGCCAAAGTTAACAACTTCACATTTTCCCATGTTAAATTCCATTTGCCAGATCTTGTATGTAGTTAGGTTGATTGAGAGATAAATATCAGCCAGGACACCAGGGATTCTCTGATTTTCTTGCTCTCCTTATCTGTTGGAGCCAAAATATCACATTTGCATGCACTTACACCACAGCTGAAGTGTTTGTGCAAAACAGTTTGACTGCAGTTGTAGTTTAAATGCAGTCTGGGTCTGTGAATGAGGGGATTCTCATACTGATCATTTTCGAGTCTGTTTGGGTCTTAACACCCGATTTGCACCACACAAATTTAGTGTCAGTATAAAGACAAAATTACTTAGCACTGTCACTAGATTTGCAGTATAAATGTGCCTTTGGGTATATTAAATGAGACTTGAATATAGCAGAACACAGCTGCAAGAGAGGAGGTGAAGTGAACACCTGTTGGCTCCTGACAGAAAGCTGCTACAGTTCTTGACATCACCATGCTTTGATTTCTACCAATTTTCACTGATATAGTTAAATAGCTTCCCCAAATCAAGCTTAGGTGGCCACTGGAAGATGAACCTCCAGAATCGGACACTTGCCCGCCTACTCCCATGCTCTCCCTCCCCATAGGGTGCTGCCTCTAAGATCGAGAGGCTGACTCTTTACTCCATCCACGCATAAGTGGGAGTGGGGCATGTGCCAAGGTCAGAATCTGGGCTAAGATGGAGCTTGTCTCAGGCTCAGAATGGAATGGTGACAGTAGCATGGGAACTGGGGCCAAGACAGGTACAGGCTGGGGGTTCATCAGTCATGGTGAGAATCATACACACCAAGCTCATCAGTTATTGGGGAAATCACACACCCTCCAACGAAGATAAACAATATGGTTCTTAAAGATGTTTCAAAATAGAAATACTGAACATAAAAGCATTGGGGGGTGGGGGGGTGGGAGGTGGTGTTGGGGGGGGCGGTGGTCAGGGAGGGAGGGGGCAGACAGGGCCAAAATTAGCTGAAAACCAGACTGTCAAGAATAAAACTGGACCAATGGTTACCCTAAGTCAAATCCTCATATTTTTACAGGTATTGTAGCAGCACACCTTCAGTAAGGTCTTGGGTCTACTATTGCTAGCACATGTCCACTTATTAAGCTAGCTGTCACTACAGTTTGTGCAACAACAACATGTTACATTGCGCTTTTAACATAATAAAATGTTCCAAGATGCTTCACAGGAGCGACATATTACACTAGAACAGTATGAACTTTTGCAGTGAGATTTTTAAATTTGATTTAACTTCCAAATTGCCCCTCTAATTTCCTTCCCTCTTTCCATGGCTCATGGCTCTCACTGTTGATTCATGGTTGTGTGTTCAAGTTCCAGTTGAGCCGTGGAGCACAGGGCTCCGGGTTTTAACCCCTTGCCCGGCTGGGATTGGTGGCAGGCAAGGCTAAAAATTAACCTTGCTGGCCAGCATGCCGGTTCCCTGACTCCAACCCAGCTTGATCTGCGCCATTTTTGCAGGGGCAGGATTGAGGTGGGCAGGGCTACCTGCCCACATGCAGCATGTAGCTGATCAAAATCATTAAGAACTTGAGGGACTCCAATTAAAGGAGAAATTCAGGTTCCTGCACAAGCAGGGGCAAGTTTAGGCACTTGGTGGCACACAGCCAGCTGCAGGCCAGGGACCCAACACTCCACGGGGGCTTAATGGCCTTCCCTACTGCCTGGGTGCAGCAGCAGCTACAGGCAGCCACTGGTAGACTGGCTCTGCCCCTCCCCCTCCCTTCATGCCGACCCACAGTGGTGGCTTTGTTGCTGAATTTATTTTTAAATTAATGTTTTAAAAGCTAGAGAGAAGGCACTCTATGTTGAAGCACCCTCTCTCTCTCTTACTTACCCTCCATTACAGCCTGCTGCTCGTCCCAAGTTCTGATTGGACCTTCAGCTTTGAAAGCCCACCCAATAACCTTAATTGGCTGGAGAATCTGTCTCCCTGCCAAGTTAAGGGGAACACCAGTAAAATCTCAATAGATGACTGTTCCCCCTTGGCATGGGTTCAGGACCTGGAAACAGTCCTGACATCTGTTTCCCATCCTCAAAATGCAGCCCATCATCTAAGTTGACATTCCAGTACTGAACAGTGTTTTGGATGAGAAGTTAAACGAGGCCCCACCTGTCCACTCAGATGGATGTAAAAAATCCCACGGGACTATTTCAAAAAGGAGCAGTGGAGTTTTTCCTGGAACCCTGGCCAATATTTATCCCTCAATCAGCAGTACTCAGAAAAAGAGTTCCTGATAGTTACTACATTGCTGTTTGTAGGAACTTACTGTGCACAAATTGATTATTGAACTTCCTACAATACAACTGTGACTACATATTTGGTAGCAAAGCACTTTGGGACATCCTGAAGTCAGGAAGAGAGCTTTATGGATGCAATTCGTTTTCCTCCCAAGATGTCCTACAGGCATTGCCAGCCTGCCAGTACAAAACCTGTTGCCATTCTTCCTGTGCATGTAAAACCTTAGACATTTTAGCAAGAGGTTTGACCAGAAGGAGCATCAGTCAAACTCAATCTTATCCCCCCCCCCACAATATCCAAAAAGGTGCACTATCTGACAAGCCTTTAGACGGTGCTCCAAAGGATTAACACCGCTTGGCCAACCTTTCCCAACTTCCCTATTGTATTCCCAAGGAGGCTGTTTATAATGTGTTGGCTTAGTTCATCAGAGTCGAGGGGCAAATCCTAAGCCTTCTGAATGTCTCAAAACTAGACAAAACCAAGAGTAAAAATGTTTAAAATTTGCAATGATTCCAAATTTAAAACACTAAGGGTAGAATTTTGCCGTTGGTGGGCAGGGGGCAGGGCCCAACTCACCAACGTGTAAAATGACGTGGGATGACATTGGGCAGAACCCCCGACATCACCCCGCCCCATTTAAATTTTCAGGAAGGCAGGAATGCAGCAAAATCAGATGTGCGCCTGCCGACCTGTCAATGGCCAATTGAGGCCATTGACAGGATCATTTATACAATTAAAGGACCTGCCCGTCCAACCTTAAGGTTGGCGGGTCGGCCAGGAGCCCCTGCGGCAAATAGAGAAAACATGAAACTTAATCCACCGGCGGGATGAGGTTTCATGTAGGGTTTTAAAAATTTTAATAAAGTTATTATGTAAATTATGAACATGTCCCATCTCATGTGACATTGTCACATGAGGGGGGACATGTTAGGGAATTTTTTTTTCTTCAATTTTAATATTTTTCAAAGTGGAAGCGATCTCCCTGAGGCATTCACATGCGCGAAAGAGCATACTCTCGCTTTTAGGGATTTCCCCCCCCCGCCACCGTCCACACAGGAAGCGCATAGAACTTACTGCCAGACGTCACGCTGGGCGGGTCTTAATTGGCCCGCCCACGTAAATTGGCGGTGCGGCCCGCTTCTCCGGCTCCCCGCCCACCGGAGATTGGGTTGGGCCTGCCCGCCTGACAGGCAGAAAATTCTGCCCTAAAAGTGGTATCACAGAGATGACTCTGGCATAATGATGTTGTCAGTAACACAGTGACTAATCACATCAAACTCTGTGAACTAAGACTTTTCCCATGTTGGCACTGTCCCTTTAATTTATTACTAGTTACTATGCATTAAATATTGAAGCTCAGTTACCACACAACTACCAACTATAGAGAACTGCCGCTGAGGAGTTAAAGTACACCTAAAATTTTGCGAGAGACAGTCATTGGTCTGGCTTGACTTGTATGCAAAGTGACAGGAGTTAACCATTTTGGAATAAGCACTGTTGACAGAAGTGAGCAAGGGCCAGGATTTCCTGATGATTGAATTTGTCTCCAGATTCATTTGCCTCACACTCAACAGCCACATCCTGCAGACCCCAAGGGCTAGTAAAGCAAAGCTGCCACTGTCAAGTGCTTGTTTGAATACCCTGAATGATTTGGCCTTGTCATGCGATATTATCAATAGCAGCATTCTGCTGTTTCACCATTCCCAAAATCTGTTTCCTCTCATTTCTACTGCTCAGTGAGGGATGTTTGGAAACTCAGAAATAGGTCTCTTCCATTTTGTAAACAGCGTGAGGAAAAATGTCATTATTGGACTAAAATAATAGCTAAAGCTTGTGGGCCTGGCAAGAGGCCCTACCAACAGATGTAATAATGGTGAAAGTTAACTCTGCTGTGTTTTCTTTGTATAAAGCAAAGTAATTTTTTTATAGCATAAGAAGCAAATCCCATGAATAAATAGAGGAAGAAATTTGCAAGACTGTAATCCTGCATTTAAAGGAAGTTTTTTTAAACTCCAATCGGTTTAGTGTTAGATTACAACAAACCAGCCAGGAACAAAAGAAGAAGACTTAAGCCTTATTGAACACCAATGGGGTGTTTGGGGGGGTTGGGGGGGTGTGGGGTGGGGGGGATGTTATGTGAAGTTAATTAGATTGGACTAGTCTCACTGTAACACTTTACACATTGGAAAATGACCATCTAACACAAAATCAACTTGTGTGATACTCTGACAGAATACAAAAGCAAAGATTGATGCAAGTGTTCAGGAATACAAAGAGGTGGAAGGAAACACTATATTGTAAGAATTTACAGCTTAAAAGCAGGCCATTCAGCCCAACCAGTTCTATACTGGTGTTACTGCTTCATCATACCTTATCCTATTCTTTTGTTCCTCATATACAAATCTAGCATCCCATTAAATGCCTCTATGCTATTTGCCCCATCTGACAGAGAGTTCCACATTCTCACCACTGTCTAGGAATTTCTCCTGAATTCCTTATTGAATTTATTAGATTGGATTTATCTGATATTTATGATGCTTAATTTGGACTCCCACAAGCAGAAACACCTCCTCTGTGTATATCTTAAACTGATTGATGAATATAAAGACCTCTATGAGGGCACATTTCAGGATTCTCTCCTCTCGAAAGAAGAGCCCCAGCCCTTTCCATCTTTCCTTATATGTATTATCTCTCAGTTCTTTGTTTTGTACTTTCTCCAGTTTCTAAATCTTCTCTCTAATATGGAGCTCAGAAATTAGTGTCCTAAGGCCAGGATTTTTCACTGAAGCATTGGCCCGCTGTTGGCTGAAAAGTTGGGGTGAGCCCATCTCCACCGGCCCAGGAAGCCACGACCATATTTTATGGCCACCAGGCAGTTCACTGCATGAGATTGTGGCTTCCACCCTGTAATGACTTGGTATACCAGACAGGTTTTGACAAAAGGCAGTTAACCTTGTTACAGAGAGCTTCACTTGTCCTTGACAAGAAATCCCTGCCGCCCCTGGGATTACTCGCGCTTAGGGCTCATTTGTCAGAGTCTCCAAGAGCAATCGCGTGACTGCAAATAGGCAGTAGGAGTACCGTCTCCAAAAGTTGCTGGCCAATCAGTGGGCTGGCAACTCTCCAGTCCCAGTAGCACCCCAGGAGTGGGGGCCACTGCCAGGACTGCAGTAAGCCCCTGACAAGGAACAGCAATGGAGGTTGAATAATATGATGAGTGGGGTGTCTTCACCAAGGATAATCAGGCAGGCCCTGGCAAAGGGGACTGATGGTGGCAATCAGGAGGCCGGGGGGGGTGTGGGGGCATAAAATGCAAGCCTGCTCCTGGGGTGGGACATAAAATTCCAGCCTAAATGCTGTCTCATTAATGTTTTATGTAAGTTTGAGATAACCTCACTGCTTTTCAATTCAAATTACAAAACTGGCTTACTGAACTACTCTCTAGTGAGTTATTAAGCTTTTCTGGTGATTCCTGGTAGAGGTGAACACAGCTGTGATGCAGCTTTGCGTAATGATACACAAAAAAAATGAATGCCAAGAGGTTAAAATCCCAGTTTATGCTTTTAATAATGAACACATTAGCACATTTATGTGAAAATCCTCTCTGCTATATTAACAAAGGTATTAACTAAATGGAAAGTTCCACCAGTAATAAAAAGGCAGCACAGCTTTTGCCTAGAAATAGTAATTTAAAAAGGTATGACAAGAAATTGTGAGATGTGATACATTTCATAAAACACAAATGAATCATGTGACTGGGTTACTCTGTTTTTTGATCCACTGAAAATAATATGCATCTTCGTTATGTTCTCTGTTTTCAATGACAAAACATTAAAATAGATGTAAATATTTTCATTTTAAATTCAAACTACAGTGATGAGATTAAGAGAATAGTTTCATATCCAAATATAAAATGGGAATATAAAACAAAAGTAAAATACTGCAGATACTGAAAATCTGAAATAAAAACAAGAAATATTGGAAATTCTCAGCTGGTCTGGCAGCATCTGAGGAGGGAGAAACTGTGGAGACAAAATAAGTGGGCTGAATTACTGCAATTTTGTGTGACAACAATTTATATTTCTGTAGCACCATTAACATAATAAAATGTTCCAATTGGTGCTTCGCAGGTGCATTATAAAACAAAATATGACATTGAGCTACATAAAGAGATATTAAGTCAGATGAGCAAAATCTTGGTCAAAGGATAGGTGCTGATGAGTGTCTGAAAGGACAAAGGTGAGGTGGAGAGATGGGGAGGTGTAGGGAGGGAATTCCAGTGCTCAGGGCCTATGCAACTGAAGGCACAGCCACCAATGGCAGAGCAATTAAAATCAAGGATGCACAAGAGGCCAAAATTAGGGAAACACAGATATCTTGGAGGGTTGTGGGGTTGGAGGATATTGCAGAAGTAGGAAGGGGCAAAGCCATGGAGAGATTTGAAAACAAGAATGAGAATGTTAAAAGTCAGATGTTGCTCACAGTCATTGTGGGTCACTGAGCTCAGAGGTAATAGGTGAACAAGATTTGCTGCAAGTTGAGCAGAGTTTTTGATGACCCCAAGTTTATGGAGGGTAGAATGTGGAGACCAGCAAGGGCGTATTGGAATTGTCAGGTCTAGAAGTTATCAAGGCATGAATGAGGGTTTCAGCAACAGCTTAGCTGACAAAGGGGTGAAGTTAGCTGATGTTATGAGGTGGAGGTAGGGGACAGAAAACATGACTTCAGTCTTCCAAATATTTAACTGGAGGAAATTTCTGCTCATCCAGTACTGAAAACAGTCTGATAATTTAGCAAGAGTGGAGCACTCAAGAGAAGCATTGGTAAGATAGAGCTGGGTGTCATCAGCATACATGTGAAAACTAACATTCCTGCTGCAACATGCAGATAAGAAATGACAGGGAGAACAAGGATAGATCTTTGGGGAACACCAGAATTAACCGTACGGGAGCAGAAAGGGAAGCCGTTGCAACTGATACTCTGGTTGTGATTAGATAGATGAGAATGGAACCAGAAGAGAACAAAACAAAAACAGAATTACCTGGAAAAACTCAGCAGGTCTGGCAGCATCGGCGGAGAAGAAAAGAGTTGACGTTTCGAGTCCTCATGACCCTTCGACAGAACTTGAGTTCGAGTCCAGGAAAGAGCTGAAATATAAGCTGGTTTAAGGTGTGTGTGTGGGGGGCGGAGAGATAGAGAGACAGAGAGGTGGAGGGGGTTGGTGTGGTTGTAGCGACAAACAAGCAGTGATAGAAGCAGATCATCAAAAGATGTCAACAACAATACTACAATAGAACACATAGGTGTTAAAGTTAAAGTTGGTGATATTATCTAAACGAATGTGCTAATTAAGAATGGATGGTAGGGCACTCAAGGTATAGCTCTAGTGGGTTTTTTTTTTTTTTTTTTTATTTTATATAATGGAAATAGGTGGGAAAAGGAAAATTTTTATAATTTATTGGGAAAAAAAAAAAAGAAGGGGGAAACAGAAAGGGGGTGGGGATGGGGGAGGGGACTCACGACCTAAAGTTGTTGAATTCAATATTCAGTCCGGAAGGCTGTAAAGTCCCTAGTCGGAAGATGAGGTGTTGTTCCTCCAGTTTGCGTTGGGCTTCACTGGAACAATGCAGCAAGCCAAGGACAGACATGTGGGCAAGAGAGCAGGGTGGAGTGTTAAAATGGCAAGCGACAGGGAGGTTTGGGTCATTCTTGCGGACAGACCGCAGGTGTTCTGCAAAGCGGTCGCCCAGTTTACGTTTGGTCTCTCCAATGTAGAGGAGACCACATTGGGAGCAACGAATGCAGTAGACTAAGTTGGGGGAAATGCAAGTGAAATGCTGCTTCACTTGAAAGGAGTGTTTGGGTCCTTGGACGGTGAGGAGAGAGGAAGTGAAGGGGCAGGTGTTGCATCTTTTGCGTGGGCAAGGGGTTGTGCCATAGGAGGGGGTTGAGGAGTAGGGGGTGATGGAGGAGTGGACCAGGGTGTCCCGGAGGGAGCGATCCCTACGGAATGCCGATAAGGGGGGTGAAGGGAAGATGTGTTTGGTAGTGGCATCATGCTGGAGTTGGCGGAAATGGCGGAGGATGATCCTTTGAATGCGGAGGCTGGTGGGGTGATAAGTGAGGACAAGGGGGACCCTATCATGTTTCTGGGAGGGAGGAGAAGGAGTGAGGGCGGATGCGCGGGAGATGGGCCGGACACGGTTGAGGGCCTTACCCAGCTGGACAACAGTGGAGAGGCATTGAAGGAGGATGGTGTGGTGGACCGTGTCAAAGGCTGCAGACAGGTCAAGAGGAGAAGGAGGGAAAGTGCACCTTTGAACAACCAAAACTGGTGGACTGGGGTCAGAAGAGACGTTAAAATATCAAAAATCCAACTCCAATACAACTTCAACCCATCCACTTCCCAGCTTACTGGAGATGGCTCAAGGGGCAGTTGTGATTTGGCAAATTAAATTTTAAATTAAATTTTAACAAGGCAGGTTGCCTCAAATTTAACCCAATTTTCGGATTTAAGCCTGGCAGGCTAGGTTTCCCGGGCTGCTAAAGGGTGGTGAAGGTGGTTTTGGCAAGAAACTAAATGCCTTTAAAGCACTGTTTTTTTGCCAGGAGGGACAGGCTGCTTCCTGCTTCTTCCCACCTGACTCCCCTCACTACAGAGACTCTCTGGGTTCAGAGATTTCCCCCCACCCCCAACCCACTGCAGATTGTATGTCATAGAATGGACCTAGCACCATTCCCATGACCCCCGTGAGATAGGGCCACTCTCTCAAGGGGTCATTCTTCAGGCCGCCCCACCCCCCTGCGCTCCCGGTAGCAGCTTTAGGTTCCTTATCTGCAACTGTGACCTGCTCCAGAGTGCTCCCTGCCTGACTGGGAACTAAGCCTCTCAGTCAGGCTTTTGGGGGGTGTGGGAAACCTACAGGAAATAAAACTACATTGTGGAGTCAAAAGTGCACAGCATGCAGAAAAACCTGGACCACTGTGTTTCCTGACCTAGATTTTGCCACTCCCACTAAACCATCACCACCCCATCCACCTCCAACCAATGACGCAGCTCATTCTTGCCAGGAATGGAGCCAATGTTTCTGGTCATCTGAACATAGGCCATTGGCCTGAATTGTTAACTCCGTCTCTCTCTTCCTATGCTGAATGCTTCCAGCACTTGTTGTTTTTCTATTCGAGAATGGGGCAGCAGTGTTCAGTGAATCTGCATGCGATATTTCTGACAAAGCTAGGCATCCAGGTGGGAACTCAACAGGCACAGCGAGGAAGACCAACTACAGATTTCCACCAGTACACCAGGTAGAATGGTAGAACTTTAATAAAATAATCCATGCAGAACACAAGGAAGCCACTGTGCCTATCGTAGTTGTGATGTGAATACTTCTGATGTACGCTATAAAGCATATAAATTAGTGTTTAAAAAAACCCCTCAGTGCCACAATAATTGTGATCATCTTCAACAAACTTAATCTTATATTATTCTCCTTTGGTAAATCAGAATATAGAAACTCCTGTCTTGGACAATTTTCATTAAAAGAAGATGTCTTGACTCACCTATCACTGATTCCAAATATAAATCATGAACACGATTAAAGGAACAGCATGGGCTACTAGATGATTGATGGCAGCAATAAACAGGAACAATAAAATAATAGATATTTTTGTCCGAAGTACAAGTACCCAACTTTTCAGATTGTTCCTATCATCAGTTGAGAAAGGATTAGTGCTTAAAAAATTGTCCTCAGAAAGAAATGATGCTGGCAGGGGAGTCAAGGACAACCAAATTCAGAGCCAGGCCATTCAGGAGAGGTGTCTGGAAAAATTTCCTCACGCAAAGAATGGTAGAAGTGTGCCGGTCTGTCACACAAAAAAGCAATTAATGCTAGCTCAATTAATGATTTTAAATCTTAGATCTAAAGATTTTTGCTAGGCAAGGGCATAAAAGGCTACGGAGCTAAGGTGTGTGTGTGAAGTTAAGATTGAAATCAGCCATGATCTCATTGAATGACAGTATAGGCTTGAGGGGCTGAATGGCCTGCTCCAATTTTAAGCAAGCGGGAAAAGAAAATGAGTAAACACCAAGGCCTGGAGTCACCTGACAACAGGCTGCGTGCGGAATGTGTGGTCTCTAGTAATGCAAGTGAAAAGCTACAACATGCTAATTACATTTCTTTCTTTGTCAGAGCAACATGCAACAGCAGCTTTGTTATTTGAATGTGTTCTGCACTCAAGTGGCTGTTTTCACATTGCTTATATTATAGGCCTCTTGACTGATTGAGAAATCATCCTGTTATGGCTGACTCCACATTGTGTGGTCAGAAATCCAGATGGTAACTAGATTTTGCAGCCGACTCTGTAGTAATTTTATTCTTAAAAGCACAACCTGCTTAAAAAGAGACTACCCCACCTAAAATTGGATAGATGTGCAATACTAGTAGATGCCGTATTATCCCTAGTCATAAAGTTACAGCATGGGCTGGATTTTCCACTTCAAGGTGAAAATTGTGAGTCAGGCATTTTCCAACATTGTGTTCCTGCTTCCTGATTGAGTTTGCATGCTCAGCCATATTTTCAACCCGCAGAGTTGGGGGCATGCTAAAGTTGGGGCCGCCACCTCCTGAAGCTGGCCTGAGGCAGGAATGGAGGCAGGCTAATACCAAAGCGAGCTGGTTCAAAGTCCCTCCTCTATTTACTGGGCTATCAGCCCATTTCTGTACATGAGTGTTAAGCACTCCAGACCTCACCTCTCACCAATTCCCACCCTCCATGCTCCCAAATTCCCCATTCCCCCTCCATAGCCAGTCACCCAGTATCCACAATGGACAGAACTCATGAGCCTGATAATAACACTGGGAGGTCTTTGAGATATTCAAAAACTGTCCAAATCAACAAAAAGCCATTTAAAGACCTCTTCAAGAATACTTCCACCATCTTAAGAGCTCATAAAACTGTCAATAAAACACACAGCAATTCAAACTCCTCTTCAAAAATGTTAACACTCAAAACTGGTCATAAAGCTGCCAAAATAAATGAACATTCAAAAAATCTCTTCAAAAAACTCTAATCCTATTAAATTCTCATAAAACTGACAATCAGAACATGGTTCACATTACCCTTGACAGCTGAATCAACAGCCTTGACTAAGCAGCAGATGGGCTTCAGGTGGCAACATTGAAATTACAGTCCTCTAGCCTCTTGTTCCCCACACAACATGGGTTTGCCCCACATCAGGGCATCAAAGTTTAGCCCATGAATCAAGAGACGCATGTAAACATGCTTCCTTGAAGTAAAACAAACACTTCTATGTTCCTATGTTTCCAAAGTACAACTTTTTTGAAACTGGTGAACCGTGTTTGCATCACATTGCCTCTATTTTGAAATTTTAAAATATTTCTTAGAAGTGGATTTAATGCAACCCATTGCAGTGGGCAACATGGCGGCCAGGCCCACTTAATCACAGTAGAGACTGCGTGTCAGTCTCCTGACAGCGGGAAAACCTTTCATGATTAAGTTGAAGGCAGGAACAGGCCCATGGGGAAGCTCACCCATTCATGCCAGGTTGTCAGGTAGGCTCATTATTGAGCCAGTTGACACCAATTATTCCTGAGCCAACTGGAATTTATTGGTGGCCCAGGAATTATGTGAATTATGGCATTCCTGTGCCTCCAGAAGGCCACCCAGCTAACCCTGACAGGTTTGCCTGTGGCATTCTAGGGTGTTGCAATTTCAAAGGCAATTGGAGTCTGAACAATGGACCCGGCATTGACAGGGGGTGGCAGCTGAACTCCTCTCCCTGCCCTTGCCTCTCACCCGCCTGCCCCTCTCCTTTTCCACAACCCCATTCCCATGACCCCGATCCCATCCTCACTCATCGGTGGCTTGGTTTGTCAGCGATCCTTGGCCCTTGATGGGTGCAGGTGGTGGAATTTAAATTCAAACCATTGTAGATTAATGCAAAAAGCATCTGTTTCACTAATATCCTTTAGGGAAGGAAATCTGCCGGTTGATGGGTCTCACTGGTTGGTCACTGGGTATATGCTGATGGAATTAATACTCTCCAGGACCTCTAAGTTCGTGATCTTATCCTCTCAAGAGATGCTGAGGATATATCTGAGACAGAAAAGGTGGAAACTGTTCTGTCTTTTCCCCTGCCTAGCATATGTTGTCCAGGTCTCACCACTGTAGAGGTGTGCGCTGAGGATACATAAGAATATAAGAAACAGGAACAGGAGTAGACCATTTGGCCCCTCAAACCTGCTCCGCCATTCAATAAGATCCGGCTGATCTTCTTGTGCTTCAATTTCCACATTCCCATCTAACCCCAATAACTTTTGATTCACTTGCCTAACAAGAATCTATCTACCTCTGCCTTAAAAATAGTCAATGACCCCACCTCCATCACTCTCTGAGGCAGAGAGTTCCAAAGTCGCACAACCCTCTGAGAAAAAAATTCACCTCATCTCTGTCCTAAAAGTGTGCCCCCTAATTTTAAAACAGTGCCCCCTAATTCTGGACTCACCTACAAGAGGAAACATTCTTTCAATGTCTACCTTGTCAAGGCCGTTCAGGATCATGTATACTTCAATCAAATCACCCCTCACACTTCTAAACTCCAGTGGAAACAAGACCAGTCTGTCCAATC
This sequence comes from Carcharodon carcharias, assembly GCF_017639515.1. Classification (NCBI taxonomy): domain Eukaryota; kingdom Metazoa; phylum Chordata; class Chondrichthyes; order Lamniformes; family Lamnidae; genus Carcharodon; species Carcharodon carcharias. Next base: position 44,604,271 of record NC_054469.1, read on the forward strand.
TTTCCTCATAAGACAACCTGCTCATTCCAGGTATCAATCTAGTAAACCTCCTTTGAACCGACTCCAATGCATTTACATCCTTCCTTAAATAAGGAGACCAAAACTGCACACGGTATTCGAGGTGCGGTCTCACCAATGCCCTGTATAACTGAAGAAAAACATCCTTACTTTTATGTTCAATCCCTCTTGTAGAATAGGATAGGATTCCATTAGACACCTTTGGTTTGGTAGACTTGCAGATTTGGTAGACATGTGGTTTGGTGTTCTCAGTCAGGTTGTTATTGCTCCACACTCTTCTACTCAGCTTGGACATAACAGCTGCAGCTTTTGCAATGTGTGTGTTCATTTCAGGATCAAGTGACAGATTGCTGTGATTGTGGAGTTTAGATATGTGAAGCTGTCAACAACCTCCAGTGTCACATTGTCAATGCTGATTGACGATGATACGGCAACATCCTGGACCATGACATTTATCTTTCTGATACTGATAGTTAAATCAAACTCTTTACAGGCATGGGAGTCAGTCCATTTGCCACTGAAGGTGTTGCTTGTTATGGAATTTTAGTGTGACGTCATCAGCATAGAACAACTCACTAATGACGATTCAACACACCTTTGTCAGGCGAGCAAGGCTGAACAACTTTCTGTCAGTTCTGGTATGTAAGTAGACACCCTCTGTGGGTGACCTGAAGGCATATGACAGCAGCAAAGAGAAGAATATTGTCGGAGAGTGTTGATGCCAGAACACAACATTATTTAACCCCACTGCGCATCTCAAAGGATTCCAAAATTGTCCCATCATGCCTGACCTTAGCTTTCGTGTTATCATGAAAAGAAGTGATCATATTGACCAGATCTGGTGAGCAGCCAATTTTCTCCAGCGGCTTAAATAGACCAGGTTCACCAGCAAAGAAAACGGTTCCATTGAAAGTAAATGTAGGGAGATCATCACATGGTCAAATGCCTTGTGAAATCGATGAAGGCAATTAATCATGGTCTCCTTCATTCACTGCATTTTTTCTTGCAGCCACTGGACTGAGAAGATCATGTCAATTGTAAATCTTCCACTTCTGACACCACACTGGCATTTGGGGCATTCAACCAAGATCTGCAGTCTGACATTTACATGGGTAAATACTAATCCCATAATGCTTAGCAGGGAGATAGCTATGGCAATTGCTGTGGTCACCCTTGTTCTGTACACTGTTGCAATCTTTGCATTGCATATTTCTTGAGGCACTGCCCCCTCCCTCCAGCAGAGGCAGCAAAATTGGTATAGATGCTGCAGGAGTGCCAGTTTCCAACGCTTCACAAGTTCAAGTGATATAGCATCAGTACCTGGAGCTTTGCCATGGAAATTGAGTCAATAACTTTGGTTCCTCCAGTGTGGATTCAATATCCAGCTAATCCATGTCAGGTGAGGCCGCAGCTGGAGTACTGTGTTCAGTTCTGGTCGCCACATTATAGGAAGTAGTATGTGATTGCACTGGAGGGAGTGCAAAGGACGTTCACCAGGATGTTGCCTGGGATGAAACATTTAAGTTATGAAGAGAGGTTAGATAGACTTGGGTTGTTTTCTTTGGAGCAGAGAAGACTGAGGGGCGACCTGATCGCGTTGTACCAGATTATGAGGGGCATGGACAGGGTGATAGGGAGCAGCTGTTCCCTTTAGTTGAAGGGTTAGTCATGAGGGGACATAAATTCAAAGTGAGGGCAGGAGCTTTAGGGGGGAAGTGAGGAAAAACTTTTTTACTCTGAGGTTGGTGACAGTCTGGAATGCACTGCCTGGGAGGGTGTTGGAGGCGGGTTGCCTCACATCCTTTAAAAAGTACCATGATGAGCACTTGGCACATCATAACATTCAAGGCTACGGGCCAAGCGCTGGTAAATGGGATTAGGTAGGTGGGTCAGGTGTTTCTCACGTGTCGGTGCAGACTCGATGGGCCGAAGGGCTTCTTATGCACTGTGTGATTCTGTAATTCTGTGAGGAAGGCTTGGTGTCAAGAACATTCCCAGTGACCATGTTCTCCCCAGACTATAATTCCCCAGAGTACAAAGGTAGGTTTCCATCCATCTCTTCAACTATTTATTACAGTCGGTGATGACCTCCCTACCTTTACTTTCAATAGAACTGTTTTCTTTGTTGATGAACCTGTTGCCTTTTGATCCCTTTATACATGCTCCTTGCATTCCCTATGTTGGAGGACATCTGGATATTCAGGCAAAGTGGTAACCAAGTGGCGTTTTGCCCAGTAGCCTGTTGGACTTTATTTTGAGTGACTCTTAGTGCATTCAGAGTCTTCTCATTTGGATCTCTCCTGTAATTAATGAGAGCATGCCGCTTGGCTTCAATGACAGGTTCCACCACAGTGATGTTAGCCTCGGGTTATAAACAGTTATGCTGCAAACTGTCACTAAGGTGAAAGGGGATTGGGGTAAGGCGTACCTAATCAGCAGTTCTACCTAAATGCAAGGTTAATCTGTTTCACTTTTAATGGGGAAGAGTGTAGAGGAAGCCGTTTTAAGATCAGGTTACAGGATTCCTTACAAATCAATGAATATCACAGACCGCAGCTTTTTTGTGCTCAGCAGAGAGAAGAGCCTGCTTGGATTTTTGAGCTACCACAGTTGGAACCAGGAGGGAGAACATTTTCTAATGAAGAGAAACTTCTTTGGATTATGGGAGATTTGTTCTGGCACAGCCAGGGGGCAGAAGAAATATTGGAACAGGTTTTACTGCTGGTATAGATTTTAAAAACTCCCTTTCTGAGGAAAGCACCTAGCGACGACAACTTAAATTTACTATTTGGTGAAACAGGGATACGGGAACCCACTGAAAGTTGGGAGCAACTGTGGATTACTTTCTATAAGTGCTGTAATTCCATGGGGAGTGCAATGTGTGATACGTATAAAAGGAGAATGTTCCTCTCTATATTTTAAAGTATAAGCTGCCTACAAAGAGGAAATAGTGTTTAGTTAATAACATTTTTGGTCATTTGTTACTGTGAAAGTTTTACAATATGAAATCTTGCCAAGTCATTCATTCAACTAGTGACTGTAATTTCAAATCTCTTTTTAAACATTATCTGTCTCCAAGGAGATCATAACAAGTTCCATGTTTATGACAACTGTCCTGCGCACATTATTGACAAGCTGCAAGTTGTCCTGATGTTCCAGAGTGAGCATCTTCTTTCTTTTCATTTATTTTGTTTATTTGCCTGATGCGATGGAGTCCATCCATTTGTTGAGCAGAGACTCTAAGCCCCAAGCATTCATTGAAGAAGACAGACTGTGGTGAGTCAGTACCTTACTAGTCGGGGTTTTCCCAACTTGAGATGGGTGGTGGCTGACCAGGGAGATGCGATCATCCCCCCAGCCATTGGAGACAGCCTCCCGCACAACCTGTTCTCAGCCCCTATCAATTTTGGATTGTTACTCCTAATTGCTGTCTCTCCTGTTATATTAAATCTCTGTGTCCTCACTAGGGCACAAGCCTGGGAAAAATTTATGGAGATTCTGGGCTGCCCAATCGTCAGGGTCCCCCAATAAACATCCCATTTGAGTCCAAAGGAATACAATGCACTATGTTTGGCATTGGTTTGGTTGCAGGATTTGCTGGAAAGGTGACATGTTTAAACATCAGACAACCTTTGGGTTCCACACCAAGGCCTGAATTTCACGCTAGGCATGGATGCCAAGTTGGTGGGAAGAGGATAATCCGCTCATGTCTGCAGTCACATTGCTAACACGATTTCATGCTGAATGGCCAATTAAGATCCAACCAGTTTGAAAAGCATCTTCTCAATGGTTGGGAAGGGCCAGGCAGGGGTGGGAACTTGTCAGGCGCCACGTCCAATGGCAACCGGGCAGGCACTTTAAAACAGGCAGAGGCTTCTCCCTGAACGCTGCCAGGGGAGAATCTTTGGAGTCTGTCCAGAAGACTGGAACAATAGTCTCACCAGCGGCTGAAAACATCAGGCGGGAGAGCAAATCAGGTGGGTACTTGGCCTCCCCATTTCTCGGATGAGTGCGTCGCGGTCCTCATGGAGGAGGTCGGAATCAGGTGGGACACTCTTGTACCCAGGGACGACAGGAGGAGGCCACCTCACCTGACCAAGAAAGCTCATTGGCTAGAATGTTGGTGCACGGCGGTGAGGGCACTTCACACTCACTTGAGGAGCAGGCGGAAGCAGAGAGTGCCCAGGGCACTGGCAGTCGGCGGACTGTTGGAGACCACGTTGATGCTGAGTCAAAGGCAGATAATGAGCCTCTGGAGACATTCATTAGGTGGCAGATGATGGATGTACAGTGGGATGTGCAGGAGGATCTGGTGCAGATCCATGAGGGTCTGTGTGCCGTGGTCTCTGTGATGGAGGAGTCCATGTGGAGCATCAGCACTGCGTTGGCCCCCATGGCTGAGCGCACTGCCTCCTCCACTGAGAGCGTGGCGAGTCTCATGGAGAAGCAACTCCAGGGACAGAACTCCCAGGCTCCCTGGGGTTGCGCTTGGACCTGCAAGCCCTCACACGGCAATGACCTCAGGTGATCAGTAACATTGTGGGAGATGGATGAGGCACCCAGTATCCCAGCTAGGTGCCTGTCCATCAATGGCAAGCAGGGAGGTCCAGTTGGTGCCTGACCTGCTTGCCACATCTGCGGGCTCCTCTCAGGGCACTCTGGATGAGAGCAGCAGCTCCTCCGCCCCTCTGCCAGTGACTGTTGCATCTGATGAGGCTATGATGACTGGGGAGATAGCAGCCGTGGCAATTGCCACTTCCTCCCAGGCAGGGGCAGCACAGGCTCCACTGGCTAGAGGATGACCACTAAGGTCATCAAGGCCAACAGGACAGCACAGTCAGCAGGCTGCCTCCAAGGCTGCTGCCAGTGAAAGGGCATGGGAACAAGATGCAGCACAGCGCACCATGAGCACAAGAGGGACTCTTCTGCTCTGCCATGTTTTGTTAATGTATACTGGTGTGACCATTAACACTATAGTTATATTCATCTGATGTGCTTGTCAACATGATAACAAATTTTGCTATTGTCTTAATTGTCCGAGTACGCTTCACTTATTTTGTAGGTGCAGGGCACACCTGTATCTAAAACTGTACATGAGTGGCTCTAATCTTCATTGCACAGGCACTGAGTAGACTTTGGGCTCAAAGGAAAGAGTCATTTCAAACATCCGTGATGGAGACAGCACCCCTTGGATGAGGTGGAAGCAGATCTTTGACAGCCTAACTGAAGGAATGTTGGATCAAGGCGTCCCTGGTGTCTCTGCCTCCCTGAAGGATCCAGAGGTCTATCTCCACACCCTCAGTATTCTCCTCACCATACAACTCTTCAGATACATCACAGGATTCATCTTCGGTGGCCTGTGGAGCTGCCTCAAGATCCTCTTCCTCCAGTAGGACCCCCTTGCCAGAACCAGGTTGTGGAGAGCACAACATACATCCACTATCAGCAACACCCACTCTGGGGGTTATTGTAGTTTGTCCACTGAACAGTCCAGGCATCAGAAGCACATCTTCAGAAGACCTATGGTCCTCTCTATCACCGCCCTTGTGGAGACATGACTCCTGTTATAACACTGCTCTGCCTCTATTCTTGGCTGGCAGAGAGGTATCATAAGCCACCTCTTCAACAGATAGCCCTTGTCACCCAGCAGCCATCCATCCAGTCAAGCTGAATCCATGAACAGCCTTGGCACCAATGAGAGTTGGAGGATATAAGCGTCATGAGAGCTGCCAAGGTATATCGCACAGACTTGCAAAATCTGTGTCTTGTAGCCACAAACTATCTGGACATTCATCGAATGGAAGCCCTTCCTGTTGGCTAAGGCACCCGGCTGACTCATTAGTGCCTTGATGACCATAAGTGTGCAGTTGATTGCACCCTGGGTGTAGGGGAACCAGCAATCACTGCAAACCCTATGGCTCCTCAGAGCATCAGTCACCAGCTCGATGCAACTGTCAATAGCTGATTGGGACAATCAACAAAGATCCCCCACTGACCCCTGGAAAGAGCCGGAGGCATAGAAATTGAGGGCCACTATGACCTTCAGAGCCACTGGCATGGGGTGTGCACCCACATAGTTGGAGATGATCTCATCCGACAAATGGAAGTCACGGTCTCCCTGGAGGAGGCGGAAACTCCTTCGGCATTGCACCTTGGACAAATTGAGGTAGCTGCATCGCTGCTTGTAAACCCTGGCAGCAAGATAGTAGCATCTTCTGTGGCCCCTTCCGCCTTGGACTACCTGCTGGTCCAGTGCCCCTTGTGCCTGCGCCTCTCCTCCCACATGTCACTCCCCTGGAAGCTGCATAGAGACACTGGGCCTCCTCTCCTTTCTGCCTCTCTCTTCCTTCTCAGAGGAGGTGCCACCAGCAGAGACCACAATCCCCATTACCAGGGTAACAGAAGGCTGTCTGGTGCCTGGAAGGGTCCATACAGTTAAAATCCTCCCGGGATCTTGGACACACCAGTGAGTCCTGAAATTAAGCCTAGAAATGTTAAGACTAAAGCCCTGAACAGAGATGAAGCTGTCAAGTTCAAATAGGCAACCAGCAGCAAACTATCTACCAAATTCCTTACTACTCACACTGGCAATGCTGCTGACCCTTTTTATCCCGCCCTTGGATGAGGTTTCATTAAAAGTGGGCTGCCCACCTGCCCTTTTTGGCTATGCGATGAATGCAAAATTACATGGGCAAAGTAAAATCGCAAACAATTGCCTTTCTAATGGGCTGAAGTAGCCTTTTAATTGTTGGTGGGTGCAGCTCTGACAGCAGTGCGCCCGCCGACCTGAAGATTGCTTGGCCAACTTCATCTCGCGCCATTCCACGTCCATTCACGTTGGGTGCACGCCCACCTGTGAGGCGTAAAATTCTTCCCCAGAGTTTTTGCCAGAATTTACTACCTTAGCCTTCAACAGTCCTGAGGCATCCACCAGGCAGTGGAGCTATTGCCATAGCTGGGAGTATGGTTCATGAGTGCCAGGGCTTGTCCACATTCCAGTGGGACTACACACTGAGGCCAAACATCCTCCCAGTTCCTCCAAAGTTTTAGTCTGGGGCCATGAGGAGGCACAGCTGAGGAGTGGATGATGGAGAGGCTGTATACTGACAGGGAGAAGTTTAAACATTTGGCTCCCTTTCTCACATTGCTGCTATCCAGCTGAAAATGAGAAGCAAACTAGCACACAAAGCTGGAAGGCACGCTAATTCTCCTCCCCCACACACTGTATGCGTCACATTGACCCATTGGACAAAATGCTGGAAATATTCATTAGGTCTGGCAGCATCTGTGGAGAGAATCATTGTTAATGTTTGACACTCCATACCTCAGTAGAGACATAGACATCCTTCACTAACACCCCCATACTCCCCTCCCGCCATCTCCTCAACTCTTTTAAATTGATACTTTATTGCCATGTGCGCTTGTGACCAATTTTTAAAATGTATTCCTTGTTGAAATTGAGGCCTGGGTTTTCACTAAGATGGACAGCCATTCCATCTTGGCCAAGATAGCAGATGAGTCTGAAAATCACACATCCCACCCCGAACACAGCACTTCCCATTTTCACGGGGTGACGAGAATGGGGGCAGTTTGCATTTCATGAATATATGGAACACGGAAGCAGCTGGCCTCCACCTTCTCAAGGGCAATTAGGGATGGGCAATAAATGCTGGCCTAGCCAGTAACACCCACATCCCATGGATAAATTTTTTTAAAAAGTAAAACATCAGCTGTCTCCACTCAAGTCAGGCTTTGCTAGCCCAGGAGTATGAAACACAAAGTTTGCAGCGTAGACCAGATAAGAGCAGGTCTGAGCTTTGTGAATTTCTTCAGGTAGCCATGGTAACCCTTTGGAGAGTTAACATTCCCCTTTGGAAGTGGCCCAGGAACACTTTTGGGGGAGGTAAGGTGACCTTTGGAATTGGTAAAAGTAGGCATGAATATATGTAAAAATTGCATAAACTCATTGGGCAGAATTTTGCCCTTGATGGGAAGGTGGGCCCCACTGGCTTGGCGGCAGGTGGGCAGCTGATCACGGCCGCCGAAACAGGCCTCGCCGCCATTTTAAGTGGGCGTGCCTTAATTGGCCCGTCCAGCAGGCTTCCTGTGCAGGCGAGGAGGGGTGTTCCCCAACTGCCAGTGTTCTCTTTCATGCATTCGCGCAAAAGAGCACACATCTTCCTGAGACTATGTGCTGTCTCAGGGAAAACGCTGAAAGTTTTTGAAAGTTTAAAGATAGAAAATAAAAAAAATATTAACATGTCCCCCTCATGTGACAACGTCACACAAGATGGAACATGTTAATAAATATCACAGAAACTTTATTAAAGTTTTTTAAAACCGACATGAAAACTCTTCCCGCTGGTGGATGAGGTTTCATGTTTTTTCAGAAGCCCCATGGGGCTCCTGGCCTGCCCACCAGCCTTAAGGTTGGACGGGCAGGGTCTTTAATTGATTTAACTACCCTGTCAATGGCCTCAATTGGCCATTGACAAGTCAGCGGCCGGACAGCTGATGGCGCTGCCCCCCCGCCTTCCTGAATATTTAAATGGGACGGGATGACGCTGGGGGTTCCCCCCGACATTATCCTGTGTCATTTTCACGTCAGCAAGCGGGCCCTGCCCCCAAATCGCCAACGGCAAAATTCTGCCCATTAACTGTCAAGCTCGTTGGAATTATTAACAGAACTGTCAAAATCAACTGTCAAAACTGTCAAAATCAACTGTCAAGAGGAACTGACAAAAGCAAATACCAAAGGAAGCTGTCAAGCTGTGGAATTATTTAAAAGTCCCGTCCTTTGAATCTTTGAAAAAAAATGTGTGGAGTGTTAAAAACATAATTGCCTGCTATTTCAGTCTCCCTGTTGACATGAGTCTGAGGGCTTCTATTACTAGATTGGAACTGCATTACTGATATCACAGCTATCCATTATCACAGCAGGATGCATACCATTTTACAGTTTGATTGACAGCTACACTGGTTATAGATTCTATGAAGTGGGTCTATGAATTCTACTACTTGTTGTTATAAGGGATTGTGCACTTGATTGAAATATTTTTCTTATAAGGCTTTATGTAGTTGAAGGGATGTGAATGTAGTAAATGGGTATTTATGAATGAGTGTTTTTTTAAATAGATTTGTTTTCAATATTTTTGCAATCGACGCTCAGGCCAGAATCTTTGGGTTGGTGTGCGGGGCGGGCCCCACTCGCTGACATGTAAAATGACCCGCGGTGATGCCGGGTGTGTGTCCCAGCGTCATTCAGAACTTCAGTTCGGCGGGTGCACACCAGAGTCAGCTGCGTGCCCGCCAAACTATCAAAGGCCTATTAAGGCCATTTAAATAGCAATTTAAATAATTATCATAGCTGCCCATCCAACTATAACGTTGGCGGGCAGGCGAAGAACCCAGGCGGCCTTCGCATTTATCATGAAACCTCATCCATGGGCGGGATGACGTTTCATGAAGGTTTTTAAACTTCAATTAGTTAAACTTTTTCTTTATTTAAATTTTTAAAAATCAAACTAATCTCCCTGAGGCAGCTCTGCAAAAGAGCAAGGCCCCAACTGCCCACATTCGCTCCCGTCCACCCCCCTCAATGGGGAGAAAATTCTCCCCTTAGAGTTTTATTTTAAAGAACTTTATCTCATCTCTGCATAGGTCCTGGGGTCTGCCTATGGTGCATACTGGGTGAGTTTGCATGGTAGGTGTAAGGGCAAAGGTGGTGGGTGGGGACATGGGTTGGCATGAGTTGGCATGTGGGTACTGGAGTGTATGTTGGCATGGAGGGTGTGAGGGGCCATGGGGGTGGGTACAGGGCCAAATGTTGGCATGGAAGGTATGAGAGGCCAGGGGGTGGGGTGGGTACAATTGCATAGAAAAGGGCATATGGGCACCAGGCTATGCCTGAGTGAGATGAAGATTAAGTGAGGAGTTGGGATTTGGTTCAGGTGGAAATTCGGTGCAGAGGAGCAAGGAGGTGCTCTTTTTCTCCTTTTTTTCAACCTCTAGTGGTTGGTGAGTTTCTTTCCTTGTCTCCAAGGAAGATGGATGAGTGCAACTTACTATTACTTTATCTGTAAATTATTAGCTAAATGCCTAATTAAATAAATTAACAGAGATGGCAGGGCTGATGTAGTGCCGTAACTGCAGCATGTGGGAATCTGTGGAATGCACTAAAATCGCGGACAACCATATCTGCAGAAAGTATCTCCAGCTTAGGCAACTAAGGCTCCGAGTTGCAGAGCTGGAGTCTTGAGTTTTGGACATTGTAGGGTATCAGAGAGGTGGAGAGTTACCTGGGCACTTTGTTCTAGGATACAGTCACTCCATTTAGGTTAGGCCAAACTTTAAAGTTGGTCAATGGTCAGGGACAGGACGATGTGACTGTGAGTCAGGTTGGTAAAGGGAACTGGCATGTAGTGATGGAGGAGCTTCAGCCCCTGTCTTTTTCCAACAGGTATGAGGTGCTTGCTGCCTGCGTGGATGAGGAGATGGACGGCAAGGTGGATGAGCGAACTGACCATGGCACCATGGTGAAGTGGGCAGGTGATGGGGGGTGGGGGGGTTGGGAGGGGGGGGTGGTGGCAAAGAGGGATATGGTAGTGAAAGGAGACAGCATAGTCAGACGGATAGATTCTATTCTCTGCAGCCCAGAGCGAGTCCAGATGGCTGTGTTACCTGCCCCATGTCAGGGATCAGGATATCTGCTCAGGGCCGGAGAGGAACTTGCAGTGGGAGGTGGAGGATCCAGTGGTCATGTTCCATGTAGGTACCAATGACATAGGTAAGACTAGGAAAGAGGTTCTGTGTAGAGAGTATGAGGACCTAGGCACTAAATTAGAAACCAAAATCTCAAAGATAATAATCTCTGGATTATAACCTGAGTCACATGCAAATTGGCATAGGGTAAACAAAATTAGGAAGATGAATGTGTGCCTCAAAGACTGGTGTGGGAGAAATGGGTTCTGGTTTGTGGGACACTGGCACTGGTACTGGGGAGAATAGGGGCTGTAGCATTGGGATGGTCTACACCTAGACGAGTGTTCTAGCAAGCCACATAACTAGGGAAGTAGAGAGGATTTTAAACTAAATAGTGGAGGCAAGGGATCAAATTTGGGAATAAGTGATCAATCAAAGAGTAGAGACAAGGTAGGAGACAAAGGTATTAATATGGGAAAGAATAAACAGACCATGACAGAGAGTACAAATCTAAGAGTAAATCTGCAGATAAGGCTAAAGGTTACAAAAATAATAAAAGAACAGAACTAAAGGTTGGATCTGAATGCAAGTAAGCATTCAAAACAAAACAGATGCACTGAAAGCGCAAATAGAAATAAATAAATACAATTTGATAGCCATTACAGAGGCATGGCTATAAGATGACATAGATTAGGATCTAAATATTGAAGAGTACATGACATTTAGGAAGGACAGGAAGCTCAGAAAAGATGGAAGGGTGGCTCTGTTAATTAATGATAGCATTAGCACAATAGAGAGCGATGACCTAAGTTCAGGAAACCAAGATATAGAAATGGTTTGGGTAGAGATGAGAAATGATAAAGACCAGAAGTTACTTGTGGAGTGATGTATAGACCCCCTAACAATAACCACGCAGTAGGATAGAGTATGAAGAAAGAAATAGTGGGAGCTTGTCAGAAAGATACGCTGATAATTGTGAGGGATATTAATCTCGATATAAACTGGAAAAATCAAATTGGCAAATGTAGTCTAGGGGAGGTATTCATAGAACATTTTAGGGGTAGTTTCTTCAGACAATACGTTCTGGTGTCAATCAGACAGTAGGCTACACTAGACTTAGCATTGTGCAATAAGATAGGATTAATTAATAACCTTATAGTGAAGGCGCCGCTAGGTAGCAGCAATAATAATATGATTGAATTTTACATTCAATTTGAGATAGAGAAAAGACTAATATTTTAAACTTAAATAAGGACAATTGTGAGGGCCTGAAAGTAGAGCTAGCTGAAGTGAACTGGCAAATTAGGATACGGGATAGATCAGTAGAAATGCACTGGCAGACATTTAAGGGGATATTTCAGAAAGCACAGAATAGATACATTCCAAAGAGAAAAAAAAATTCCAACGGGAGGATCCACCATCCGTGGTTAACTAAATAAGTTAAAGCTGATATCAAACTGAAAGAAAAAGCATATAATTGGCAGGCCAGAAGATTGGACAGGATATGAAAAACAGCGAAGAATTACTAAAAGGTTAATAAGGAAGGAAAAATTTGAGCACAGGAGAAATCTAGCTAGAAATATAAAGACAGATAGTATAAGTTTCTATAGCTATTTAGAAAGGAAAAGAGTTAACAAAGTGAGCATTGGTCTTATAGAAAGTGAGTCTGGGAATTAATAAAGGAACATAAGGAGATGGCAGATAGATTGAACAGGAATTTTGCATTGGTCTTCACTATACAGTATATAAGTAACATCTCAGAAATAGCTGTAAATCAGGAAGGGAGGGAGGAACTCAAGAAAATTACAATCACCAGGGAAGTGATACAGAGCAACTTGTTGGAGCTGTGGACTGACAAATCCCAGGGTCCTGATGGACTTCTTCTAGGGTCTTAAAAGAAGTGACTAGTGAAATAGCTGATGCATTGGTTTCAATTTTCCAATGTTCCCTAGATTCAGGGAAGGTTCCATTTAATTAGAAAATAGTGAGTGTAACTCTTTATTCAAAAAGGGAGACAGAAAGTAGGAAACTACAGGCCATTTAGCTTAACTTCTGTCATAGGGAAAACATTAGAAGCTATTATTAAAGATGTTACAGCAGGGCACTTGGAAAAAGATAATCAGGTGGATTCAGCATGGTTTTTTGAAAGGGAAATCACGTTTAACCAATTTATTGGAGTTCTTAAAGAAGTAATATGTGCTGTGCTATAGGTGAATGTACTATACTTAGATTTCCAGAAGGTATTTGATAAGGTGCCACACCAAAGGTTATTGTGGAAAATAATGCTCATGGTGTAGGGGGTAACATATTGGCAAGGATAGAAGATTGGTTAGCTAACAGGAAACAGAGAGTAGACATAAATGGGTCATTTTTTGGTTGGCAAGATGTAACAAGTAATGTTCCACAGGGATCAGTGCTGGGACCTCAACTTTTTCCAATTTATTTAAATGACACAGATGAAAGGACTGAAGGTATGGTTGTTAAATTTGCTGGTGACATAAAGACACATAGGCCAGAATTTTGACCTTGATGGGCTGGCGGGCCTCACCGGCTCGGGGGCGGGCAGGCAGCTGAGGTCTGCTGTCGAAACGGGGCCGGCCGCCATTTTGAGTGGGCGGGCCAATTTAGGCCCACCCAGCGGGCCACCAGACGGGAAGCGCTATGTGCTTCCTGTGCGGGGGGGCAGGAGTGGGGGGAGAGGGATTCCCCATCTGTCAAAGTGCGCCCTTTCGCACATGCACACGAAAGAGCACACTGCTCCCTGAGACTAAGTGCTATCTCAGGGAGAGTGCTGAAAGTTTAAAAAAACTTTAAAAATAGAGAAAGAAAACCATTATTAACGTGTCACACGAGATGGGACATGTTAATAAATATGAGTGAAACTTTAATAAACTTTTCAAAACCTGAGATGAAACCTCATCCCGCCAGTGGATGAGGTTTCATGCTTTTTCAGAAGCCCGCTGGGGCTCCTGGCCTGCCCGCCAGCCTTAAGGTTGGACGGGCAGGTCTTTCAATGAGCTTAATGATCCTGTCAATGGCCTCAATTCGCCATTGACAGATCAGCGGGCGAACAGCTGATTTCGCTGTCCACCCGCTTTCTTAAAAATTTAAGGGGACCGGGATGAAATCAGGGGTTCCTCCTGATGTCATCCCGCATCATTTTCCCGTCGGCGAGCGGGCCCCGCCCCCAAATTCTGGCCATAGTTTAGCACAGAGCGTATGAGAGGTTCTGGGGGAAGAGTACAGGACATAAGGTAATATGGGTTGGCATGGGGATTGTGTGGGGGCTGAGCAAGTTCTTTGAAAAAATTTTGTATGAAGTAACCGAGCCCCAAGGGAGGTCTTCTGCCCACCTCGCCTCCACATCCAGCATCCTTCTCATTACACCCAAGGTCACCCGCCCCAGCTTCTGATAGAATCCGCCCCTCCACCCCTCCCCACCACCACCACTGCGCCCCCCTACCCCAACCCAACCACCCCCCACCCCCCCAGCCCCCCCTACCTCTCCCAGACTGAAAATCAGACATCCGGGCAGCTACTTTTAAAAATCATGGGCAGAGTTTTGCCGTCGGTGAGCAGGGAGCGGGGCCCACTCACCGACATGTAAAACGACGCGGGATGAGGTCGGGCGGAACCCCCGATGTCATCCCACCCCATTTAAATTTTCAGGTAGGCGGGGGCGCAGCAAAATCAGCTGTCCATTCGCCGACCTGTCAATGGCAATTGAGGCCATTGACAGGATCATTTAACCAATTAAAGGACCTGCCTGTCCAACTTTAAGGCTGGCAGGCAGGCCAGGAGCCCCGGCGGCAACTAGAAAAAACATGAAACCTCATCCACCGGCGGGATGAGGTTTCATGTAGGCTTTCAAAAAGTTTAATGAAGTTTTACTGTAATTTATGAACATGTCCCATCTCATTGTCACATGAGGGGGAAAAGTTAGGGAATTTTTTTTTCTATTTTTAATCTTTTTAAAAGTGTCAGCAATCTCCCTGAGGCAGCACTTAGCCTGCACGAAAGAGCACACTCTCACTTTTGGGGAATCCCCCCCGCCCACAGAGCAAGTGCATAGCACTTCCCACTAGACGTCACGCTGGGCGGGTCTTAATTGGCTCGCCAGCGTAAAATGGCAGCGGGGCCCACTTCTCCAGCGGGGATCGTCTCCCCGCCCGCCGGAGATTGGGTCGGGCCCGCCCGCCCGACAGGCAGAAAATTCTGCCCCATGTTTGCGGAGCTGAGAATTCTCCCAACTTTATGCACCTGACTTGCGGATGAAAACCCAGGCCTGAGAATGCAACAACATCCCCCAAGTGTCAAGGTGGTTGTGCACAATTGCAAAAGCTACAAGCGTATTGATTTGGGTTGTGTCTTCCTGTAGAGAGGGACCTGCAATTACAAAGGCTGGCCTGGGATTGCCATTTCCAAATGGCTGACCATTACCTGAACAAAAGAACATTGAAGTAATTTGGTCCAGTGAATAGCATCCATTTGCTGCCTAATTTAAGCCAAAGAATGACACAGACTTTTAGCTGTTGAAGAGATTAGCTTCTAATTGTGTTCTTAATTTCCAAAAAATGCCACTTCAGTGGTGGGAACACAAATATCTACATGTAATTTATTTTGCAATTTTGACATTGTGGTCTGCTTTCTGCTAACAGCTTCATTGTTAATCAATTTAATGCCACCTGTGTGTCAAACTGATTGAACACAAGTTTAAACAGTGCCTGACCAACTGAACAGTAATACAATTAAAAAGAAAAGAAACTGCAAATGGTAGATATAAACAGTAGCTAGGTCAACATCTCTAAGGAGAAAAGGTAGTTATATGTGTTGGTTGTAACCAGAAGTCCTGTCCAAGGGTTACTCTGGAAGATTAATCTGCCTTGCTTCTTTATAGATATTGGCAAAACTGCATTTCCAGTTTGATTCTCCATTCATAGCAATAACACAGTTATAACGTGCCAAGCTATCTTCATTTTACTAAGTTACATTGTGGTGCAGTGGGCAGCGTCCCTGTCTCTGACCCAGAAGCTGCAGGTTTCAGTCCCACTCTTGGAGCTGATGGCCAAGGAAGGTGTATTCATTAAGCAGCTAAGCAGGTTGGTATCAACTTGTAAAGCCTTCCAACATATGCCAATGGCAGGCAGTAAGTGTGGTCAGCCACGTGATGGAAAGAAATTGGAGCTTCTGTCATCACTATTCGTAGTTCCAGACTACAATATACATGTAGAAGTGGTTGTTGCCACAGCAAGGTGGATTGTTTTGGGGGGCCAGTTTGTGGTTCAGATTCCTGATGTGGGGAGGTGAACCTACACCTCCCCTCTTATACTTCTAACTCTAAGGTTCAGCCTGAGCCTGTCTAGGTGGCGAAAATGGTCAAGGCTCACAACTGTTCTTCTTAATAGTTTATTGTAACATTGGTAAGCTTACAACCGTTGGTATCTTGCTCCTCTTTTAATTTAATCATACTCACAAAGGATGTTCCTGTAAGTTCTGAGCTGTGTTCACATTGTTAACCCTTGAATTGTTGCTCTTGAATCTGTTGCTACTTCGGTTCTTGCTGTTCTTGAGCTTAGCAGTCCCGTTTTAGTTCATACAATCCCCTTATTAAACTCTTTTTCTGCGAAGCTGTACACTGAACCTAGAATTTAAAAAAAATGTTAGAATGGTACTATGAAACTACCAAACTGTTGTGAAAATCTAACCGGTTCACTAATGTTCTTTACTGAAGGAAATCCCCTGGTCTAGGTCTCAATGTGACTCCAGACCTATAGCAGTTGACTCTGAAATGGCTTATAATAAGCCACTCAGTTACATTCAAGAACATGACTCACCACCACTTTCTCAAGGGCGATTAGAGATGAGCAATAACTGTTGGCCTTGCCAGTGATGCCAATATCTCATGAAGGAATAAAAAAAATCTTATCTGTGTGTAAATCAATTATTGAACAAACTATAGGTAATAATTATGTTCTATTTTAGCAGCCATCTTTTAAATGTTCCATAACATTGTAATTTTCATAAAATAATCCCGAAATCAGAGAATGGTCTGGCATGATCAGTTACAGAGAGAAACACAGTTGATAACTATTACTTTTACACTGTATTAGGAATGCTCATATCAGAGAGATTGACTCTTAATTTGCAGATCCCAGGCAACAACATTAAACCTGAAACCAATTTTGCTACTCCCTATGGCACAATTCATGTATGATATGGAAAGGGTTTTAGGAATGATGGGTTGTTTATCAACCTATTTGGCCATGTTATGAATGTACCTTCCTTGGCCATCAATTCCTGGAGTGAGTCAGAGGCAGAGAGCTACCCACTGCACCACAAGATCTCCAAAAGCTGAGCTCTTTACTCACAAAACTAAGTCACCAGTATTCAAAAAGCAGTTAGCAAAGCGCTGTATGCACATTTTAAGGAGCCAACAGCCATTCATTCCCTCGGGCCTGTTCCACCCTTTAATCGGATCATGAACCTCAATTCCACTTACCTGTCTTTGATTCATATCCTTCAATTCCTCTGCCTAACCAAAATCTTTAAAGCTCAATGTTAAATTGACATAGCCTCATCAGCTTTCTGGGAGAGAGAGTTCCAGATTTCTTCTACCCATTCTGGGAAGAAGTGCTTCCTGTTTTACGGCCTAGTTCTAATTTTGAGCATTTCATGGGCAGAATTTTACACTCGGCATGAGGGTGCTTGCCCAACACGTCCGAGCATAAAATAATGCGTCCCGACATCATTGCGCACTTGCGTGATATTCCATTTGGCGGGCACACACCGGAGTCGGCTGCGTGCCCTCTGATAATTAAGAGACCTATTAAGGCCATTAACAAGCTAATTAAAATCAAATTTACGCGGCCCGTCCAACCTTACAGTTGGCGGGCAGTCGAAAAGGCCAAGCAGCCTTTACATTTTTTAGGAATGAGGTTTCCTAAAGCAAATAAGCATTAACTAAAAACTTTATTTTTGAATTAAAAACAGAGTCACATGAGAGGACTTATTTTTAAATTTTTACTGTCTTCATTAATTTTTTTAAAAAGCGCTTCAACCTCTCTGAGGCATGGAGCTACCTTAGAAAGATTGAAGCACTCTCTCTCACATACATGCGCAAACTGCACACCAGGTCCATTCTCCCTCCTCCCCCCCTGCGCACAGGTAGTGCTGAGCACTGTCACTCGTGATCTACACAGGGCAAGCCTTAATTGGTCCGCCTGTGTGAAATTGCAGAACAGAGCCAATCGCAGGCGGCGGTCGACTTCCCGACCGCCCCCATCCGCTCCCGCTGAGCCCGCCTGGTGAAGGAAAAATTCTGGCCCATGTAGATCTAAGTACACATGCAATGTCTTACACCATTTTCCTAACTTAATAATTGGAAGGAAGAAGAAAAACTTGTATTTTTAAAGTGTCTTTCAAAACCTGAGGACCTCCCAAGCAATTTATTGCTTATTAAATAGTTACTGCTGTAATACAGAAGAAAGTGGTGGCCAATTGCATATTGTAAAGTCCCACAAACAGCAAAGTGATAATGACCAGATAAACAGTTGCTCAGCGATATTGATTGAGAGATAAATTTTGGTCAGGATAGCAGAGAGAGCCCCATTGCTCTTCTGTAAAATGGTACCAGGGGTTACGTGAGAGGCAGACAGGGATTGGGTTTAACTCTATTAAATGGGAGGCACCAATCAAACTCAGTGCTGATGCCTCGCACTGCCCTCAAACAGGATTTACAGAATAAAGACAAAAACAACTTATGGCACCTCTAATGTAGTAAAACCTTCCAAAACCTCTTCACAGGAACAATTATGGAACAAGATTCAACATTGAGCCATAGCAGATTCAATAGTGAGCCAACAGTCCATGTCCAAATACAGCAAGACCTGGACAATATCCAGGCTTGGGCTGGCAAGTGGCAGGTAACGTTCGCACCACACAAGTGCAGGCAATGACCATCTCCAACAAGAGAGAATGTAACCATCTCCCCTTTACATTCAATGGCATTACCATTGCTGAACCCCCCACGAGCAACATTCTGAGGGTTACCATTGACCAGAAACTGAATTGAATCAGCTATATAAATACTGTGGCTACAACAGTAGGTCAGAGGCTAGGAATCCTGCAGCGAGCAACCCACCTCTTGACTCCCCAAGCCTGTCCACCATCTATAAGGCACAAGTCAGGAGTGTGATGGAATACTTCCCACTTACCTGGATGAGTGCAGCTCCAACAACACTCAAGAAGCTTGGCATCATCCAGGACAAAGCAGCCCACTTAATTGGCACCCCATCCACAAACATTCACTCCCTCCACCACCGTTAAATAGTGGCAGCAATGTGTACCATACACAAGATGCACTGCAGAAACCCACCAAAGCTCCTTAGGCAGCACCTTCCAAACCCATGACCACTACCATCTGGTTGGACCAGGGCAGCAGATACATGGGAACACTACCACCTGGAAGTTCCCCTCCAAGTCACTCACCATCCTGACTTGGAAATAAATCACCGTTCCTTCACTGTTGCTGGATCGAAATCCTGGAACTCCCTCCCTAACAGCACTGTGAGTGTATGTACACCACATAAACTGCAGTGATTCAACAAGGCAGCTTACCACCACCTTCTCAAGGGCAACTAGGGACGGGCAATATATGCTGACCCAGCACCTACATCCCATAAATAAATTTTTAAAAAGGTAAAAATAGGATAGATGACAAAAGTTTTAGTCAAATAGAGAGATTTTAGTGAACATGTTAAAGTAGGAAAGAGAGATTTAGAGAGAGGGTTCCAGTGGTTAGGGCCCAGGCAACTGAAAGCATGGGAGTGCAATAATCAAACTAGCACTTCTGGGCCAGTTTTGTTGTGTTTTCCCCTTTATTTGGTCACCTGTGGTTGATAGTTAGTTGCTGATACTAGTATACCAGTGATTAACAGCGATGACTATTTTTGGAGAGTTATTTATCGTAATTGAGTGAAATATTGGGAAATAAAGCCTCTCAATTTATCATTTACGTCACTCCTTTGATTGAAATGTTGTTGAATTACCAATAAGGCCATTCATTTGCCTTGCCATAACAATAAAAACAACCAGCCAGAGTAAAACGAAAGAAAAGCAGCTTTGATAACTTCATCTTACAAGAGGACAGCTGCCTATGTTATTCACACTGTGCACACAGCAATGGTAATGGGGTGGGCACAGTATTATGGGATATATTAATCACAGCTCATTATCATCAAGTTTAGGCAATTTGACTCTTTATTAAGCAAGACATTATTTGGTGCAGCAACAATAACAAACCTCATGTCTACTCAAATTTCCACCTTGAACCTACCTCTAATCGAATTAGGAACTAGTTGACATTAATGAGATGCAATGAGATTCTTATAAACGCTTTGCAGGATTCAACATCAATTAACAAGCAAAATAAATAATATGAAAACATTACAATTTCTCTGTTATTTAAATGGAGCAGTGAATGAAAAATGTTCCATATATTGTTGTGACAATAAACAATTAGATTTTTTAAAGGCACAAATGCTCTTGACAACAAAGCTCTCTTATAAACATATCTAGTGGAATTGTTGCATTTATTATATCAATTTCTATGATTCACATGTAAATCCCAGAATTCTGAAAGGAAAGTCCAATTAGAGTCAAAGAGTCCTTTATGGCACAGAAGGAGGCCACTTGACCCATTAAGTCCAGAGCAATCCACTCAGTCCCACCCTCCCAATTGGTTCCAGGAGCCCTGCAAGTTTATTTCTTGCAAGTGCCCATCCAATTTCCTTTTGAAATCATTGATTATTTCTGCATCCACCACCCCAGTGAGCAACAAGTTTGAGGTCATTACCACTCACTACGTGAAAAAGCTTTTCCTCACATTCTACCTGCATCTCTTGTCCAAAATCTTCCATCTGTGTCCCCTAGTTCTTGAATAATCAACTAATGGGAAGAGCTTTTTCTTGTCTACCCAATCTAAACATGCCATAATCTTGTACATCTTGATCAAATCTCCCCTCAATTTTCTTTGCTCCAAGGAGAACAACCCCAGCTTCTCCAATCTAATCTTGTAACTAAAACCTTTCATTCTGGAACCATTCTGGTAAATCTTGTCTGCACCTTCTCAAGGACCTTCACATCTTTCCAGAAGTCTGGTGCCCAGACCTGGATGCGATACTCTAGTTGAGGCCTAACCAGAGCTTTATACAGATTCAGCATAACTTTTCTGCTTTTGTACTCAATGCCTCTATTTACGAAGCCCATTTGCTTTGCTAACCACTCTTTCAATGTGTCCTGCCACCTTCAAAGATCCACAGGACCCCCAGGACCCACTGCTCCTCCACATTTTTTAGAATTGTGCCATTAAGTATTCCCTATTCGTTCTGACAAAATGCATCACCTCACACTTCTCTACATTAAATTCCATCTGCCACTTGCCTGCCCATTCTGCTAATCTATCTGTATCCTGTTGCAGATAATTTGTGATTGCCACTTCCCAAGTTCAGTATCATTGGCAAATTTTGAAATTTTACTTGTGATTGATACATAACAAAAAAAGCAGTGGTCCTAGCACTGTATCTTGGGGAACACCACTACCACCCTCCAGTCCAAAGAACCAGCATCTAACCATGACTCGCTGCTGCCTGTCCTTAAGCCAACTTTTTTTTTTTAACCAATTGGACACTCACCCTCCTATTCTATGTCTCAATTTTGTTAACCAGCCATTTACATTGTACTTTGTCATACACCTTTTGAAAATAGACAACATCCACTATATTCCCTCAATCAACCTTCTCTGTTACTTCACTAAAAAATTCAATTGGATTAGTCAAGCATGTTCTGCCTTTTACAAATCTATACTGGTTCTCCTTAATTAGCTCAAACCTCTCCAAGCGCTTGTTGATTTTTTTCCTTAATTAAGGATTCCAAAATTTTACACATCACTGATCTTAAATCTATAGTTGCGAGGACTGACCTTACAGCCTTTCTTGACTCAGGATGACATTTTGCTATACTTCACTCCTCTGACACCTCTCCCATATCTGGGGATGGTTGGAAGATTAAGACAAGCCCTTCTGCTATCTCCACCCTCACTTCCTTTAGCAACCTGAGAAGCGAGCCACCCAGGCCAGGTGATTTATCGGTCCTAAGCATAGCCAGCCTTTCCAGTATCTCCTCCCTTTCAATTTTCACAATCCTTTGCCACCACTATCTCCACTTCTCCAGGTATTTTGTCAAATTTTTCTTCCTTAGCATACCCTGATACAAAGAACTCATTAAGTAATCTAGTCTTGTTTTGCACCTCTATGCACATATCTTTGTCCTTAATTGGACCCACTCTACCTCTTCCTATTTAACACTGATTGAAATTTTTTGGGTTCCTTTTTACATTAACAGCCATTCTACACATACTTTTTCTTTGCCAAGTCTTATTTTCCTCTCCAGCTCCCCTCTCAACCTGTTGTATTTGACCTGATTCTCACTTGAACACTTCACCTGACTTCATCATATTCCTTTTTTTATTTCATAAAAGAGACCTCTGTCTCCCTTGTCATCCAAGGAACCCTTTGGCTCCCTTGCCTTTTGACCTTGTTGGAATTAGAGTAAGAAGGAGTTGAATTTTTTGATTAACAGAGATCAGTATATTGGAAGAAACATCATTTGTTTTACATGACTTTCAGGAATCAAAGTTTTGAGATTGTGCTTTAATATTTTATTGGCAGATTTCCCCTTAGCATAGCTCATGGTGTACCAGTCACTCTATCTATGGTAAGGCTCTTATGCATGAAAAAAGACTTGCATTTATATAGTGCGCCTCATGACCACCAGACAATCCAAAATGCTTTAAAGCCAACAAAGTATTTTGAAATAATTCCCCTGCTCTTCTTCAAAATAGTGCCACAATATCTTTTACACACATCTGAGGGGGCCTCAGTTCATTGCCTCATCTGAAAGACAGCAATGCAATGCAGTCTTGGTTTTTGTGCTCAAGATCTGGAGTGGGACTTGAATTCATAATCGTGTGATTCCAACATGAGTATGCTACCAACTGAGCCACAGCTGACACTAAGGCAGCAAGTAATGTGCAAGAATATATTTGACCCTCCAAGATACCTCCTTCAATTCTGGTCGGTTGTCCATCTCCAATTTACATTGTTCCACCATTGGCAGCTGCTCTGTTAACTGCTTGGGTCATCGGCAATTCCCTCTCTAAATTTCTTCACTCCCTGTCTCTTTCTTCTCCTTCAAGACTCTCCACAAAACCTATATCTTTGACCATTCATTTGGATATCTGTACTAATATTTCTTTATGTGGTATGGTGTCAGATTTTGACTGTAACACTCCTATGGGTTATTTTGGGAAGTTATTATTACATCAAAGTCATTAAATAAATGCAACTTCTTGGCCAGGATTTTATGGCCCCTCCTGCCCGGGGGGATATTAGGCTCCTGACGAACAGAATGGAGATTTAAATGGCTCACCATATCCACTGGTGGAGACACACTGCAGCGGGGCTGAAAAATCCTGCACTTGTTGTTATAGGCTCAATCTGTCTGGCATTACTTTCAGATCAATCTGGGGAACGATTTCTCCAATTTAACCCAAAGGTACATTTGTTCCAAATTAGAAGCCAACAGCCTTTAAGTGTGCCAGTTGTAAGGTGCCTTGGATATGCATATCAGGATTCTAATGCATTCTTTAGATGCAAAATTGGTGAACAAATGAACAGAATATGTGCTGTGCTGCTCTGCCCAGTTATTCTGGGTCCTCAGCAGCCTAAGGGACTATTGGAAAAAGCCTATGAAAGGTAAGAAAACTGTGCAATAGTTTCTTTAATTCGTATTCTTCCTGGGTCCAGAACATGCAGTGGGCCACTGCTGGCCCAGTTCCACTGCAGTCAATGGAATCAAATATCAAGTGCTTCATACAAAAGGCAGCCAATCCAATACCAGCCATGACTTGCCACTGCCCGAGATGAATTCCTACCCCAGACCTCTGAATCCCTCACACAATGCTGTAGTTGTACAAACTATCCAACAGCAAGTAGATGGCTCTGAACATTCTCAATTGGAATGAATGAAATGCATCTTCACATTAACAAGTCATCTTTTATGTGCTGCCATAGCTGAGGAAGATGGCCACCTATGGAAATGGGAGACAACACTGATTCAATCTGTTATCTTCTGCTAAGCTTCTGAAGAAGAAGATTACTTTTAGCTACTACCACCCACATCTGTAGCCAGGTAGTCTCTGAAGGCAGAAATAAATAATATAAAAGGAAAAAAATATTGGAACAAAGTAAGGAAAAGAGAGAAGGGAAATACAGAATGATAGAATAAAATCAAAAGAACTAGACAAAGATAACGGGGTATAATCTCCATGGGGAGTTTGCTGCTCTCAGGTCGTAACTTTGCAAAACACTGTTGAAAACCTTGAGAAATGGTGTAAGCAACCATTTTTTATATTCTTTCCCCAGTGAACAGGGCAATCTTTCCTCAAAGTTACAGTAGGAGATCAGAAGAATTCTGTTGAAATACCACAGTATACAACAGAAAGAGAAGAAAGAAAATTATTGAGAAGGAAAAAAAGCAGTTGGGAGAAAGGGAGGTCTCCTACTGTGAATGGCTCAGTTGGTAGAACTCTCACTTCTGATATTAGATGGTTGTGGGTCCCACTCCATGAAATATGAGCACAAATATCTAAGCTACACTTCAGTGCAGTACTGAGGGAGTGCTTATGATTTTGGTGATGCTGTCCTTTGGATAAAGTAAAGTCCTGTCTCCCCTTTCAGGGGGACATAAAAGATTCCATGGCACTATTTCGAAGAAGAGCAGCAGAATCATCCTGTGTCCTGGCCAAAAATGATCCTTCAATCAATATCACTAAAAAAAAATGTTTATCTAGTCATTGTCACCATGATGTTTGAGGGGCCTTGGTGTGCACAAATTGGCGGCCTATTTCCGTAATACAAAAGTGACTATATTTCAAAAAGTACTTCATTGTCAATAGAGTGATTTTGGATATCCCAAGATCGTGAAAAAGGCTATCAAAGTACACATCTTTTCATTCTTTGGAAAGAACCCAGAGGTTCTATCAGCGGATCAAGCAAGAGAGATATTTTCACAATCTGTTTATATTACTGTAAAATTGGCCATACTGTAACTGCATCTTTGTATCTAAAAGACACATGAAAAATGCAGCTCACCAGAATTCTCACTGTGAATTTAATGACTGCCAATGGCAGGCAAATTAGTTTTTACTTTGAATCATAGTCATATAACGGCCTGCAAAGAATTTTTTTCTCGAAAACATTGTACTCTGAATTGCTGTAAAAACATACCTTTCTTGACACAACCTTTGCACCATCTGTTTTAATGTTATAGCCAATGCCTTAACTTTGTCCTTTAAAATTTGCTTGTATTTTAAATTGCACTTTGCTTTGCCATATTCTCTTCTCAACCTGAACCATCTCTTTTCTCCTAAAGGGAGATGCATCTTTTTCTAGGAGAGTGATTTATCTCTTGAAGGTGTTATTCCTGGGTTACATCAGATTTAGCTCAGTGTGTAAACAGAGCCAGGAGGTCCTCTGCACAGCCATCCTAGTAAGCCACCTCCCCTACACTTTGGAGGCCTGGGGCTATCGGGATGGATAAAGTTCAGACCAGAAGTGAAACTAAACACAATGTATTGATGTGAGTATGAATCTGCTTCACTGATATAAGCAGGATTTCTTGCGGGTTTAGCCATCTTTTAAAAAGCTCTCATCGTGTTACAGATGCTCCTGTATTTAATCAGGTTGTATTGTTACTGTCCATTGATGGAGGAAATAAAAGGTTTTGAAATAAGGCATGGATTAGGTCCAATGTAACAAATTTGAGGTTTAGTTCTGTCGAAGGGTCATGAGGACTCGAAACATCAACTCTTTTCTTCTCCGCCGATGCTGCCAGACCTGCTGAGTTTTTCCAGGTAATTCTGTTTTTGTTGAGGTTTAACCATATGGCTAGTGGTAAGGGAAACAACAAAAACAAATCCATTGACAGGTTTCATTTTCATTTGGGGATGGGTTGGGGCTAGGGATGGTGGGACTGGGGGCAATGGTTGCAAATAGCCAAAATATAAACCTTTATTAAGTATTCAGGATGCATGTGTCCAGCATAGAGTATGGTGGGGTTGAACTGCATTAGCTTCGCTGGATGTTAATTAGGCAATAACAGTTTTAAAATGGAGTCAGTAACATTATTGCCCCTTTAACACTGGCAATGCAACTGCACCATTTAAAAGGGGCCACTTGCCTGACTGTCCAAAGCACCCACCTGAAAATTGCTCAATTTACCATTTGCCAACTTGGGTATGCACTGATTCCTTTCATGGGCAACGGAGGAGAATATGCCGGAAAAGTATGTGTAGAATTGGTTTTGTGGGTCCAGGAGGAATGTGAGACCTCCATAGTCCACAAAAGCAATCTATGCTGTCCCCAGATCCCCACCCTCCTCAGACCTGAGACATCCATTCCACTTTGCACACCTTCACCCCCCCATCCCCCTCCCCAACCTGGACCTACCTTCCTCGTAGTAGCTGCAGCCCACTTTCCTTTGCTGAATCTGGTGATCCCTGCCAGGATGCCCGTTTGGCACCTACCAGTTGGCCTGGCAAATGATAAATGAGGAGGGTCCTCAAAATCACAGAGGGTATTCCTACCTCTCAACTTGGCAGCCCCACAAGAGTCACAATGGGTCCCAATGTCTGAGCTCCCCACATGACAAGAAAAACACACTTAGGCTGCCGTTGTGTATAGAACTGTTCCTAAGCATGAACCACTGTTTTAAAGAAAAGCTGGTAAATTAGAAAGTGAAACTGCAGTAACATTGAGGTCAATTGATATGATATTTTCTTGCAGAGAAAGGAAAAAGAATCAAAGATACAGAGTCATGAGATCCCTTATACATTAATACTGTCTCTGCCCTTTGTACAGCAGAATTAGACAGGAAGCATACACTCGCACTAATGGGGAAAATGATGCATTGTTTATGTGCTACAGAATTGTATTTGTATGCTGGAGTGCAGCCAAATAAAGTTCCATGATAGTGCAAGGCCAATAAAACATAGCCCAGGAACTTTAACATAAATGTTTCACAATGAGCACTTTCCTCTTCATTGTTACCCAGCACTCCTGTACCCAGTGAAGAATGGTACTTTTCCATTCCTTAAAGGGGAAGTTTTGATGAATGACATGGGTTTCCACTCAAGTTAAAACGTGCTCCTTGCTATATATATTACCAAGGGCAAATTTTATTTCTTTATGATTGGATACAATTTTATCTTGAGGTTCAGAATTCAATAATTATCAAATTGAATGTTGTTCCATTAACTGGATACGAAGCATTTTGGAGATGAAGATTGTTACAGGTGATATTGACATACACACGACAATAAAAATGTCATAGCAGAAAGAACCAATTCCTAACACCATCATCCATTCATTGGATGAGAGATTTGACCAATGTACTGTGACTGGATTTTACACTTGCAGCAGGGCCAATAGCAAGGGGGGGGGGGGGGGGGGGGGGGGGGGGGGGGGGGGGTGCTGGCGTTGGTGTTGGGGGAAGGTGTGGAACTGGGGTGTGCTGTGGGGGGAAGATTTGGTAATCCCCTTTGGTGGTTAATAGGACCCAGGGTTGTATGCAGTCATGAAGAGCCTACTAAGGACAGACACCCGCCACCAACGGCTGCTGGCCAATCAGAGATGGCAGTGGCCACTGCTGCACATTGAGGATGACAATGGATGTGTACCCTTAAGGACGGGTATGTGAGGTCGGAGAGCACTGGGCCAGTCAGGTAGTCCCTGGCAAGGGTGGGAGGTGGGAGGGTTGTTGTGGACATGCATTGCCATTGGGGCAGCCAATTGCTGCAAGGGTCTTTGTCTGTTGGCAAAAAGAGTGCCTGGTAAGGAGGGCCCCTCTCTCCAGAGCTCACTAGCAGGCTGCCAATGTTTAACTGATGGTCTTGACCTGGCAGCAGAAGGGCCACCAGCAACACCCCCACCCCCACTGCCTTCCACTGTGAGGTGAGAAAAGGCCCTTAATTGGCCACTTAAGTGGCTCATAAGGCTCCAGGTGACCAGACAGACAGCCACACTTACCACAGCAAGATGGTATGGTGGCAGAAAGATGATGGACAAGTCACCTTTCCCTTCCCATGCCACCTTACCAGCCTTCCCACTTCCCAGCACACCCTGAAAGGACTGCTAAAATCCAGCCCCATTTGTATGCTCTGGCAGACATATAAGGTGTCATGTCACTATTCAAAGAAGAGCTAGAGACTTCTTGTCTTGGGCATCATTTATCTATCGAACAATAGCATCAAAACAGATTAGATCTTAATTATTGTGTCTTTTGCAATGGTTTGGGTGATTAACAGAAGAAAATGTATCCTTAAAGATCACTGCCCCAAATCTGCATCAAAATCTGCAGCTGAATTGTCCTCCCAGAAACAAAATTGAGTTTTCTTGAAGGTCCAACATAAGTCAATTCTGTCATATTTAAATTGAGACAAACCCCTGCACTCCATTCACCTTGTGTTCCAGATAATTACTGCTACAAAACTCTTCGCGAGACATAGACATAGACATAAGATATAGGAGCATAAATTAGGCTATTCGGCCCATCGAGTCTGCTCCGCCATTCAATCATGGCTGATAAGTTTCTTAAACCCATTCTCCCGCCTTCTCCCTGTAACCTTTGATCCCCTTACCAATCAAGAACCTATCTATCTCGGTCTTAAATACACTCAATGACCTGGCCTCCACAGCCTTCTGTGGCAATGAATTCCATAGATTCACCACTCTCTGGCTAAAGAAGTTTCTCCTCATCTGAGTTCTAAAAGGTCTTCCCTTTACTCTGAGGCTGTGCCCTCAGGTCCTAGTCTCTCTTACTAATGGAAACATCTTCCCCAAGTCCACTCCATCCAGGCTTTTCAGTATTCTGTAAGTTTCAATCAGATTCCCCCTCATCCTTCTAAACTCCATCGAGTATAGACCCAGAGTCCTCGAACATTCCTCATATGTTAAGCCTTTCATTCCTGGGGATCATTCTTGTGAACCTCCTCTGGACCCTCTCCAGGGCCAGCACATCCTTCCTGAGATATGGGGCCCAAAATTGCTCACAATATTCTAAATGTGGCCGGACCAGAGCCTTATAAAGCCTCAGCAGCACATCCCTGCTTTTATATTATACAAGCTCCTGTGATTTCTTGTTATTTTCCTAATGTTGGAAGAAAACACACTTCCCTTACCTTTCCAGCTAGTGAAATATTGATCTGTTTCTTTACTGAATTGAATCAAGAGCTGCCTCATTTACACAGCTTCAAAATTAATTTGGCAGCCTCCAGCACAGTTTGCTAATAGCAAATTTAACAATAGTCACCAATCAGGAGGACGTCCATTGGCCTTTGCTTTGATTATAACCAAATCTATCCTCTCTTGTGAGAACTTTGAATCCTCGCTGTGTTCATGTTGTGAGCATTTGCAACACGGAGATCACAATCCTGGCTCTGTTTTAACTTCATTTTATGTCTACACATGCACACTTCCAGTAGGGAGCTGGTGGATAGAATCCTGGCCACTTTTTCGACTTGGAGAGCTAAGGCACACCGTACACTGGCCTACATAAAGATTAACTAGTTCAACACATACAAGGAGGGGCGGGGATGCGGGGGCGGGGGGGGGCAGGATGAAAGAAGGAAGCACCTGGGTTTGCATAGCACCTTTCACCACCATAGGCCGTCCCAAAGTGCTTTACAGCCATTTAAGTACTTTGAAGTGCAGCCACTGTTGTAATGGAGGAAACAAGGCAGTCATTTGCACACAGCAAGCTCCCACAAACAGCAACATGATATTGGCCGGATTATACGTATTCTTGTGATGTTGATTGAGGAATAAATATTCACTAGGATACCAGAGATAACCCCCACTGTGCTTCTTCGAAATAGTGCCAGGGGATCTTTTACATATACCTCAGAGGATAGGCAATGGCATGGTTTAATGCCTTATCCAAAGAATGGCACATCCAACAGCACAGCATTCCCTCAGCGCTGCATTGGAGTGTCACTCTTGAGTTTTGAGTTCAATTCTCTGGAGCTTGACTTGAATATACAACCTTGTGACTCACAGGCAAGAATGCTGCCATTTGAGTCACAGCTGACACAATGATTTGAACTTGGGGGTCTTCCTGCTCTGTATCACACAGCCACTCACTGGACAAATGCACAAAAACAAAGTAGCAATCTGCAGCACATGTAATATTCTAACTTAATCCATCTGGTTCTCTGATTTGTTTTCCAATTTCCGAATTTTTAGTAAACTGAGTTGATGGCGTTGCAGATCAGGAATCAAATAAGATTAGAGGAGATTGTTGGAGGAAGAGAGAGGAAGCAGTGCAATAAGTTACTGTTGGGTGAGTAGTTTAAAAACAAAGAGATCAGAAACTGAGTCATTTTAATAATTCCTGATCTCTTGCTGTCCTTCCCTCCCTCCTTCTTCTCCTCCTTGCTCTTCCCTTTCCCTGTCTGTTCATTTCCTCAGCACCTCTCTTCCCTGCCCCAATGAGTTACATGAACGAGGTAGAGAGGGAGGGGAGAATGTAGTCTATGTGAAAAACATAGACACAATTTTGTTCAGATTATAGTTTTGCACAGTTTGCGCCAGGGCTATTTAAAAGCAGGGTCTGTGCTGGCAGATCATCATGCTTCCATTTTCCATTTTGGCCCTGATAAATTCCCCACATGGTCATCTGGGATTTAAAATTTACCCTGCTCATGAGCAAATGAAGACAAGGGAACCATGTGAGAGCTAAAAAATTTGGGCAAGGAGTTGTTTATTGTGAAATTTGAGACTATATGCCTGGAGGACAGCGAACACAGCAGTCTATTGCATAATATTAGGGGCAGTCCCACTTAAATTAATGAGTCACCTGATATGACCTTACAACACAATGGACACTAACAGGCAAAATGCTATAAGAACATTGCAGCCAACCAGTGTTTTTAAAATATTGTACATCATTAACCTCCCCAAAAATGAGAAGCGTCCTCCACCAGTGACTTTCAAAGTGTAAAATA
This sequence comes from Carcharodon carcharias, assembly GCF_017639515.1. Classification (NCBI taxonomy): domain Eukaryota; kingdom Metazoa; phylum Chordata; class Chondrichthyes; order Lamniformes; family Lamnidae; genus Carcharodon; species Carcharodon carcharias. Next base: position 44,635,109 of record NC_054469.1, read on the forward strand.
TTAAACTAAGAGATCATGTTAAATTTCAGACTGGTTACATTTCTAGTGTTTATTAATTTCGACAATTATCGTTCCTGGAATAACTGGAGCTACTTTAATATTTGAAACAAAGGCCTGATTTTAACTCAGGCCATGAGTGCCCCGAGCACATGCATATGGCATTCCATCCTGCCTCTTGCAGTGTGAAGCCTGGGAGGTTTTCAGGCTCCACCTGGGCTTCACTTAAATGTTCAAAGCCAAACTGCTGCCCGAAATCAGCAGGAATCGATACCTAATCAGTGGCCGAGATAGAGATTTCAGGCATGGAACATGAGGGCATAATCCATTGTGTAAAATATGTGGGTTGGGTTTGAAGACAACTGCAATCAGGAGTAGCCGAAAGTCGGGGAGACCTGTGTTTCATTGTGGGACCCAGAAACGAGGGCTCTTACCTATCCTGGTCCATAAGAAAACCTAAGTATGACAATTTGAAATTACATACTTTGGTAGGTCCCACTTGCCACCAGCTTTTAGCAGCAGCTCCAGTCCTGGCTCTCACTGCTCCAATCAGTTGTTAAAATTGTGTTGGTCTCCAAATAAAGCATTGGACCTCCACATGTGACCAGCTGCAACACTGCCAGAACCCCCCAGATAAAATGGCAGGATATGCCCAACTGGTGGGGAGGTGGTAGTGTAGTGGTGATGTCACTGGATCGTAAATGGCCTAGTATCATGCCATCAAGCCAAACAAGGGTAAGATATCCTCCTGCTGATTACCACCTACTGCCCTCAGCTGATGAATCAATATGACTCCATGTTGAATACTAATTGGAAGAAGCACTGAGGATGGCAAGGGTAGAGAATGTACTCTGGGTGGGGGACTTCAATGTCCACCACCAAGAATGGCTTGGTAGCACCATTGCTGACCAAGCTATCTACCTATCGCGGATGTATCTTTTCATGATAGTATAGGTATGAGTGACCACTGTACAATCCTTGTGGAAGCAAAGTCTTGCCTTCACATTGAGGGTACCCTTCATTGTGTTGTATGGCATTGCTATCATGCTAAATGGGGTAGATTTTGAACAGATCTAGCAACTCAAAACTGGGCATCCATGAGATGCTGTGGGCCATCAGCAGCAGCAGAACTGTATTCAATCCCAATCTGTAACCTCATGGCCCAACATATCCCTCACTTTGCCATTAGCATCAAGCCAGGATTGATCACCCTGTTTCAGTGAAGAGGGCATGCCAGCAGCAGCACCAGGCATGCCTAAAAATGAGGTGTCAACCTGCTGAAGCTACAACACAGGACTACTTGCATGCCAAACAGCAGAAGCAGCATGAAATAAAGAGCTAAGCAATCCCACAATTAACAGATCAAATATAAGCTCTACAGTCCTGTCATATCCAGTAGTAAATGGATATTAAACAACAATTAAACAACAGGAGGAGGGGGCTCCACAAATATCCCTGTCCTCAGTGATGGAGGAGCCCAGCATATCAGTGCAAAAAATAAGGCTGAAGTGCCGAGTGGATGATCTATCTCAGCCTCCTCATGAGGTCCCCAGCATCACAGATGCCAGTCTACAGCCAATCTGATTCACTCCATGGGATATCAAGAAATGGCTGAAGGCACTGGATCTGCAAAGGCTATGGGCCCTGACAAGATTCCAGCAATGGTACTGAAGACTTGTGCTCCAGAACCAGCTGCATCCCTAGCCAAGCTGTAGCAGTACTTTACAACCTGGGATCTAACCAGCAATGAGGAATGTTTCCCAGGTATGTCCTGTCCACAAAAGCAGGGCAGATCCAACATAGCTAATTATTGCCCCCTCAGTCTACTCTCGATTATCAGAAAAGTCATTGAAGGGGCCATCAACAGTGTTTTCAAATGGCACTTACTCAGCAACAACCTGCTCACTGCACTCATTTTGGGTTCTGCCAGGGCCACTAAGCTACTGACCTCATTACAGCCTTGGTCCAATTATGGACAAAAGAGCTGAACTCAGGAGGTGAGCTGAGAGTGACTGCCCTTGATATCAAGTCAGCAGTTAACTGTGGCATCAAGGAGCCCTAGCAAAATGGAAGTGAATGGGAATTGAGGGAAATCTCTCTACTGATTGGTGTCATACTTAGCCCAAAGGAAGATGGTTGTGATTGCTAGAGGTCAATCTCCTCAGCCCCAGGACATTGCTGCCGGGTTTCCTCAGGCTATTGTCCGAGGTCTGACCAACCTCAGCAGCTTCATCAATGACTATCCTTCCATCATAAGGTCAGAAAGGATGTTTGCTGATGATTCTACAATGTTCAGCACCATTCACGATTCCTCAGATACTGAAGCAGTCCGTGTCCAAATGCAGAAAAACCTGAACAATATTCAGGCTTGGGCTGATGAGCAGCAAGTAACATTCGTGCCACACAAATGCCAGGCAATGACCATCTCCAACAAGAGAAAATCTAAACATTTCGCCTTGACATTCAATGGATTACCATCGCTGAATCGCCCACTATCAACATCCTGGGAGTTACCATTGACCAGAATCTGAACTGGATTAGCCATATAAATACTGTGGCTACAAGAGCCATTCAGAGGCTGGGAATTCTGTGGAGAGGAACTCACCTCTGACTTCCTAAAGCCTTCTACCATCTACAAGGCACAAGTCAGGAGTGTGATGGAATACCCTCCACTTACCTGGATGACTGCAGCTCCAACAACACTCAAGAAGCTTGGCACCATCCAGGACAAAGCAGCCCGCTTGATTGGCAATTCATCCATCACCTTAAATATTAACTTCCTCCACCACCGATGCACAGTGGCAGCAGTGTGTACCATCTACAAGGTGCACTGCAGCAACTAACCAAGGAACCTTCGACAGCACCTTCCAAGCCCATAACCTCCACCACCTAGAAGGACAAGGGCAGTACATGCAAGGGAACACTGCCGCCTGCAAGTTCCCCTCTAATCCACACATCATCCTGACTTGGAACTATATCACCGTTCCTTCACCATCGCTAGGTCAAAACTGCACTGTGAGTGTACCTACATCACATGGACTGCAGGGGTTCAGGAAGGCAGCTCACCACCACCTTCTCAAGGGCAGTTAGGGATGGGGAACAAATGCTGGCTGAGTGAGTAGCAGCAGACTTTTCCATCAGAGAGGGCATCATAGCCAAGACTGAAACTGCCCTCCTGATCCACACATGCACATATAAATGTGAAGACATGTAACACACAAACATCCACAAACTTCCAAACAGGGGTCACTGGATAGAGATTAGTGAGGGGGCATTTTGGTTAACTTTTTTCTCTTTGATTGTGCGGAGACACTAACGTCAACCCAACCACTCCAACCACTATCTCAGGTGAAGCCAACTCAGTAGAGCCGGGGCTCTTCTGGTCTCTGAGTCTCGTACCACACTGACCATTCTGTCTATTCAGTGAGTATTCAGGGGATCTTCAACCTTTATTTTCCTCTTTTCAAATGAATGCTAAAGAAAATTGCACGTCTATCAGTAACTACAAACAGCTGTTATTGGTTTACTCTTGTGGTTTCATGTACCCACAGCATTACTCGGTGTGTATAAGCCTCATTAAAAGAAAATAACAATTCACTTTTTGGTTTTGATTATTTCAAACGTGGACTTCCATGGCTGGGCTCATTCTCATGAAAGAAACAACTGCAATTTGTCAGTGTAAAGTGAATCTGACAAATCTCTTTGAGGCTTAAGACATCAAACAAGATATTTTGAAAAATGGGCAAAATGACTTCATTTCAGAAGCTTAAACAAATGAATGTTGGTTACTTTATCACTTATAAGTTTGCTTACATTAGTGCTAAATTAGAATGCACCAAATTTGGTCTCTTCAGTGCAATTTCCCAGCCCGCTATTCTGATGTCCAGTTTAATCTGCAAATTCTACAAACTTGGATGCAATCAACCAAAAGACAGTTTTATCTACTTTCTGTTAGCCCAACGATATCGCAGCCGGAGCAGTTCATTTAGTTATGTTAAAGAATCCAGGTTTGAAGGCCATGTAACAACTCAACCATTGCATCAAATGAACTCAATGTTTTGAAGGGTTAGGGAGGGGACATTTATCTCAATATAGTTTGAGAGATATTTTTTCACTCAAAAGATCGTTGAGAATGCAAAAATGTTCAAATCCATCTGGAGTTTAGCTGCGTACTAGTTGTGACTAAGTCGTTGTCAAAACATTGATTATCCAAGCTGATAGAAAACAGAAGCTGCAACTTATCAAAAGTTGCTGAATAGATTGATGTTAAATTCAGCTGTGTGACATATAAGGGAGTTGAGAGACAGATACCAATAATAGATTGAAAGCATATTGCCTTGTGACTGATTGCTTATAAACAACTAGATTCAGATGGTTTGGATTATATTTGTTGCTTTGTTTATATACACGGTGCAGGTTGTACTGTTGGAAAGGATTAACATGATAATTGTTCCTATTTCACCTCTTCAGGATTCCATTAGTGTCATGCAGCTTTGGTGACTTCTGCGTGTGAATGATGCTTTTGCTGGTTAAGCCAAGCTGAGCAAAAGTGGAGGAAGGATTTCACCCAGTGCTAAACTAAAGAGGATTACTCGAAAGGATTTGGAAACCTGAAGTTAATATGACTCCTGTTGTGAAGCACATTAACCACATCTGGAACAGATAAATCAGCCTAGTTCCCACATAATAATCCATATCCAAGCAATCTGCTCCATTACTGTAGGTTAGATGTAATGCAGAATTAACTTTTAACATGTAAGCAATAATTATAATTTTTGAATAGCAATCTGAATCATTTACAATGAGAACATAAAGGCAATCAAAAAATGTATGTTGCCCTCCCGGAAGATGGCACACGTGTGATCCTTTCCTGCCACAACCCACTCATGCCCAGTACATGCCTCACCACAAGCAGATCCCACCTCTATGCTGCCATCTAAGGTTCATGCAGTGTCAGTATCAAAGTTGGTGGCTGAGTGTCGAATCGAGCAACGATGTATCTTCTTCCTCCTTGTTCCTCTAGGACTTCACCCTCAGCACCCACTGAGGCCAGGTGGCAGTTCTTGGGTATTTGAAATCACCTCCTCCATGATGGAGGTGGGATGGGAGGGCATGCAGCTGTGGCTGCCTCCTGCTGGTTAGGCTCTGCTGCATCCGATTATGGGTCATCTTGTCCTGCAAGAGAAAGGCAAGCATGTCAGTGAGTGAGGTGCAACGTGTTTGGGTGATGTGCCAGTTACAGAAGAAAGCAGTGTGTGGGATCCAGTCTGTGAGGCGTGTTTGCAGCTTGTAGCTCAGTATATGAGAATGAGGTAAGACTGTGAATGTGAGGTATGAGTATTGGTTGATGGACATGTTGACAGGAGAATGAAGGGGGTGTAAGGGGGAATGGTTTATTTTTTTTTCTTTCCTCTTTCATGGGATGTGGGCATCACTGGCAAGGCCATAATTTATTGCCCATCCCTAATTGCCCTTGAGCTAAGTGGCTTGCTTATCCATTTCAGAGGGGAGTTAAGAGTGAACCGTATTACTGTGGATTGGAGTCATATGTGGGCCAGACCAGTAAGGAGGAAGAGTTCCTTCCCTAGCCGGGGCCACATCAACAATTGCCGACAACATCTCCTCCATAGGGAAGGACATGTAGCTGTGCCTGATCCCTGCTGTTTAGGTGCTGCAGGGATGGGTTTTCAACAACTTCGGGATGGGTGCTTCACCACAACCAACATTTAAAATGTAGACACTGTTGCATTGTAGGAAACATAGCAATCAATTTGCACACTTCAAGTCCTCGCAAACGGCAATGAGATGCCTTTTAGTGATAATATTGGCCAGGGCACTGGGGAGAACTCTCTTCTTGCCAAAGTCACTGGATCTTTACCATCCACCTGAGGGAGAAGTCAGGTTGTCAGCCAAAAGGCTCATCTCAGAGACTATGGCCCAGATCTTCTGATATCCGAATAATCAGGAACTAAACATATCACAGGAGATGTGCTGCAGGACCCCTCCACAAAAGTCTCCAAATCTGAGATAGAGTCAGAGACTTCGGACAAGTCCAATTTACTTACCTGAATATTTACCCAGGAAACGTTAGACAGAAAAATCATCACCCAACTATAGGGCTGACCTCCCAGTCACTCACATTGACTTTCCCGGCTTCCCCTTCAGCCAGCCAACTATCCCTCTGAACCTGCTGTCTCACCCCTGACCTGATCTGACTAGAACCTGACCCACCGCACCCACCTACCCAAACGTTACCCTGCCACCTCACTCACCTGCCATCCTGCCATCCTACCCACCTACCACCTACCCACCTGCCACCCTGCCCACTGACCACCTACCCAACTGCCACCCCACCACTTACCACCTCACTCACCTACCACCCTACCCAGCTGCCAGCCTGTAACCCTACCCATCTACCATCGTACCTACCTGCCACCCTCCCCACCTGGCCTCTTATCCACCTGCCACCTATCCACTGCCACCCTGCCACCTGAGCCATCTGCCATCCTGTCACCCTACCAACCTACCACCTACCCATTTACCACCCTACCCAAATTCCACCCTCCCTGCCTACCACCCAACCCCCTTACCCACTTACATTCTCTCCTTTTCAAAGAAGCTTTGGGGCCTATAGGCTCTTAACTTATCAGAATACGGCAAGTGGTGTCGTAAAAAGGGAGTGTGGCTCATCTTCCCCGGATGATCTGACTCTGTGAAGAAGCAGTTTCCTTTCAGGTACACTCCACATTTCTGGAGAAGCCAGGATCAGAAGACCCGGCTTGGCCCTTCAACTGCTACCACCATCATGGGTAGCTGTGCTAATTGGCCTCCATAATGGATAGTTACTCTGCTTGCTCCTTTTACTTGAAAGTCTTTGCCTGTGTATGTTTTTAGCTTGGCTAAACAACTACTTGTTCCAAACTTAATTGATATTCACCATTATTCAAAATCTGTAAGTATGTTCCTCAATTACGGTAGCGGAAGCTCCCGTGTCTACTTCCATCTTGACAGGTTTGTCATTTACTTTCACTGTGACAATTATTGGTTCTGTCTTTCCAACTTTTCAGATTAAACAATGAGTAAATGTCTGAATTTGTTGTTTCAGGCTCTTCTACATTGTAGATTTCATTGGGTTTCTTCTTTTGTTTACAAGCCCGCTTGAATCTTTCCTTGCACTGCCTCATCATATGTCTATTTCTGTGACAATAGTAGCATTCAATTTTTTTAAACTGCCAATCGCTAAACGATTGATTGTTCCTACCTCTATTAAAATCATTCTTCGATTTTGATCCTAAGATATTTATTCTTTGTTCTTTGGATGGCGGGGGCCTGTTTCCCGCTTCTCGGCAGAGTCCCCCCACTTGCGGCTGAAGTTTCTCAGAGAATGGCACCATTTTGCATACCCTGTCTTGCTCATGAATCTCTTACTGTGCTTTCCATGGCCAGCGCTATCGCTAGTGCCTTCTTGAAATCCAGATTCACTTTGGACAATAAGCTTTTCTGAATAATGTCCTCTTTCACACTACATACTAAACGATCTCTGAGCATGTCGTTCAGAGTCATACCGAACTCACAATGTTCCGTTAGCTGCTTCAAGTTTGCCACGTAGCATGCAATTGTCTCACCCGGGGCTCTATTTCATGAATTAAACCTGAACCTCTGCATCATGATTGGGGTTTGGGTTGAAAGTGACCCTTCATGAGGTTCACCAATTCATCGAAATTTTTTGAATTTGGGGCACTGGGTGCCATCAAACTTTGAATCAAACCATAGGTTTTGCTCCCACAAGTACCAAGTACTTAAGAGGATCGCTCACCTCTTCTCTTCTCCTGTAATCTTATTTGCTTGGAAAAAGAACATGAGACATTCTACGTATTGAGACCAAATGTCTGTGGCTGGTTCAAAAGGATCATTTCTCTCAAATTTTGGTATTTGAGAGAGGATTTGTTAACTATCACTGGGTGAGGTACAGTGCCAATTTCTTTCTAACTTGATTTCTTCTGTTCAGTCCTATTTTAACCTCATCACCAGTTTGTTGTAGGGTGGCCAACTTGTACTATTAGAGGTAGAGTTGATCTGCATACACTTCTTGGGTGGAAATATTAAGTTTATTTAGAATATACTCAGCAACATCAACAGGTATGCTCTCAACTCCTACTCTGTCTCTACACTGAATGCTATGATAGCCTGTGCTACTCTCCTATTGACTACTACAGATCATGTGATCTCTCCTGGCAAGTATTATTCTTAAAGGTACATCACACACTAAATAAAACCATAATTACTAAGGGGAAATAGGGAAAACAGCAGGAAGCCACATCGGGACTGCCTCCCCATCACATGGGAGGCTGCCAACTTCCTATGGCCCTCTGCAGTGGCAGGGGAGTGTGGTGGGGAGGAAGGCGAGATGCCTTTGGAGGTGGAGACTCCATGCCCTAAAGAGGGGAGCACAAGCAGCGAAGGCCTTCTTCGTGGCCCCAGGCCTGCCTGCTCTGATTTTAATTTTTTTACTTGCCTGCATGAAGCCTCAAAACAGAAGCACCTTCTCCATCCCTGACTTGACTCAGCGGCACCATCACTCTTGGTGGGGCTGTCAAATCTCCAGTCCTCTGATTAGACCAGTAGTATCTCCATCTTGCCTGTCATTCTTAATTAGATGGTGATCCTGGATCTGAACTAGCCTTTGGGAAGTGTCAGTCCCATTGCCAGCAAATGCGGTTCAGGACACTCATTTGGCCCCATTGTCAGGATCCCAAAGCCCATGGTAAAATGCAGCCCCATGTCTCCAGACCATTAGCTCAGTCCTCTGGATTACTACTCCAGTAACATATCCACTACGCTATAGTTTCCAATAGTAAATGCAATTGTCTCACAATATACTTTACCAGTTCCCTGAGAAAAAATTTTTAAAATTGTTCCATTGAAATCTACATCTGGCTTTTAACAGTTCCAACAGCTGCACCAGTGATAAAGCATTTTAACATGCATGTTAATCTACAAAGCCCACTGTTTAATCCTGTCCACAGGTTTGTCTAGAAAGGCAGAAATGCATCTTTTAGTTGAATTAAAGAAACAAGATACTCTCAGACGTGAAACATTCTGGAGCAACATAAAAGCCATTCAGCGTCATGGTGCTGTTTGAAGGCGTCAGTGTCCAATAGTGGAATGGGTTAAATTCCTGATGCCATCTGGCATTTCAAATGGATGTAGACATCACAATGAGAGTATTCCAATCTCTGTGGGAATGACAGCAGAATGTTAGGAGATTGCTCTGAAGCTACAATATGAACCAGCTGATTATTTTCAAGTACTGACTGAATTGCTACATGGTGACCCTTGGCAGTGGATATGACACACAATTTGTAATGACACAAGCATCAAGGGGTTACGAGCAAACTCTATTTGACAGGTTACTCGAGTTGCTTGACATGACCTATGAGAGGAAGGTACCAAGGTTTCGATTGCAGATCCTCCTAAAGATGATTTCCATTTCAATAATTTAGATCAAAGCCATTCCTATCTTAGCTGTCAATTTTTTTGTCATCTAATTAAAAGCAGAATCATGAATCCCAAATAGGCAAAATATGAGACAAAGACATTCCAACCTTGACCAACAGAACCACTCAGGTCAGGGAAATATAACTAAGCAAGTATAAGGCTTAAAGTCAAAAGGCATTCACTTGGGGCAAGGTGGTAGTAGTGATAATGTCACTAAGCTCATCTTAATCAATAAGCCCAGGCTAATTCTGTGGGACACAGGTTCAAATCCCACCATGGTAGCTGGTGGTATTTAAATTCAATGAATAAATCTGGAATTATAAAGCTCATTTCAGTGATGGTGGCCATATTGTTGTAAAAACCCATTTCACTCATGTCCTTTAGGAAAGGAAATCTACAATACTTAGCTGTCCTGGTCTCTCTGTAAATCCTGATATACAGCAATGTAGTTGACTCTTAACTGCCCTCTGAAATAGTAAATCACTCAGTTCAAGGGCAATTAGGGATGGACAACAAATGCTGGCTTCACTATTGATGCCCATGTCCCATGAAGGAACAAAACAAATTGTAATTGTACTGATGTTTTTAAAAATATACTCACACGATTACAAGCAATTTTGCATACTACAAATGGTAGTAAGCTAGACCATCTCCAGCATTCCAGAGAAAGGGGCTTCTCTCTCCCCACCCACAATATCATTACCATTGTGATCGCCCAAGAATCCTCTGTTCCTCATCTACATGCTGCAATTTAGTGACACCACCCTAAGATACAAGTAAGCTGACAACACCGAGCTCTACCTGGCTTGCCACCATATCCCATTGCCCCTTGACTGTCATTAGCCAACTTGTCCAACATTCAGACCTGGATGAGCCACAGTTCCCTACAATCATACAGCAGGAAGAGCAAAGCCATTATCTTTGGCACTGTTACAAACAACACACACTTTCCAATAATTCCATGCCCAAGTTTGAAACATATTAAAAATGCAAACAGCAGACATTCACCTTACCAATTTATGGTGTAACCTCAGCGTAATAATATCTCTTCAGAACAGCTCCCTCCCAACATCTATCAGTATACCACTGCCGTATTAGCAAGTCAAAATTGGAACAAACACTTTATGACATAACTGTGATATGGGTTTACTGTGATCTTAATTCTATCAAAAATGCATTTGATTGTGATCCAGGTGTTTTACTGGCTCTAGCTTTTGATGTAGGAAAACCTGCAGCTTGATGGCAGTTATACTTAGTTCTTATTGACAGAAAACAAAATCTGTACGGTCCCTTCTTGGAGGACTTAGAATGGTTTATTGAGGACAATCAGACAAAACCTTAAGAGAAGATTAATAGCTTATATTTCATAATGTGCAAAAATGTGAAAAATATTCAAATGCTGATACTGCTATTATAGAAAGGTACGTTGGCTAGTCTTGAATAAATTTGCAATTGGATCTCGTAAAATTCCATGTTAGAAACACCAAATCGGGCAGGTTTGTGCTGTCAAATCCCATGGGGAACTCCAAACTCTGCTGTCAATTTACATGAAGGCATCACACACAGTTAATTTGTCAAGTGGAAAGATTCCAGTCAACAAGAGGTAGAGTCTGAAATTAACTGAACTACTTCCATGCCCTGGTAAACTGATCCACCCAATTATTTCATCTTTTCTCATTTTCTTTCCTTAAGCCTTTGCTTTATATTAGGATATGGTTGCACAGGCTTCAAGACTTTGTGGGGAAGTAAGTATCCACAGACCTTCAATTCTGCAAAGGCACCAGACCTCTGCCTGATCTTGTCCTCGTACACCTTCCCAACATGTGCAGTTTAAGGAGCGGGTAAAAGATATTGAGGAATGGAAAACAGCCTCGTCTGATGACCACAAACCCAATTGTGCTGCTTCCACGCCAGGCTATGGCTTAGATCAGCTAGCTCTGTACCAGAATCCACCTTGGCTTGCAACAACATGCCAACATCCCCACAACCCTGGGAAAAGATAACTAAGTGTTGTTACAGGTCACCTTATCCAATGTTCTGCCTGCCTCTCACATCCCAAAAATTTGGCAAAAAGCCAGTCCTGACTGATTGCCTTTGCATCATTTGAGGCAGACTTATCACCAGAACTTGACAGCTGATGAACTGTTTGGTTTTTCAGCCAATTAAGTCATTCACCTCGAATTCCCTGTACTGCAGCAAGATCCAGTGACTGTTGCAGCATTTCTTGAAGTGTGCAAAATTTGACATGGCTGACTACATAGAGCAATTGGACATTTGGTTAGCTTCAGCTACAAGTTCCTCCCAACTGCTTTGATCAAGGCAAAGAAAATTGGGATAGGCTCATTGTTGGAATTAACAGCAACAGGACAAACTTGGAGAGCATTATGAATTGGGAAGGCAAGGCAAATGCAATAGGCTTCAGTGTTGACTCCCTTAAGATTTAGCCAGGTCAGGACTTTAGCTGCAGTGTAAGCTTCCAGCTCTCAAAGCCTCAGAGTCAAACTCCAGCCTTTAGTGACTTTAATTATAGTCATGTGACAATTCAGAGGCGAAAACCACCCAGACGCAACTCTGTCTGAATGGAAGGTCAGTGAACCGAACTGACGCACAGATAAGTGAGGCAATAAACATAGAAATACACAGGTATTGTGAGGTGCAACATTTATGGGTTTTCTCTCAAACTCTGAGTATGCTTTGTCAGTATGTATATCTCTGTATAGAATCCATTAGTGCAATTACTCACTGAGCCCTTGATTTACATTTTAGCCAGTAATAAATATTTTTACCAATGTTGATTAATTTTAATCTGGAAAGTAAGATCCAGAGATTTTCGGGCCAGCTGAGGGTATTTGTAAGGAATTGGTTAACATTTATGTCAAGCCTTGCTACAGGAAGCATATGGAATTGCACATGGTAGGTGGAACCAGCGGACTTGATGAGCTGATACTTACTTTGGCTGTATTCTTATCGCTATTCTGAATCTTCACACACACACACACACACAAGAAATCAATTTACATCACAAAAGATGTGGCCTTTAAAGGAAAATAGAAGTCTTAAAAATTCATCGAGCAAAATCTAATTAATTAAGAATTAAATAAGGAATATGATTGATTGTTCTAAATTAATCTTTGATGTGTTTTTTCATTCATTCTCCCACAATTTTAAAGAACAAATTCTTGCATGAAAATGCCTTTTTAATACTAAAAGACATAGGCGATATTTTATAAACCTCTACATCTATTTGTACTTTACATTCACCTCTTGTTACTGTGTTTCATAAAGGATAATTTTATATAATTGCTCTCCTCCGTATATTGGGAATTCAGCTGTGCGTTCCTCATGACTTTCCATTCAGTTCCTAATATTACCTCCATAGTTTCCAGGTCTTGAGATTGATATCAGGGACAGATTTGCTGTGTAGGCACAAGCTACTTGGCTAATGTAACTGGTGAGGAGGGTTGGATTTTATGACTTAAAGATGTTCATGTTAGAATCTGCTCTAAATTCGACCGGTGAGTGACAAAGACTGTAAGGTACATCTGCACTAGCTAAGGTACCACCATCCAAATGTTGGATTCAGATCAGGATGATATCAAATCCTACATTCCAACGTATGTGTTCATGGATTTTCATGATCTATTTGATGCCACTACAGTATAAAATACTGGTAGCTTAGACCAGTGTTTGAGGAAAGTGGATGTTGGGATCTTAAAGGCCAATTGCTGTGTTTCATTGTGCTGTTAGTGAATCCTGACTTTATTTTGGATTGGTTGTATGTCTAATTTTATTTTGCTCTTTATTTTTGAGGTTCCTAGCTCCATGTGAAATTTTCCCTCGGAACTGCTTCCGTTTTAGGGAATATTCCTAAAATGTAAAGGAAAGCTGTGAAATATTTTTCCTTTTGTGGATTGTGATCTTCATCATTTATTTGATGGAAGAGTAGGAGGAAATATAGCAGACAACCCAGTAGGCTGGGCTCATTATGCAGCATCACAGGAGATCCAGACTATCCTGCCACCAGGCTTTGTAATCCCAGAAGATCATTTTGCAAAATATCCATGAAACATCCACCAAACAGACGCTGAAACGCATTGAGTTGTCATTCAGTACAGGATGTTCCACATTGTAGAGGAGTCCTCTCTGATAGTGCTGCAAAGGAAGGTATTGAATTTCTGCCACCTATCATTTTTGGAGAATCTTTGAGATGCCTTCGTATAGCCCTGATGCTATACAAACGTTTGTCTTTTCATATCAGAACCTCTGAGATCATCCTTTGCTTATTCAGGAGCCAGAATCTGTCATCTTCCATATTTCCACTGGGTGTATAGTGCTTTGCCTCCTACACCACATCCTTTAACTTCCTTAAGTTGTTACTCATTGTGTGTTAATTCCTCATTTCATCTATATCAATCTAGTTAAGATACCTGTGCAACTGATAGGGTTCACAATGGACAAATTTCTCCTGCCTGTTTCACATATTGAAGATCTGAAACAGCTTTCTTGCTTGGGTATAAAAAATATAATGGGTTTCTTAATGTCCACTTTTATTCTCTTTGTAGATTCATATCAGGCTCTTAGAGTATGAGCCTGAAAAAGAAAAATCTTTCCTGATCTTTAACTTCATAAGCACAGATCATCTTTGCATGTTGGTTTCCATCTGTTCTAGCATTAGCTAAATGAGTTCCCAGGATTTGATTTGACTCCTCCTCATCTCCCTGCTTGTATCCTGTCCCTCTTAGGAATTGTAAGCAATCATTTTCTGTATGATAAAAGAATGCTTGTTATTTAGCAGGCATGGGTTGTCAGCTAGCTCAATTGGCTAGAACATGATCCAGAATGATGCGAACAGCAAGGGTCCAATCCCCATACCACCTGTGCTTTTTAGAATTAATTTATGAGATGTAGATATCGTTGGCTAGGCTAGAATTTATTGCCCATCTTTAAGTGCCCTTAAGAAGGTGGTGGTGAGCTGCCTTCTTGAGCCACTGCAGGCCATGTGGTGCAGGTACACCCACAGTGCTGTTAGGAAGTGGGTTCTAGGATTTTGACTCAGCTACCGTGAAGAACGGCAATATATTTCCAAGTCATGATGGTGAATGACCTGGAGGTGAAATACCAGGCGGTGGTGTTTCCATCTATCTGCTGCTCTTTCCTTCTAGGTGGTAGTTGTTGTGGGTTTGGAAGGTGCTGCCTAAGGAGCTTTGGTGAGATTCTGCAGTGCATCTTGTAAACAATACACACTGCTGCTACACTGCTATGGTGGTGCATGGAGTGAATGTTTGTGGATGTTGTGCCAGTCAAGCGGGCTGTTTTGTCCTGGATGATGTCAAGCTTCTTGAGTGTTGTTGGAGCTGAACTCTTCCAGGTGAGTGGAGAGTATTCCATCATAGTCCTGACTTGTGCCTTGTAGATGGTGGACAGACTTTGGGGAGTTACTTGCCACAGGATTCCTAGCCTCTGACCTGCTCTCGTAGCCACAGTATTTATATGGTTAGTCCATTTCAGTTTCTGGTCAATGGTAACACCCAGGATGTTGGTACAGGGGGACTCAGCGATGGTAATGCCATTGAATGTCAAGGGGTGATGGCTAGATTCTCGCTTGTTGGAGATGGTCATTGCCTGTCAGTTGTGTGGCGCAAATGTTACTTGCCACTTATCAGCCCAAGCCTGGATATTGTCCAGGTCTTACTACATTTGGACATGGACTAATTTTGTATCTGAGGAGTCTCAAATGGTACTGAACATTGTGCAATCATCAGCGAACATCCCTACTTCTGGCCTTATGATAGAAGGAACGTCATTGATGAAACAGCTGAAGATGGTTGGGCTAAGGATATTAACCTGAAGAACACCTGCAGTACTGCCCTGGAACTGAGATGATTGACCCCCAACAATCACAACCATCTTCCTTTGTGCTAGGTATGGCTCCAACCAGCAGAGCGTTTTCCCCCCTATTCCCATTGATTCCAGTTTTGCTAGGGCTCCTTGATGCCACACTCGGTCAAATGCCGCCTTGATGTCAAGGGCAGTCACTCTCAGCTCACTTTGGGAGTTCAGTTCTATTGTCCATGTTTGAACCAAGGCTGTAATGAGGTCAGGAGCTGAGTCACCCTGGCAGAACCCAAACTGGGCATCAGTGAGCAGGTTATCGCGAAGCAAGTGCTGCTTGATAGCACTGTTGATGAGCCCTTCCATCACTTTACTGATGATGGAGAGTAGACTGATGGGGCAGTAATTGGCCGGGGTGGATTTGTCCTGCTTTTTGTGTACAGGACATGCCTGGGCAATTTTCCACATAGCCGGGTAGATGCCAGTAGCTGTAGCCGTACTCGAAAAGCTTGGCTAGGGGCGTGACATGTTCTGGAGCACAAGTCTTCAGTACTATTGCTGGAATATTGTCAGGGCTCATAGCCTTGGCCATATCTAGTGTTTTCAGCCATTTCTTGATATCACATAGAGTGAATTGAATTGACTGAAGCCTAGCATCTGTGACGCTTAGGGTCTCCAGAGGAGGCCAAGATGGATCTTCCACTCAGCACTTCTGGCTGAATATTGTTGCAAATGCTTCAGTTTTATCTTTTGCACTGATGTGCTGGGCTCCCCCATCATTGAGGATGAGGATAGTTGTGGAGCCTCCTCCTAATGGAGGTCTTGCCTTGCCCTGGGCTTAGGAAGTGGTGCCCCTCAAACTATGAGTTGCCAAAACCTGTCTCTTCCTAATGGAGACAGATGCCCTCGGGACTATGGCTAAGATGATGATAATGATTTGCCAGTCATAGAAAATTAAATGATCAGCATTTGAGAATTTGCATCAAAACTAGTGAGGTTTTCACAAGCATGCATGCATTTTTTTTTGAAAAATATACTTTATTCTTAAAATATCTGGAAGAACATTACAAAACATTTGTAAATCGCCATCACAAAAAGCGCAATCAGATTCAACTTTTACACTTGGATCACGAGGTGCTTCAATACACTCAATGAATATTACAGTCATTTCAATATGGTCATTACAGACAGTCAGGCAGTGCAATAGTATTGAAGTTATCAATCATACGTCATGTTGCACTCTGAGGTGCTACAATACAATTAAAATACAATTAGTATTCAATGCATACATTCATTGTGAGCCGTACAGACCAAGGGGCCTATACAATTCCCAGTCCCTCGGTGCACTATAGCAGAAATTATCCAGCTTTAAGAGGAGGACCTCAGCCTTTAGCAGTGTCTTCCTTAGGTCACTTGAATGGATTGGAGTGCCACTGCAACACATTATTGCAGTGGATCTGAAAACTGTGAATTTTGTGCCCATCCCCGCATCTGAAAATCTCTTACATCTGGAGATAATACTTTTAGGCAAAACTTTACAAAAACATAATCATGACAAAAGACTCCTCTGTCATTATAAATCTTGTAAATAAATTCAATTACTGGATTTGCATAGCCCTTTGGTTTCTCATGCCTTTGCCAGCACTTCAGCAGAACCATCCAATTGACTCCAATCTATTTCCCTTTCCCTTTAGCCCTGCAAATATTTCTTTCAAGTATTTATTCAACTCTCTTTCGAAAGTTATTATTGAATCTGTTGCCAACACATTTTAAATTTGCAATATTGGTCAGTTAATTCAACATCAGCACAGCAATGTGATTGATATTTGTGGCAAAGGATAATAGAATAAAGGAACAAAGCAGATTTTCTCCTCATTGGCAACTGTAGTCACAGCTTACTTGATTTCCCTCGCAAATGAATTAAAGAAAGAAAATAAAAGCACAAGATTAATATCTGACTTGCTCCAAGGCCTCGGCCATAAGACAGGGTAGCAGAAGTAGGCCATTCAGCATTTCAAGTCTGCTCCGCCATTCAACGAGATCATGGCTGATCTGATAATCCTCAACCCCACTTTCCAGCCCTTTCCCCATAACCCTTGATTCCCTTATTGATTAAAAATCTGTCTATCTCAGCCTTGAATATTCTTAATGACCCAGCCTCTACAGCCCTCTGAAGTAAAGAATTCCACAGGTTCACTGAATTGAACACAGTGAGATCCCAAAAATGGCTCATATGTGATAAAGTACTAAACTCACAAATAGTAAAGAGCAACTTCAAAAACACTGACACAGCACCAATCAAGCAGGAACTGCAAAGAAAAACATATACCTGAAAGCCAAAATAAAGCTAAAACAAAAACAGAAAATGCTGGAAAACCTCAGCAGGTCTAACAGCATCTGTGGAGAGAAAAACAGAGTTAAAGTATCGAATCTTCTTCATACGGACTCAAAACATTAACTCTGTTTTTCTCTCCACAGATGCTGTTCGACCGGCTGAGGTTTTCCAGCATTTTCTGTTTTTGTTTCAGGCTTCCAGCATTTGCAGTATTTTGCTTTTATCTATGGAATAAAGTTAAATTTTGTTTCTTCTTACATTGGATTTAATGATGTTTTATCACTGTTTGAAGATGGAATTATACAATTTGGTTTCTGTGTCTGCAAATGCTAATATCCAATGGCATCACCTATAATATATGAAAAAAACAGATGCAACGAGAGTATCGTGGGAGATATGAACCAAGAGTAGGAGGCAAGACCTAAGTTTCAGTTATAACCAATATTTCCTGAGTTGTATTCATAAGAGAAAAGAAATCAAAAATACTGGATATATTCCAGTGGATTTACACATTTGTGAAGCAGAACATGAGCACAGAATATAACAGGTTTATTTCCCTGGTGTCTTTGCCAAGAATTATCCCTCAACCAGCATCAATGAAAATACAGATCACCTGGCGTTATCTTGTTTGTGGAGCCTTGCTGAGTATATGTTAGCTACTGCATTTCCTACATTATAACAATGACTACACTTCAAAAGTATGTCATGGTAAAATGTTTTGGGATGTCTTGAGGCCATACAAAGCCTTATTTAAAGCAAGTCTTTATTTTCATTTATCAGCACTCCTGCATTACTTCAGTGAGGTGTCAGCTGAGATTAGAGGCTCAAATCTATGAAGAGGGGCTTGAGTTCATAGCATTCTGACTTAGGCAAGAATTCAAACACTGACCAAGGGTGACACTTACAAGGAGCTTGGAGTTGGAGTAGACATCCTGGATAACATTTTTGACCATATAATATCATCACTTCCATGAGAAATACATGAAGCACAAGATCTTGACGTCCTCCCTGTCGAGTACTGCAAGGTTCCTCCAAAATGGTCCAGGAAACAAAAGCATTCTTACAGCACACCAGTCATCTGCTCCATCATATTTTGTGTGGCAGTGTGGCTTTCATTGTCTGCATGTTACACGCATGTACATGGATTGCGCGCTGGAATCATCAGCCATGTGACCAGTGGATAATCCTTGTCACCCAGTAGCAACCCTTGATTGTTTAAATGCAGCAGGACTGCCACAGAATGAAGGCATCATGACTGCTGCCAGGATACTGGGCATTGACCTGCATGATTCATGCCACAAAAGTGCCAGGTAATGACCATGCCCAACAAGAGAGAATCCAACCATCTCCCCTTGACATTCAATGGAATTAACCATCTCTGAATCCCCCACGATCAACACCTTGGAGGTTACCATTGCCCAGAAACTGAACGAGACCAGCCATATAAATACTGTGGCTAAAAGAGCAGCTCAAAGGCTGGGAATTCTGCAGAAGTAACTCAGCTCCTGACTCCCCAAAGCCAGTCCACCATCTGCGAGGCAAAGGTCAAGAATTTGATGGAATACTCTCCACTTACCTGGATGAGTACAGCTCTAACAACACTCAAGCTACTCAACACCATCCAGGACAAAGCAGCCCACTTGATTGGCGCCCAAGTCCACCACCTTCAACATCCACTCCCTCCACCACCAATACACAGTGGCAGCAGTGCGTACCATCAACAAGATGCACTGCAGCAACTCAACAAAGCTCCTTCGACAGCATCTTCCAAGCCGGTGACCTCTACTGCCTAGAAGGACAGGGGCAGCAGATTCATGGGAACACAACCATGTGGAAGTTCCCCTCCAAGCTGTACACCATCCTGACCGTTCCTTCACTGTCACTGGGTCAAAATCCTGGAACTCCCTCCCTAACAGCACTGTGGGTGTATCTACACCACGTGGGTTGCAGTATTTCAAGAAAGCAGCTCACCGCCACCTTCTCAAGAGCAATTAGGGATAGGCAATACATGTCCACATTCCATGAAAGAATAAAAAAACTGATTTTTTGCCTTTGTGCAAACTCCATCTGGAATTGGAGGAAGTCAAATCCTTTTTGGTTCCGGTTTAGGACAGAGTTGGCAAAGTGATGAGTATGCAGTCAACGGAGCCTTGTATCATAGGGAGTTTGCAATCCTAGGAAAATCACAGCACCCAAACCTTCTGCTTCTCTCTGGCAAAAGAGAATGAAATGTACTCAGCTCTCAAAGAATCAGTGACTTCCCTCACACCACAGTGGATGACAAACTTATGGGGAGGTGATGGCATAGTGGTTTTGTTGTTGGATTAGTAACCTAGAGACACAGGGTAATGCTAATATAATGGGAACCTGGGTTCAAATCCTGGCACAGCAGATGGTGGAATTTGAATTCTACAAAAATCTGGTCTTAAAAGTCTAACAATGAGCATGGAATCATTGTCGACAGTTGTAAAAACCCATTTGGTTCACAAATGCCCTTTAGGGAAGGAAATCTGGCATCTTTACCTGGTCTGGCCTACATGTGACTCCAGAAATGTGACTGACTCTTAAATGGCCTAACAAGCCACTCAGTTGTAACAAATCACTAAAAGTCACGAATAAAGGAATGAAGCCGAACACACCACCCGGCATTGACCTAGGTACCGGAAATGACAACAGCAAACTCAGCCCTGTTGACCTTGCAAAGTCCTCCTTACTAACATCTGAGGGTTAGTGCCAAAAGTGGGAGAGCTGTCTCACAGACTAGTCAAGCAACAGCCTGACATAGTCATCCTCATGGAATCATACCTTACAGATAATGTCCGAGACACCATAATCACCATCCCTGGGTATGTCCTGTGCCACTGACAGGACAGGCCCAGCAGAGGTGGCAGCACAGTGGTATACAGTCAGGAGGGAGTTGCCCTGGGAGTCCTCAACATTGACTCTGGACCCCATGAAGTCTCATGGCATCAGGTCAAACATGGGCAAGGAAACCTCTTGCTGATTACCATGTACTGCCCTCCCTCAGCTGATGATGAACATGTTGAACATCACTTGGAGGAAGCACTGAGGATGGCAAGGGTGCAGAGTGTACACTGGGTGGGGGACTTCAATGTCCATCACCAAGAGTGGCTTGGTAGTGCCACTACTGGCCGAGTCCTAATTGACATAGCTATTAGGCTGTGTCTGCAGCAGGTGGTGAGGGAACCAAAAAGAGGGGGAAACATATTTTAGCTCATCTTCACCAACCTGCCTGCCACAGATGCATCTGTCCATGACACTATCGGTAGGAGTGATGACAGCACAGTCATTGTGGAGACGAAGTCCTGCCTTCACATTGAGGATACTCTCCATCATGTCATGTGGCACTACCACCATGCTAAATGGGATAGATTTTGAACAGATCTAGCAACTCAAGACTTGGCATCCATGAAGCTCTGTGGGCCATCAGCAATGCAGAAATGTACTCAAACACAATCTGTAACCTCGTGGCCCAGCATGTCCCACACTCTACCATTACCATCAAGCCAGGGGAACGACCCTGGTTCAATGAAGAGTGCAGGCGGCCATGCCAGGAATAGCACCAGGCATACCTAAAAATGAGGTGTGAAGCTATAAAACAGGACTACTTGCGTGTCAAACAGCATAAGCAGCAAGTGATGGAGCTAAGCGATCCCTTAGCCAATGGATCAGATCTAAGCTCTGCAGTCCTGCCACATCCAGTCGTGAATGGTGGTGGACAATTAAACAACTCACTGGAGGAGGAGGCTCCACAAATATTCCCATCCTCAATGACTGAGGAGCCCAGCACGTGAGTGCAAAAGATAAGGCTGAAGCATTTGCTACAATCTTCAGCCATAAGCGCCAAGTGAATGATCCATCTCGGCCTCCTCCGGAGGTCCCCAGCATCACAGATGCCAGAATTCAGCCAATTTGATTCACTCCACGTGATATCAAGAAACGGCAGAAGGCACTGGATTCTGCAAAGGTTATGGGACCTGACAATATTCCAGCAATAGTACTATAGATTTGTGTTCCAGAACTTGCTGCCCCTCTAGCCAAGCTGTCCCAGTACAGCTAGAACATTGGCATCTACCCGGCAATGTGGAAAATTGTCCAGGTATGTCCTGTACACAAAAAGCAGGACAAATCCAACTCGGCAAATTACTGCCCCAGCAACCTACTCTCCATCATCAGTAAAGTAATGGAAGGGGTCATCAACAGTGCTATCAAGCAGCACTTGCTTAGCAATAACCTGCTCACTGATGCCCAGTCTGACCTCACTACAGCCTTGGTTCAAATATGTACAAAGGACCTCAACTCCTGAGGTGAGGTGAGACTGACTGCCCTTGACATCAAGGCCACATTTGACAGAGTGTGGCATCAAGGAGCCCTAGCAAAACTGGAGTCAATGGGAATTGGGAAGAAAACTCTCCACTGTTGGAATCATATCTAGCACAAAGAAAGATGGTTGTAGTTGTTGGAGGTCAGTCATTTCAGCTCCAGGACATCACTGCAGGAGTTCCTCAGGGTAATGTCCTCGGCCCAAACATCTTCAGCTGCTTCATCAACGATCTTCCTTCCATCATAAGTTGGGATGTTCACTGATGATTGCATGATATTCAGCACCATTCGCAACTCCTCAGATACTGAAGCAGTCCATGCCCAAATGCTGCAAGACCTGGACAATTTCCAGGCTTGGGCTGACAAGTGGCAAGTAACATTCGCACCACACAAGTGTCAGGCAATGACCATCTCCAATAAGAGAGAATCCAACCATCACCACTTGATGCTAAATGGCATTACCATCACTGAATCCCCCACTATCAACATGCTGGGGGGTTACCATTGAGAAGAAACTGAACTGGATGAGCCATATAGATACTATGGCTAGAAGAGCAGGTCAGAGGCTAAGAATTGTGCAATGGGTAACTCGCTTCCTGATTCCCCAAAGCCTGTCCACCATCTACAAGGCACAAGTCAGGAGTGCGATGGAATACTCTCCACTTGCCTGGATGAGTGCAGCTCCCACAGCAGTCAAGAAATCTGACACTATCCAGGACAAAGCAGCCAGCTTAATTGGCACCATATCCATAAACATTCATTCTCTCCAGCACCGACGCACAGTAGCAGCAGTGAGTACCATCTACAAGATGCACTGCAGGAATTCACCAAGGCTCTTTCGACAGCACCTTCCAAACCCACAGCCACAACCAACTAGAAGGACATTGGTAGCAGACTCATGGGAACACCACCACCTGGAAGTTTCCGTCCAAGTCACTCACCATCCTGACTTGGAAATATATCGCCGTTCCTTCACTGTTGATGGTTTAAAATCCTGGAACTCCCTTCCTAACAGCACCGTAGGTGTACCTACACCATATGGGCTGCAGCGGTTCAAGATGGCAGCTCACCACCACCTTCCGCAAGGGCAATTAGGGATGGACAATAAATGCTGGCCCAGCCAGAACGCCCACATCCTGTGAATGAATAAAAAGAAATGCAAGGTATTCAAATATCTCCATCTCCAGCCTGGAAGGAGACAAACACCATAGTCACCTTTGCAGCCGCTGATAACATTATCCTCACTGTCCTCAGAAAGTACATTTGAGGTTGCAGCAGGTGAAAGATTTCAGTGTGGACATCCTTACTAAAATACAGATATCTGACACATCGTTCCTTATTTGATGCCTCATCATGCCTAGGTCGTTAAGCCTCTGGCTGAGAGCCCTTTTCCTCCTCCTCATTTTCCTCCCTCTTCTAGCAGCTAAACCTGCTTTGTATTGTCTCTACTCATACTTCAAGTAATGCTGTATTCTACAGGGAATGCCTACAGTACATATGTATCTCTGGGAGCAACTGGTTTATGCAGATGCCCTGAAGTCAGGCAAGGCTTATTGAGCACTTGTCACTTGTAGACCTTGGCAACTTTAAACAAAGCACCAAATAGTTGTAGAATCAGTGCAGCAGCCAGAGGAATTCAACCAGCAACTAATCTGTAAGTAATTGATGACCCCTTTAAAAAGTATTGGCAGAAGGGGGATCTTTCCTGTTGCTGAACACACGGTCAGTCATATGAGATTAAAAGAGGGCATTAGCTGGGATGCTGAGCTCCAAAATGGCACCACTGACATTGACTCAGCATTGCACACTGACTGATGTCTGATCTGCCCACTCTGCATACTTCTGACAGCTATTCATTGCACATTTGATGCTACCTTCAGCAATAATGGCATCTGGCATCACTGGGCCAAAAAGTGTGCACAAACAATGGAGACACCATTTGTACAGCCAAACAGCAGGTGTTATTAATCCAAATTTCACTCCACACATGTCCAATCTAACATCATGGCAAGCTCTCCGATTCTTGCTTTTTCTCCTCTACCTAATGTTTGCAAAGGAGTGAATGAAGTCCTGGTTGTAGTCAAAAACTTGGAACAAAAAAAAAAATTTTGAAAGAAAATTTGAGTCAGTGAAAGTGAATATATTTTCAGATTATAAAGTGACAAAATATTTTCACCTGTGCAACCACTTGTGATCAGGAATTCTTGCCTTTTCTAGGCCAACCACTTCTTCTAGGTGTTTCCCTTACATCAGCAGGAGGGGTGGGGACAGCCTGTGCAATAGTTGGCCCTATTAACTCTGATGACTTCGGTGTGTGTCCTCTGGAGAGCCAAGGTGTTGAGGGTCCTGCTTGTTTTGGCCGTCCTCCTGTGGGTCAGCTGGTCCTTCTGCAGTGACAGAGGGCGAGGTTGAGGGGGTCACAGGCAAAGGGGGCTCAGAGGGAGAGGACAGCCACTGAGGTTCCTGAGTGGATGACCCAGGTGTGTCCAGCTGCTGCGTTTCCTCCCTTCAGATGCCCGAGGGCCCCGGCCTGACTCCTTGAGGGGAAGGAGCACCTGGAGGGACATCGAGGTGCCCCGTTTCCCTCTCACATTGGCACTACAGCAGCTCACCCATGGCTATCATGATGGAGTGCAGGTCTGTGCGCATCTCTGCATTCTGCTGGATCAGGGTCTCCAAAGCGTCCACCATCTTTCCCATGGAGACCTCCATACACTCACATATTGGTAATTAAGACAATAAATGGACCTGGCCGTCCAACCTAATGGTTGGTGGGCAGACGAAGAGCCCAGGCGGCCTTCAGAAGAGACATCAAACCTCTTCCTCAGGCGGGATGAGGTTTCATGAGAGATTTAAAATGTTGATAAAATGCTGAAATAAAAGAAATTGACATGTCCCAGCACATGTGACAGTGTCACATGAGGGGACATGTCAGAAATTTTTTTTTTTTGTACACTTCCAAAAATTTTTATAACTTCCACCGGTCTCCCTGAGACGGCACTTTGCCTCAGGGAGATCTGTGCGCTCTTCTATGCGCATGCGCGAAAGAGCACATTCCCTGCTCAGGGAATCCCCCCTGCCCACACAGGGAACACACAGCGCTTCCAAGCGGAAGTCACGCTGGACAGGCCTTAATTAGCCCGCCCACATAAAATGGTGGCGTGCCCCCAACCGGGGGCGCCAATTGGGACCTCACCAGCCCGTGCCCAGTCCCGCACATCCACCCCAACGCGGGGAAAATGTTGCCCAATGTTTCAGTCGATGATGTATCGTCAGATCAGATAATTGGCAAAGGAACCAGGGATGACATTTTTAATTCAGTGAATTGTTAAGATCTGGAATGTATTGCCTGAAAGGGCGTAGAAGCAGCTTTACTACTAACTTTCAAAAAGGATTGGATAAATACTTAAAGAGGAAAAAATGCAGTGTTTTGAGGAAAAAGCAATGGCATTGGACAAATT
Organism: Carcharodon carcharias; assembly: GCF_017639515.1. NCBI lineage: Eukaryota > Metazoa > Chordata > Chondrichthyes > Lamniformes > Lamnidae > Carcharodon > Carcharodon carcharias. The sequence continues at coordinate 44,660,576 of NC_054469.1, forward strand.
AAAGAGCTGGCACAAGCATGATAGGCCGAATGGCCTTTGTTTGTGTTATGTTAATCTATAATTCTAAGTTAAAGACTCCAACTTTCTCAGCACAGTCCCTCTCAATGCCTGTTCCATATGAGGGGGAGGGATATGTCATGGCAACAATGCAGCCCTACAGCAATATGGAGTAAGCTCCCTCACCCGCCAGATTAATTGGTACAGCACACATCTTAGTGCATTAATGCTCAGATTCAGCAAGTAAACACTGGCTTAGAGCACACTAACATGCACATTAAAAATTCTCCCACTGGCTATGCTGCTTATATCTGGATCTGGGCAGCATCCACAGCTGTACCACTGCCTGGCTTTGTTGGTCATTCGCTGCCTGTGTAAAGCTTTATGCTAGCAGCAATTCAACAGTTGATTTGTATCAACCTGCATGGAAAGGGTGCTGTCAATCTGCTGCAGCTAAACTGAAAGCCTCCAAACCCGTCAGACAGTTGATTTAACCTTACACTTCCTGTGATGGAAATGAACGCAGCCTGGCCTCATTTTAAACTGAGAAGGAAGGTCACGGGCATTTTGGGTCATTATGAGCCAAAACTAAATATGCTAACAAGGGGCTTGAAAGCCTAAATGGGACTTTAGCTATTTCTAACAGTAAACTACATATCTAGATTCCTTTTACCAAAGGGCACATATAACTCATGTTGACTTGTGGGTCATGTAGAATGCAGCCCACTACATAATTCTTTATACAAGAAACATGGGCTTACTTAAAACCCCACTCTGTTGAGAATGCATTAATGATCCTCACCCACCAGTGTGAGCCTGACCTCTCACTGACTATCACCCCACACTGAGCAACTTGTCAGCAGATTTGCTGGAGGGCGTCACAGTTGAACCTGGGGTAATTTGTCATAATTATTGGCAGTTAATGGGCTGCCTCTGTTTTTTCGCAAACTTCGACCTACAGATTTCATAGACAACATTTTTCCTGTCATTATTTCAGTCAACACAAGTCGTTTTCATTTCACGAGGTCAAAGGCCCTCGTTTACTCTCATTGGGACCCAGCCAGAACACAATTTTAAAATCACAGATGGCTCAGGATCAAGATTCAGAACTGCAAAGGATGCTGATCGCTGCTAGATGAATGAAACTATGGGGTTGATGGACCCCACTGATAACATTAGCAGAGGAGTTCCCACACTGACTGCCAGGTCTCAGTGTGGTTGTGATGAGGCAGACAAAGGCCAAAATTTGTCCTCTACCCTTACAACTGTAGTGTTTCCACAAATGCAAAAAAAAATGCCAGTTCAAAACATGAATTCTCCTGCCTCATCCTGAAATAAAAGAAGCTCAGATCATATATTAAAAGTAAAATTTTAAAGTTTCAGAAAAATACCCGTTTATCTCTGTCATCAGCAACCTGCTAACTAAGTGGACTATACAGATTTCAGCCAGGTAGTTTTGGCAGTGAATCATTAATGGTGGGAGGCACTTTGATTACAAATAGGATTTTACTCCACCTCCCCCCCACAAACACAGCTTTATGGGCAGAATTTTGCCCTTGCCATGTGGGATCAGCAGGAGTAGGCAGGGACAGTTGGGATGCTGATCGCCACCCGTGATCGATAGCGCACCACGATTTATTGCTAGTGGGCGAATTAAGGCCCACCCAGCGTGATATGTGAGCGGCAGTGCTGAGCACTGCCTGTGCAGGTGGTTGGCCGAAGTTATCGCGTGTCCTGCGTGCGCCCACCCGCCAAGCCAAAAACTCTGGCCTATTTGTTTATTTTCAAAATCGACCTCCTCCTTGTCACATTTTTATTCTTATTTTCCTGATGGTACTGACTCCTCCAAGAGTATCTCTGCTCGCGCCTCTCGTACATTTATTCAGCTGGTATTTTTTTCATTTGAACTCAAACTGAGTACCAATGGACTATTACATCATAGGGCATCATGACACAAACTATGCACCTGGCGTCCACATGAACCTGTCATATACATGTACTTCCCATCTAGAATTAATGCAGAATGCTCAGTTCCTGGCAAATCAGTGGGATAAAGGCAAAATACTGTGGATGCTGGAAATCTGAAACAAAAACAAAAAATGCTGGAAAAACTCAGCAGGTCTGACAGCAGAGCTTGGAGAAGATTCATATGGACTCGAAACATTAACTCTGTCTTTCTCTCCACAGATGCTGTCAGACCTGCTGAGTTTTTCCAGCATTTTTTGTTTTCAAATCAGTGGGAGCTTTGAGAGCAGTTTATTTTTTTAATTCATTCACGGGATGTGGGCTTCCCTGGCTGGGCCAGAATTTATTGCCCATCCCTATTTGGCCTTGAGAAGGTGGTTGTGAGCTGCCTTCTTGAACTGCTGCAGTCCATGTGATATATGTACACCCATAGTGCTTTTAGGAAGGGCGTTCCAGGATTTTGACCCAGCGACAGTGAAAAAACAGCGATATAGTTCCAAGATGGTGAGTGACTTGGAAGGGATCTTCCAAGTGGTGGTGTTCCCATCTATCTGCTGCCCTTGTCCTTCTAGGTCGTTGTGGTCATGGGTTTGGAAGGTGTTGTCTCAGGAGCCTTGGTGAATTCCTTTTTCAAATAGCTTTAGTATGATCACTAAAAGGAGGGAATATGTTTATTGTAAGTTTCCTCTCCTTCAACTGTGATGTGTCAAAATTTCAATAGCATCGCTTACTCTAAAATAAATCAAAAGTTTTGATCTGTAATTCATATTTTTTTAAAATGATGCTGATTCTTTTAATATATAAAGTTAATTTTTAATTTAATATTTTGTAATGTTGTGGCTTAGATTCATTAGCTGTGCAAACAAGTCTATGTTAAAGGACTTCTATAAACAGTGACAATTATAAAGGCCAAATTCAATAGTAATTCTAATCTCCAGACTATCTTTTGAATCATTGCTACCTTTACTGCCCATTCCAGGTTTGACTACACCGGCAAGGAAGATTTCTTAGGTTATTGTCAACAGACAGCTATCGTAAGCGCTAGAACAGAGTTGCTTTTTTTTACCACTCACTGACACCAGCAGCCTGTTTTCTTCTTCATTTTTTAAAAGTCTAGGCCTTTAAATAACTTCACATCATGATAGTTTGCAGTTCTTATCCACCCTTCAACAGCCTTTAAGGCTACTCCGTAAATTTATGACTCCCATATCGAGGGTTAAGGACCTTGCTACAGCCAAAATGGGTCTGTTTGAGCTCAGCACTGAGTCCAAATGTCTTTGCTGAGTTTGGGTTTCCCTCATGTGTGATTCATGCCCCACCCCCTTTCCCCACTGGCAAAATTGGGATCTGTTGGAAATCGGGGGGAGAATTCCACATCTTGGTCCAACCCACCATTTTGGAAGCTTCACGGAGTCTCTATGACTCCACAGAAATCTGTTTCTATGACTCTGTGTAAACATATCGTATTGCATACATACTTAAACTAATCCCGATTATGCATTTTCCTTCTGCCTATCTTTATTTTTGCCTGTCCTAGTGCTCCTATATAGTACAACCCCAATGGCTGCAGCATAGGTGGTGACAGCTGTTAAATTTCATTGGGAGGGCCTCAAGTGACCCTAAGCCTAGAAGGCCTCGCTTTAAATTGCATCATCTCAGCATGGCTGGCAGCAATCTTGCCTGGCTGGCTGACACACAACAGCAAGGGCATTAGTGGAGAGACAGGGGTGGGAATATGAATGCTGTCACTCAGTGAGAGAACAGCAGGTTCATGCTCCACCGAGCCATTGCCCTTCCCACTGTGCTACCTCTTAAGCAATCCTAGTAATCTGTTGGAGCATGGATTGCATCATATGCACCATACAAGCCCCTTTCAAAATTGATATCTACAGCAATGACAACAGCAAACTGACCTTGCATGACTTTAGTCTGATAGTGCACTGCAACAGTTAAACTTTTGGTGGAAGCTGCTTATGTTGCAATAGAAGCTAGATATTGGCTATCAGTAGCTGCATCATGGTTGGATTCACAAGATGGAAGTGGCCATGAGTTCCATGTTGGAAAGGATGGACTCCAGGCTCTGTGCAATGCCCTGCCCGAATTGGTTCTCCAATGCTCTACTGATTTCCCCCATGCTCCCTGACATTGAACACAGGCTTTCTGGCAGACTTTGCAATGCACCAGGTATTTTGTTGTGGAGACTCATCTTCTTTTGTAGCCTGCCCCATCAATGTTCTCATCTGAATCCTCTGTAACAGAATTCATGCACGACCTTGCCCTTGCTGAGCTGACAGCTAGTCAATCTTTGCTCCCTGCCCTGACCACAGTACACTTGTGCTCCTTAAACTTCTCTGCTCTACAGGGAACTCACCCAGCTTCTCGAGTCTCTCCACCTAACTGAAGCTCCTCATCCCTGGTACTATTCCAATAAACCTTGTCTGCACTTTCTCTAAGGCCTTGACATCCTTCCGAGAGCGTGGTGCCCAGAATTGGACATAAAACACTATCAGTGGAGAGAGAAACAGAATTCATGACCTGGATTTTCATCCTTGAAGCAGGTAAAGGGAATTGGGAAAATTCCCGGCTCGACGTGCCCACCTCAGGAGAAAGTGTCCTCAAAAGTGGGTTCTTCATTGCTGGGGAAGAGTGCAGGCTGGAGGTGGGCCAGCCAACCTTGAAAGAAGTGCAAAGGTAGTCACGGGAGCTGCTGGCTGCAGAGGCTGGCTGTTTATAAGACCCACCTTGTGCCTTTGGTTTAAGAAGTGATTTAAGGAGCAATTTAATAATAAAATTGAAGGGTTTTGATAAAGTAAATGAGCAAAAATTGGTTCCAATGCCAGGCAGGATCAGTGACCAGTTCAGAGATTTATGATCATTGGCAAAAGACCCAGAGGTGAGATGAGGAGAATTGTTTTTGCACAATGAGTTTATGTAGCCTGGAATGTGCTGCCTGAAAGGATGATGGAAGCAGATTCAATAGTAACTTTCAAAAGGGAATTGGATAAATTCTCAAAAGGGGAGCATTTTGAGGGATTGAAGAAAGCAGGGGGTTGGACTAACTGATTAGCTTTTTCAAAGAGCTGTCATAGGCATGTTGGGCAGAATGGCCTCCTTCTGCTCTTTCCATGATTCTAATTACCTTTCTCTCTCCTGGAAGGGCACAGTCCTATGAGTGCCAACCAACCTCTGCCATCTTACCCATGTGGTTATCCTTTTCAATTGAGGTATCAAGTGACTACAGGCTATTTGACTTTGCTTGGCACCTGCCCATGCACTAAATTGCTCTCTGGCACATTTTCCAGCTATCAAAAGAGAAAGCCTGGCTTTTTATTTTAATTTCCCACTTAATCAGCCCAGAGGATAATTGTAATGTCCAAATCACTGTCCCTGGCTGGAAGGGGAACTGGGCATTCCCTGAACTACTTGACAAAAGCAGGTGGTTCATTTTTTTTTCAAAAAACTGTTCTTGGGTTGTGGGCATCATTGGTTAGGTAAGCATCGATTGGAGTTGGTGGAGGTGAGCTGTCTTCTTGAACTGCTCCAATCCATGTGTTGTTGGTTTGCCCACAGTGCTGTTAAGGAGGGAATCCTAGGATGTTGACCTTCATTCATAGAATTATACAGCATATACCCAGAGATGATGAAGGAATATCAATAAATTTCCAAATTGGAATTGTGTGCGGCTCAGGGGGGTTTCCGAGGTGATGGTGTTCCCACACAGCTGGTGCCCTTCAGGGTGATGGAGGTCATGGGTTTGGAAGCTGCTTTTGAAGATGATTTATTCTTGAACAGTGAATGGGGAAGTTATCTTTTGGGATATATGATCACTCCCCAATACAGGCAGATCCTGAGCCTTCATTTGAGTAAGCAACAGCAACCTATGTTTACATAGCATCTTTAACGTGGTAGAGTGTCCAACGGTTCTTTACAAGAGCCATTATAAAACAAGATTTGACACTGGCCAGCATGGGGGGAGGTGAGGGGGTGGTTTTGGGATGGGTGACTAGGGTGTTCATTAAAGAGGTGGGTTTTGAGGAGTGTCTTGGCCCTGGAGGGAGAGTTTGAGGGGCAGGGAGGTTTGGGGAGAGAATTCTGGAGCTTCAGGTCCAGGCAGCTGAGGGCATGGCCACCAAAAGTGGAGGGATTAAAATCGGGAATGAGCAAGGGGGCAGAGGATCGCAGAGATTTCAGAGAGTTGTGAGGCTGGAAAAGGCTACAGGGGTAGGGAGGGATTGAAGCCATTCGAAAACAAGAAGGAGAATTTTAAAATTGAATCATTGCTGGACCAGTAGTTAATGCAGGCCAACACAGTTGATAGGGGAACGGAACTTAGTTCAAGTTAGGACATGGGCAACAGAGTTTTGGATGAGATGTATTTCACAGAGGGTGCAAGGTAGGAGGCCTGTCAGGAGAACATTGAAATAGTCAGGCCTAGAGGTAACAAAAATATGGATGAGGGTTTCAGCAGCAGGTAAGCTGAGACAGGGACAGAGAGGGGCTATGTAATGGAATTATGAGGAACGATACACCTTCCAATCTGCTTCTGGGAGATTACTACTGACATTGCAATTTGCCTTCTGGCCAGGCTCCTGCTTGTTGCTCAATGGTTTTGCTGTAGGTTCCTTGGTCTTGCTGTTTGCACTTCTCATCCAGAATGTTCTGTGCGATTGCACTTCATGGCTGTTTTTTCTTCATCACTCTTGCCAAAACATTTGAAAAATGGTGAAAGAACCAGAGCCATAGGGAGATAAGATTAAATATGTAAGCAAAACTGCGTCCAGTGACAGAAGAATCAATAACCAGGTTTCAGATAATTGACAAAGGAATCAGGGGAGATGAGGAGTTTTTTTTCCGCACAGCCTGAAAGGGTGGTGAAAGCACATCCAAAAGTAACTTTTAACAGGAAATTATATAAATACATAAACAGGGACTTTTTACAGTGGAAAGAACAAGAAGAGTGGGACAAATTGAATAGCTTTTTCAAAGAGCTGGCACAGGCATGATGGGCTGAATGATAGCCTTCTGCGCTGTATTATTTTATTGTGGCATGCTGTTGAACAATTGGTTCAGCTAGAAAAGATTTTCAAGAATCCCCCCATTGCTGGTCCCATTTTGGTGCTTTATTTAACACACCAATCCAATATTTGACAGTTGTCTTTAAAGTCATGCTTTAGATCATTGTACCTTGTCATCAGAATCACATTTTATTCTTCCTAGTTTTGCCCAATGAGTTATTTTTGTTCCATGATTTTAAAATTTGGAAAAGGTTCAATAGGGTTAAATGTCAGGAAGATGTTTTCATTTGTGGGGAGCCCATAAACATAAGGTAGTCAATAATAAATGCAATAGAAAATTCAGAAGAATCCTGGAGTTGTGAGAATGTGGAACTCACCACCACAGGAAGTAGTTGATGAATGGCATAGATGCATTTAAGGGGAAACAAGAAAAGCACATGAGGGGGAATGGAGTAGAAGAATATATAGATAAGGTGAAATGAAGTAGGCTGGGAGGAGGCTTTGCCAGCATGGACATGTTGGGTCAAAGGGCCTTTTAATAACCTCTTTGGGCTGCCAATCAAACTGTGAACTTAGCTCATCTCCCCTCCCCTCTCCCCTTGAGATAATTTATAGCTTGTGGAAATCAGCCAAGCATTCATAAAGAGATTATTAAAGGGTAAACTGTCTTCGATGTGGTGCTATGAATACAAGTTTATTTTTATAAGAGATTAACCACTTGAGGAGATTTAAAAACTTTGAATGGATTTTATGAATGGGACTTTTTTGATATAGTGAAGAATGCATGAACATTTTAAATATGGCTCTTGAGGTCTGCCCATGGTGGATACTATGTGAGTTGACAAGGAGGGTATAAGGGCCTGGGGGTGGGGTACATGAGGTGGCATTAGTTGGCATTAAATTGGCATGGGGGCTATATGTGGCCATGAGGGTGGTGCCATGAGTTAGCATGGAAAGTATGAGGGTCATTGAGATGGCATGGGGAGGTGATGGTTTGTGAGGAGTGAGGGCTAGAGGGCTTAAAATTTAACAAACCGAGTGGGCCTTTTAACCAGCCAGTGATGGCAATCAGCTGCCCCTGTGGACCCCTCCAACCTGTGTCCGGGGACTGTGGGCCCGTACCCATGCCCCCGGAATGAAAATTGAGTCTGACAGGGAACTTTAGTCAAGGTGGGTTTGCCAAGTTGGGAGATTTCCTAACTTGTGCTACCGACCTTGGTAGTGAAAATCCGGCCCATAGAGTCATTTACAGCACAGAGGAGGCCATTTGGTCAAACAAGTCCTTGCCAGCTCTCCATGGAGCAACCCAGTCAGTCCCATGCCCCAGCTCGATCCCTCTAGTCCTGCAAGTTTACTTCCTTCAAGTGCCCATGCAATTTCTTTTTGAAATTATTGATTGTTTCCACATTCACCACCCTCGTGGGCAGAAAGTTCTAGGTCGTCACCACTCGCTGTGTAAAAATGTTTTTCCTCACATCCCTCCTGCATCTCTTGCACAGAATCTTAAATCGGTGTCCCCTAGAGTTTGTACAATCAGCTAATGGGAAGACTTATTCTTTGTCTACCTTATCTAAGTCTGTCATTGTACGCTTCCATTAAATCTCCCCTCAATCCTCTTTGCTCCAAGGATAACAACCCCAGCCATTCCGAACTAACCTTGTAACTAAATCCACCCCTAACCCCACAACCATTCTGAAAAATATCCTCTGCACCCTCTCAAGGACTTTCACAAGTGTCGTGTTCAGAACTGGATGCAATACTCCATTGAGGCCTAACTAGAGCTTGTTATTGGTTTAGCATAACTTCCCTCTTTTTGTATCAATGCCTCTATTCATGGAGCCCAAGATCTCAAAAGCTAATATGCCACTCAATATGTCCAATATTTCAAAGATTAATGCATATGCGCTCTCAGATCCCTCTGTTCCTGCACATTTTTTTAGAATTGTGCCATCAAGTCTACATTGTCAATCCCCACTCCTTCTACCAAAATGCCTCACCTCACAATTATGTGTTTCAAATTCCATCTGCCGCTTGTTTGCCCCTTCTGCTAGACTATCTATGTGCTCTTGCAGGCAATTCATACCACCCTCACTGTTAGCCACTCCTCCAAGTTTGATCTCATTGGCAAATGTTGAAATTTTACTCTGTATTCCAATATCCAGAACATTTGTGCGCATATAATACATGTATATATAATATATATATATATATATGTAATACATTATATAATATAAGCTCACAGCAAGGCACCAAGATAGGGAAGTGGTGAATGACAGAGTTGAGAACATGAGGTTCATTGGGAGGGAGGGTTAGCAGTGACTGGGGAGAGTTGGCAGATTGAGGGAGGGTTGGCGTGAGGGAGGGTCAGGGAGCAGGAGGCTCAGGAAGTCAGGGGATTGGCAAACTAGAGAGGTGGTGAGCGGGGGCAAGTTGAAATAGTTAGCTTGGTGTAGTGGTAATATCGCTGGACAAGTAATCCAGGCTAATGCTTGGGGGGCATGGGTTCAACTCTCCACCATGGCAAATCTCTGGAGGCAGGGGGGCATGTTAGAGGGGTGGTGAAAAAGGCATATGGGACACTTGCCTTTATCAATCAAGGCATAGATTACAAAAGTAGGGAGGTCATGTTGGAGTTGTATAGAACCTTGGTGAGGCCACAGCTGGAGTACTGTGTGCAGTTCTGGTTGTCACATTATAGGAACGATGTGATTGCACTGGAGAGGATACAGAGGAGATTCACCAGGATGTTGCCTGGGATGAAACATTTAAGTTATGAAGAGAGGTTGGATGGACTTGGGCTGTTTTCATTGGAGCAGGGAAGACTGAGAGGCGACCTGATTGAGGTGTACAAGATTATGAGGGGTATGGATAGGGAGCAGCTGTTCCCCTTCGTTAAGGGTCAGTCACAAAGGGGTATAAGTTCAAGGTGAGGGGCAGGAGGTTTAGGGGGGATGTGAGGAAAAACATTTTTACCCAGAGGGTTGTAGTGGTGACGGTCTGGAATGCGCTGCCTGGGAGAGTGGTGGAGGTGGGTTGCCTCACAACCTTTAAAAAGTACCTGGATGAGCACTTGGCACATCATAACATTCAAGGCTATGGGCCAAGTGCTGGTAAATGGGATTAGGTAGGTAGGTCAGGTGTTTCTCAAGTGTCGGTGCAGACTCGATGGGCTGAAGGGCCGCTTCTGCACTGTGTGATTCTGTGATTCTGGTGGAATTTGAATTCAGTTAATAAAGTTGACCAGGAAACTATTATTGATTATTGTAAAAACCTATCTGGTTCACTAATGCCCTTTAGGGAAGGAATCTGCCATGCTTACCTGGTCTGGCCTATGTGTGACTCCAGACCTGCAGCAATGTGGTTGACTCTTAAGTGCCCTCTGAAATGGCCTAGCAAAAATCCACTCAGTTTAAGAGCAATTTGAGAGGGGCAGCAAATGCTGGCCTTGCTGGTGATGCCCACATCCCATGAAAAAATAAAAAAACATAACTATATATAATATTTATATATGTCTAAATTTGATTTGGAATGTTTATTCTGTGGTGACTTTTACTTATGCAATGTGTCCAAGAAGACACTGTGATGGTCAGTGACAGAGGGAAGGTAAGGAATGTGACACTACTGGGGGTGAATGGAGGATTGGGATTAAGGTTGCTGGTGTCACATTTGAATTACTTTTTCACATAAGTAATTCCTCACTTAATGTTGCAGTTGCATCCCCGAAAAGTATGTCCTTAGATGAAAAAACATTAAGCAAATCAGATTTTCCCATTGCAACCAATGTAAAAAGCTGTAGTTCAGTTCCATAGGACCTTTCCCATCCGAAAAATACATTAAGACATTACTCTGTAAGTTGAAATACTTGGCTAAATTCCTATTTTTATCAATGAAAATAAAATAATACAAATTTTCGAATATAAACGAAATATGCTAACAGTTTCTTTTTACCTCCCGCTCGCCACCTCTCTGGTTTGCCAATCCTCTGGCTTCCTGAGCCTCCTGCACCCCGACCCTCCCTCACACCAGCCCTCCCTCACACCAATCCTCCCTCGATCTGCCAACCCTCCCAGTCACTGCCAACCCTCCCAGTCACTGCTAACCCTCCCTCCCAATGGACCTCTTGCTCCCAACTCTCTCATCCATTACTTCCCTCTCCTGACCCCTTGCTGTGAGCAAGGACCTAGGAGATGAGAGCTGAGAGGCAGGAAGAGCAGCTTCTGAGCAAGAGCAGCTTCGAGTTGCAGGGTCGTAGAGGTAAGCTGGACAAGTAGAAAGAGGGGGGCTTGGCGAGAGGGAGGTCGGCGAGAGGGAGGGTCGGTGAGAGAGAGCATTGGCCAGAGGGAAGGTTGGTGAGAGAGAAAGTGTCAGCAGTGACTGGGTAGGTCAACAAGAGGGAAAGGCTGCTCCAAAACAGCACTGATCGGGTCGCACGACCTTATGTCAGATCTAGCATGGAACTATTTTAAAAGAAACTCCAGATGCTAAAAGCCAATACTGGGCAAAATGGGAACTTACTCTACAGACCATACAAAAAATTTCAGCTTAAGTTGCAGCCTTCCTTCCTCTTCCTCCTCTTCTGCCGCTGCCTCTTCTACACCTTTCTTGGCTTCCTTCTCCTCGTGCTCCAGCTTCTTATCTTCCTGCCTGATAGGTGGTGGCTTGGGCTCTTTCCTCATGAGGGGAAGGTTGTGCAGCATGCAGAATACCACCACAACCCGGTCACCCACTTAGCCGAGTACTACAGGCTCCTCCGGAATACTCCAGGCAGGAGAAGCGTTGCTTCTGCATGCCCATGCTCTAATTTTATTATATTTCTTAAAGCAGAATGGCCCTCATTTTATGCACACTATGTGCATGTGTGTGAGTTGTGCATGTGAACTATCAGCCACATCATCAGTGAATAGCCTTTATTGAGTAGTAGCAACCCTTTTGTTCTCCATGGGTGCCTTATTTACACCTGGCACAATGGAATGCAGCAGAGTGAAGGCATCATCATTGCATCCAGGATACCAGGCATTGAACTTCATGAAGCACTGGCCACAGTTACTCCAGATAATTGTTGAGGGAGTGGAATCATTTTCAGTTCTGGTACAGGGCAGATTTGCAATGCAGCACCTGCAAAGCAATATGTCTGCAGTCAATGGCATCCTGCACCATTGGGAAGCCTGCAATCCTAGAAAATCCTCATGCTTAATCTGCCTGCTTGTCTCTGGCAAGATGGAATGAAAGTAAGCTTGAACATGGAGCTTCAGTGACAATCCTTATACAACAATGGACTGCAAACTTTGTTGCTAATGTGTCCAGCACCAGCCTGGAAAGAGCCAGATGCAGTTTATCACCATGGTCACCTTCAATGTGGCCCTTGCCAGGATCTGAGATAGTAGTTGGTTACAGATTTCAGTGACGATCTCCTTAGTGAAGAACAGATGTCTCAGACATAGGCCTTCATTCAGATAGGAGGATTGGTCTCTGAGCAGCCTGGACTGATATGGTTTCTTGCTGAGAGCCTTTCTCCCTCTCCTTCCAGCAGTTTGACTTGCTCTGTATGGCCTCCGCTTAATCTTCCTGTCATGCTCTATTCCATGAGAAAGTCCACCCACGCCTGAGATCAACTGGTTTGTGCAGAAGCTTTGTATTCAGCAAGAAGTACTTGAAAACCTGCCACACCACTGTCCGGACTTTGGCAACTTTAAACAACCATAGAAAGTACAAATCAATTGTAGAATGAAAGCAACAGCTAGAATAATCATTCAGCAACTACCCTGTGAGCAGTTCATGATCCCTTTGAATAGGTTGGGGCAGGTTCCTTCCTGCTGCTTAACACATGTTCAGCCATGCAAGGTTAAGAAAGAACATTGATTGGACCCTGGTGCTCCAAAATGATTGTGCAGCATTCAATTCAGCATTGCACAAACTATCTGCTCTGCATACTTCTGATTAACTGCACGTGTGCTAAAACCTGTACCAAACTGATGTCTGGCATACTTCACATCAGAAGTGTACACACATGCTGTGGTCACCATTTTGAATCCTTATTGGCAGAAAATGGGTACTATGAAACCCAATTTCCCACCCCAATTAAAGGAGGGAGGGGAGAATAGAACAAAGGCAGAGGTATATAATAAGGTGGAAGACAGGAGTGATTAAATAACAAAAGGGATGATGGTGCAAGGCAAAAGGGAATGGTAATGGGACAGGTAAAGAAACAAATAATGTGTTTCAATGCACTGTAAATTACATGCATTATAAATGGCAACAATAAAACCATTATTAGCATCTGTTGTTTGAAAAGATGGGAGTGGCAGTTAGAAGCTGAAATTGTTGCGTTTAGAATGTTATGAATGTTCGTATTTAGTTGGGCTATCAAAAGTTGGATGAATAATTAACAAAAATTGATGAAGTAATTCCCCATCTTTTGAGAACCTGTATTGTTTATCCAACAATGTGACCCAGTTAGGCACTCTGTTTATTTATTTTCGGGTGAGCCACTCTGATCAATCTACAAAACATTATGGCTCATATCTGATTGTGTGCCAATGCCGAGTGCCTGTTTTGTAAGTGCATACTGAAGGAAATCTTGTGCCTGTGTGGCCTTTGTTCTTTTTTAAGGTGGTGACTATCATTTGCTCAGACACACTACACATGCACAAACATCTCCTGAACTTGTAAATGAGATTAAGAAGTGCCCAAGAAATAACATTATACAAAGAACCTGCATAATTCCCCATTTCTGCCACTAAACATTTTAATTTCTTTCAATGGACTGCATTTGCCGATTTCAGTCTTAGAACCAGAAATGGTTGCTCACTGAAACTATAGTCATTTTGCCCCCTTTGCACATTTTCTTTACTCTCTTTTTTGGTTCTGACTTTTATTCATGCCATGCATGAATGGGCTGGAGTCCAAAAAAATGGGAAAAAATGTAAATCACCCTTGTATTCATTACAAAATCACCTTTTTCCAGGGTTTTTTGTGTACTGAGAGGAATCATGAAGTGTTCCTTTAGTTAAAAAAGGACATTTCCTTCCTATGGAATGCTCACTAGGCAAATATAAACTCACACAAAAGCAACCATGAAGAGGATCCTAGGAGTAAACAAGCAGTAAGCCCAACCCTACTGGAAAGGCAAGGTTTTAACATCTAGGGTATTAGCACAGTATAAGCTGATCAGATATCACAGGCTTCCTGTGCTAGGTGTTAAAAGCATTTTGTGGTTTTACTGAATTAGAAGCACCAGAATTTCTATGACTGAGACACTACAGGATATTGCCAATGAGCATTAGCAGCTTTTATCTTTACACTGCTAGAACTTTGATTTAGGTTCAATTTTTGTACAAGTCCTCCTCGAATTCACATTGAATTTATTAACAGCACACTTGCATGAATTTGCTCGCTGTGGCTCAGCGGGTAGCACTTTCACCTCTTGACAAGATTCCAGTTCAAGTCCCATTCCAGGGTTTAACTACTAAAACCAAGGCTGACTCTCCAGTGCGGTATTTGGACTGCTATATGTTCAGAGGTGCCACCTTTGAGATGAGACGTTAAACTGAGGCTTCATCTGCCTGCTTGGGTGGATATAAAAGATCCCATAATGCTATTTTGATGAAGAGCAAGGGAGTTATCCCTGGTGCCCTGGCCAATATTTACCCTCAATCAACATCACAAAACAGATTACCCGGTCATTATCAGGTTGCTGTTTATGGAAGTTTGCTGTGCATGTGTTGGCTGCCACATTTCCTTTTTACAACAGTGACTACACTGCAAAAAGTACATTATTGGTTCCATAGAGTTTAAGACATTGAGTGGTTGTGAGAAGAGCTATGCAAGTTAATGTCTTTCTTTTTCTCTTTCACAGGGTGGTGGGGGCCGGGGTGGGAAGCGTCTCTTTGGCTTTGGACTATAGTGTAAAGCTTACAACATTCACTCACCTATCCATCAAACACCTCCCCCAAATTTTGTTTCCATTGAAGTCAATGGTGATTAAAACCCAAACAGGTGATTAACTTGTGGCCAAGCTGATACCTCGTGATTTGTCCGATTACTGAAAAGAGAGACATGTTGCCGAAACTTTTCACCTTGCACTCATCAGAGCAAACACAAGAATGCTAAGCTTCAAGCGATCACACAACAGTTTATACTACAGGTGAAAAGTGTGCTGATTGGTTGGCAAGTCGACTCTGATTGCCCAAGATTTTGCCTTGAAGAAAGCAACTAGGAACTATAGGCTTCCCAAGCTCCTGGGTAATTCAAAAAAGCAAGGTTGGATTATATTCCTTTTGCAGAGGTCAGGCCCCATCCCGCCCCTGGGCAAAGGCACAAAAACTCAAAAGACCCTTTTCTCCTTTAGTTCCCCATTTGCTTTCGCCGTGGCAATGTCTTGGTCAATCAGAGTCAACTTGTCAACCAATCAGCACACTTTTCACCTGTAGTATAAATCGTGATCGTTTGAAATTTGGCGTTCTTGCATTTGTCCTGATGAGTGCAAGCTAAAATACTTCAGCAACATGCCGCTCTTTTCAGCAATATTCAAGTGATTGTTTTTACCCTATTGTTCAAAGTTGAAATTACCCTTAGTTAAATATATGTTACTCATGAACCTCAACACAGTTTGATTGTCACCATACTCCAATGAGCTTTACATTGTATTCCATCTTTTTACCTGCTTAACCGACATCCAATACTAGATGAATATAAATTTTCTCTAATTAAAATATTGGGAGGACTGAAGCCATGGTTTTCGATCCCTGCTCCAAACTCCATTCTCTAGCTATTGACTCCATCTCTCTACCTGGCAACAGTCTGAGATTAAGCCAGTCTGTTTGCAACCTTGGTATTACATCTGACCCCAAGATGAGCTTCCAATCTCATATTTGTGCCATCATAAAACCACCTATTTACATTTCCCGAACATCGCCTGACTTTGCCCCATCTCAGCTCATTGGCTACTGAAACCCTTATGCATGCTTTTGTTAGTTCTAGGCTTAACTATTCCAACAAAATCTCACACGTTCTACCTTCCATAAACAGAAGGTCATTAAAATTCTGCTGCCGCTTGTCCAGTTCACCCACCACCTCTGTGCTTGCTCACCTAAATTGGCTTCCAATCAAGCGACAATTTCATTTTAAAAAGTGTCTTAAGAGGAAAGTGAGGTAAAGAGTAGAAGTAGTTCCGGGGAGGGTATCCTTCCCATACCTCTCAGCCTCTCTATATCTTGAGATGAAGCAGACTGGTTAGTGTTACTTGCTACATGTTTTGCTATGGTACTGTCTCAAAATTCCTATGTACTGTGTGTGATGGTGCACCAGTTTTAATGATACGGAATGGAGGATGAATAGCTTCCAGTTATGTTAGAAGTCATAGTTCAGTGCGATCTGTTTGTCCTCATAGGTACTAACTATACCAGCAGGTGACACTACTGCTACCTTCAGTGACCATGCTCATTACTTTACATAGGGCAGAATTTTCCAGTCAGCGTGCGGGGATGGGCCCAACATGCCAACGCGTAAAGCAAAATGCGATGATGTCGGGTGTGTGTCCTGACGTTATTGCGTGCCATCGCGATATTTAATTCAGTGGGCGCGTGCTGGACTCAGCAGCGCGCCCGCCGAAATGTAAATGGCCTATTAAGGCCATTAAGAAATTAATTGAACCACTTGTGAATGCTGCCCATCCAACCTTAAGGTTGGTGGGCAGGCAAAGAGCCCAAGCGGCCTTCGCGTTTTTCAGGAAACCTCATCCATGAGCGGGATGAGGTTTCCTGAAGCTTTTATTAAATAAATAACTTAATTTTCATAAATATAAAAACATGTCACAGTCACATGAGTGGATGTGTTTAAATAAATTTTTAAAGCAATTTTTAAATTATTTTAATTTCCATTCAATCTCCCTGAGGCAGCTCCGTTCTTCAGGGAGATTGCTGCGCTCTTTCGCACGCATGCACGAAAAAGTGCTGGCCCAGACTCTCCCTCCTCCCCCCGCCCACACAGGTAGCACTAAACGCTACCAGCCACGTATTACACTGGGCAGGCCTTAACTGGCCCGCCAGCGTAAAATGGTGGGGTGGAGCCAATCAGGGATGGCGATCGGCTCTGCGCCCGATGCTACCCAGCCCGCCTGGCATCGGAAAAATCTTGGCCATAGAGTCACAGCTAGTGTCTGGAGAATTTGGAAAGCTTGCTGTTGCCATATACATGTGTGACTATTCCCAGGTTCCCCCTGGGAGTTTGGGAGCTGAATTCATGCAGATTAGTGCAGAGGTGCAAATGTCAAAAGGATTCAGCATGGAAGAAGAGAGCAATTATGTGAGGGGAGGCTAATCACTGATAAATGGAAAATTAATCCGTATTACAGTCTTTAGGACCTTCCAGCTTCTAGATTATAAAAGAATTGAACACAGCAAGCTTTTAAATTACATGCCATTGCACTTTATATATGATGATTAATTTCCTGCATTAACCTAGGTTGGGAGTTCACACAACCAGAAAAAATGACACTGTATAAAAAAATTCTGCACCATTATTATAAACTTACACTGATATGAGAGACAATATTTGTGTATGCATTTCTATGCAGCATTAATATCTCCTGTCATATGAATATACTTCAGTACGCTTGTGAAAATTATCCTTATTATGGATGGCCCCTTATGAATTTGATGTTGTTCCATTTGCATTGAGCAGATTGTTTCAAGAAAGTACTGCCTGTGTTTTTTTTTATTGAAATATGCTATCATCTATCTAAATTAATAAATTAAAACCCAATATGAAAGCAGCAGCAGAGGAATAATGGTATTTCAGCCACAGCTTCCAATGATAATTGTAATAAAGTGCTGTAAAGAATGCAAGCCATGGGGTGAAGTGAATACCCAACTTGCAGTAACCATGCAAGTTAGGCCTTGGAATTAAGTCCTGATGCATACATTTCAAAATCATTGAGGTTCATCTTTGAAAATTGGGCTCATAAATTACCAGACTTGAGAGTGTACATGTGCAGAATAACAAAATGCAGAGTTTCTTCATCAGATATTTGAATATTACAAGAGCAGGAAGGTAATACACGAATGTATCCCTCTCAGGAGAACCTGTCAATCAACGGAAAAAAGATCACACTCATGCCAGTGTTAAGAAACAATGGATAATTAATGAGTTCCATAAATGCTCTGCACTGCACTGTTAAATCACAAGTTCCTTCGAGCAGCTTCCCCACTGACACAAAGTGGCTATAACTGAATGGTGTAATTTTTATTAAATGTGAAACAATAACAATAGGAAACTCCTCTGTGGTGGAATTTTGCTTTCCAAGGCCAGTTCGTACCACATGGCTGCTCTGCTGCACTCTTTCCCAGGCAGAGCTCCTTTTATAGCTTGATCGACTTGGAAGACAGTTTTTTGGCTCAATGCCTAGTCGCTCAGCCATTTCCTTGACAGTTCCTACAGTCTCCCTTCCCCCTGCACTCACCATCCCTGGACTGGACAGCATTTCATGAGGGAATGAATGCTCCTGATGGTCTAACAGTGATGTTGGCTTGTGTTGCATTCAGTGCTTACAGGGCCTTAGTTTGTCTAGCCAAAGACCTTCGCAGCATGTGTCAGCTTTACCATTGGCAAAGACACGCTGTTCCTTGTCTGATTATTTAATGGTTAAAGGCAGCCTGCTGGGCCTAATCTGTCTCCTCCCAGCCTGCTGATCTTTTGTTTGCAGATCGTTAAAGGAAGGGGACAGTGTTCTCCTGTTCCAATCTAAACAAAGTCGAAAACAAATGTAATAGCAACAGAAACGTAGATTGAATCTCTGTAGCCCATTACTTTTAATCATTATAGACTGTTATTTAACACTTCATGATTAATGCCTTTTTAACCGAACATTTATGCATGCCGGTATATCTGTTTAAAAAGCTTTAACCCTTTTAACTCTGTTCTGACCCCCAAATAAATATCAATTGAAATTGGCATCAGAATTCATCGTCATGTCACTTCTGCATTGTGGCACTGAGGCAAAAATGTTGCCATGCCATAGGAAATAAGGCTGTCCAAACCCCTTTGCAGGGAAACTGCACCTCTTCAAAGACATACATTTCACATATAGTCGTGTAGATTGAATGGGAATCTGAAAGTGGGGGCTGAGTGATACATCTAAACCAGTACCAGGATAATAGTCTATATAAATAAAGGTCAATGAATTCTAATTAGTATTGTGTAGATGGTTGGAAGAGGTTGCAATATAAAAATACAGACTCTGCTTGAAAACCTGGGGTGGAAAAATCATGTTCCTATCAGTTTTGGGAAGTTTGATCTTTGTCTGTACACCTTTACAATTAAGCTGTCTTAAATCACGAAAGTTTTGGTACACATTTGACCCAATGTGGCTGTGTTAGCTCTTCATCAGGGCTATCAAATCCCATTTCTCTGCTCCTTTTCTACCCTTCTGTTTTCTCTGTTCAGCTCTTCATCAAATTTCCTCTAAAGTCATGCGTTTGACCTGGTGTCAACCACCTCTTAGGGCATTGCCATCTATATTTTAGTAACCCTTTGCATGATTTTATCATTTATTTTAAATGTTATGCCTACCTGTTAGCGATTCATGGATCAATCGAAATAACCTTTCACTATTTACAATCAAATCTTTTCAAAATTCTGTTAGGTCTCTCCTTAACTTTCCCTGTGCTAGCAAATGCATTCCAAATTTTTCAAGTCTCTCATCTTAACTGCATCCTCAATAAATATTTCATGTTTTTTTTTTAATTTAATTTCTTACTTTTCATTTTTGCTAAGAATGAAAATGGGTCAATTGGCATTGGTTTAGAACTGAGTTAAGACGACCAGAATTTCAAGCAGTATTGTTTTAACCTATAACAGGCAGAACATCAGCAAGGTTACCAGGGTTGGTATCATTAGGCTGAGGCTGAGAAGGGAGGAAAAAATCACTGCTGTTCTTTTCCAGATCATCATTCTAGGAAGGTTGCTGGACTTTAGGTGTTGACAGCTTCCTCTACATCTCTCTTACCAGTGCTCATATTCTCCTACTTTACTTTCACAAAGAAAAGTAAAAACTTGTGAGGACTGGATGGTGCCTGAAGAATTAAGACCCTGTATGAGTCAGTATTGAACCATAGGAATTTAAAGCACAGAAAGTGGTCATTTGGCCCATCATGTCTGGGCTGGCTCTGTGCTAGAAGATCCAAAATTAATCCAATCTCAAAACATATCTCATTGCCTTGTCCTGACCTCATTGCAGCCTTGGTTCAAACATGGACAAAAGAGCTGAACTCCAAAAGTAAGGTGAGAGTAACTGTCCTTGATATCAAGGCACCACTTGACTGAACGCAGCATCAAGGAGCCCCAGCAAAACTGGAGTCAATGGGAATCAGGGGGAAAGCTCTCCACTGGCTGGAGTCATACCTAGCACAAAGGTAGATGGTTGTGATTGTTGGAGGTCACTGATCTCTGTACCAAGACATCACTGCCGGAGCTCCTCAGGGTAGTGTCCTAGGCCCAACCATCTTCAGCTGCTTCATTAATGACCTTCCTTCCATCATAAGGTCAGAAGTGGGGATGTTTGCAGATGATTGCACAATATTCAACACCATTCGCGACTCCTCAGATACTGAAGCAGCCCATGTCCAAATGCAGCAGGGCCTGAACAATATTCACTTGCAGTTGCAAGTAACATTCGTGCTGCACAAGAGCCAGGCAATTACCATCTCCAATGAGAGAGAATCTAATGATCGCCCCTTGACATTCAAGGGCTCTACCATCACTGATTCCACCACTATCAACATCCTGGGGGCTACCATTGACCAAAAACTGAACTGGACTAGCCACATAAATACTGTGGCTACAAGAGCAGGCCAGAGGCTAGGAATCGTGCAGTGAGTAACTCGCCTCCTGACTCCCAAAAGCCTACATCCCATCATCTACAAGGCACAAGTCAGGAGATTGATGCAATATTCTCCACTTGCCTGGATGAATGCAGCTCCAACAACACTAAAGAAGCTCAACACAACCCAGGGCAAAACAGCTCCCTTGATTGGAACCTCATCCACAAACATCCTCCAACACCGATGCAAGAAACAGCAGTGTATACAACCTACAAGATGCACTGTAGGAAATCATCAAGCCTCCTTCGGCTGCACCTTCCAAACCCAGGACCACTACTACCTAAAAGGACAAGGGCAACAGATGCATGGGAACATCATCACCTGGAAGCTCCCCTTCAAGTCACTCACAATCCTACTTGGAAATATATCGCCATTCCTTCCCTGTCCCTGGGTCAGAATCCTGGAACTCTCTCCTGAACAGCACTATGGGTGTACCTACACCACATGGACTGCAGCAGTTCAAAAAGGCAGTTCACCACCACCTTCTCAAAGGCAACTACAGATGGGTAATAAATGCTGGTGATGCCCATGAATGAATAAAAACTAAAGCCCTGCTCTCTTCCAATATACTTGTACTTCCCTCTACTTTAAAAATAGATCAAAATTTCCCTTAAAAGATGCAATAGTCCCTGCCTCAACTGATCCCTGTGGTAAATTATGCCCTAATCCAACAATTAATTCACTGTGTCAGGAAATTTGTCGTAATGTCTCTCTTCACTCTCTTACTGATAATTTTAAAATGATCATCCCTCATTCCTCCCATCAAAATTGCTGTCAGCAGTGTTATCGTTTGAGCCTGTTTGAATGAATAGGTTAATGTCTCCATGAAAATAGTGGTCAGCATACTTAATATGAGCCTATTCATCATTAGTACAACAACTCTTTTTAATAATTTCCAGGTTTTTAAAATCATGTTTTGTGCTGTGTCTGCAGTGATGTCACAACAGTGCCACCGTTGGAAACAGACTTCATGGCACCAGTCCTGAATATTGTGCTTTAACAATTGAACAATTGAACACAACAGTAGACACCTCAAAGAGCATGAATGTCTTTGACCCATTCAGCACATTCTGACACTAGTTTCTATAACCTGCACTACTCCACCCAGCTGCTATAATGGCACCATGTGGAATCTTTCCAGAGTTGGTAGCAGGCCAAAGGAAGGCATTAGTCCTGAATGAGTTAAGCATGAACAAAAAGCAGACATTCTGAATCAGGGTATTAAGAATCTGAAGGAGCTTTAAGTTGAAATATACTGGGAAATTATTTACAGCAGCTCATTAAAAGTAGCTAACAATTTTGCATTATATGTACTGCATTATTTATGTATAGAAGTGTTGCAGATTCCCCTCTTTGGATTAACAGAGGTCATGGCTATCTGTAAACTGTCATATTGAATAGTTTACAGTAGCTGACAGCTCAACACAAACAGCTAGCATGCAATAACCATCAAAGAAATTTAGATAAATTGCCTTTGAAACATTGGGGTCATGTACCTTGGACAGAGAAAAAAGAGAACAGACTTCCCAGTGTGGAATGTGGTTTCTAAAACCCCTAAATCCACAGCCAAGGAAACTGTTGCAACTGTATCCCAAAATTTCATGAGCTACTAATAGGGGTGTATCATGTATATCCTGTTCCTGGCAGTTGGTTAAATGCTTCAAAGAGTGATTGTCATCAGGAATTTTGCCTTGCAAGCTAGTAATTGTTGCAATGAAAAAACTGCTCATAAAGATTGTACTGTAGATCTGCTATGAATTTTAATATTACCTGAAGGATTGAAATTCATTTGGAAAATGTTGCCATTCCTACTCTTCAAGTATACTATGCAAGGATATTTGGCTGTTTGCTGGGTGGACCATGTTGCCAGAGCTGAAGTAACAAGGAGTAACCTGAGTGCATGGACAGAAAAGTCACGCAAAAGATTGAGTGAGCATTATATGACTGAAAATCAGTACCTTCCAAAGGTCTGGCAACATCTCCATTTTAATATCTTCATGTTTGTTTTCAAATACCTCAATGGCCAAGCCCTTCCTATCTCTGTAACCTCATCCAACCCTACAACCTTCAGAGAATTCTGCATTCTTCCAATACTGGCCTCTTGTGCATACCTGTTTCTTTTCATGCCACTACTGGTGGCTGTGCCTTAAACGCCTAGGCCATAGGTTCTGGAATTCCCTCTCTAAACCTGTCCACCACTTTACCTCTCTTTCCTCCTTTAATATGATCTTTAAAACCTATCTCTTTTGCCAAGCTTTTGGCCAACCATCCTGATATCTCTTTATGTGGCCTGGTGGACAGGCTCTATCGAAAAATCCTCCTGTAGTGCGCCTTCAGAATTTTACTATGGTGAAGACCCAACAGGATTACTGTTGTTATTGTGATTAAATGAACTCCAAATGGAAAAAAAGAGTGCTGAGATGCTGGAACTTGTAGTATAAGGGTTAACTCTAACTGTGTGATATGCTAATAAGACTCAATATACATCGCCACAGGAGGGGGTGTAATGTCTCATGATCTTGCTCCCTCTTTAGACCTCATGGTTAGATGAAGCCACAGTAAGTTATTTCTGAATAAAGTTAATGGTTTCCTTATCTCAGCAGACTCTGAATACTCTGTGTTAGTACAACAAAGCCAAGAATATTATAAGGTGGCAGTGAGTGAAAGAACAAACATGGAAAAGTCTCTGCCATTACCAGAAAGATCCAAGCAGGGCGCAGGTCTCAGTTTGGCAGAAACATTGCTGAATTGGCACTGAAGATTTACCATATCTGGCCTCGCTGCAAAGCTAAGCAGCGAGCAGGTCAGTAAGCTATTATACGCGATGAGTGGCTGTGCAGACGATATCCTAGTCAGGCAAGGGATTAATGAAGAAAAGCCTACATACAATGAAGTAATAAAAGCACTCAGTGCCTACCTCAACCTCCAAATACCATTGTTGAGTAGGCTAAATTTAACAAGCGTACCCAACAACAAGGGGAAATTATTGATACATTTATAAATGATCTGTATAGACTGGCAGAGAACTGTGAATATGGCAGCTTAAATTATGAACTATTCAGGGACAGAATTGTTGTCAGAGTCTTGGATGAAGCATTGTCTGACCACTTGCAGCTGGTGGATGATTTAACTTTAAAGGTAATTCAACTGAGCAGACAGGTTGAGGTCAGGAAACAAAATTGATCAGTGATTCAGGGCGACAGGGAGAACCATATTCCAAAAGCAACTGGCTCAGTGAACCATTTTAATTTGAAATCAGGGAGGTGGCCTTACAAAAGCAGAGAAGGCAAGAAGAGTGTCCATCGACTGCCTCAGTTAACTGTTATTGGTGTGACCGGGCAAAATATAGATTGAAACATTGGCCTGCTAGAGAGGCTGAATGCTACTTTTGCAGAGATAAAGGTCAATTCAGGCTATGTGCTGCAGCAAGAAGCAAATGAACAGAACAGAATAAGCAAAATGAAAAGCCATTAAAAGGTGGCAAGATTCATGAAATAGGAGATCTCAATGATATTGAGATGCCTTTTCTTGGAGAGATTCAAGAACCAAATGGAAGCTACTGGAGTGCTGATATCCTCGAAGAGGGAAATAAGACACACTTTAAGTTAGACACAGGTGCAGCAGTTCCGGTCTTTTTGATGCTGAATAATAGTTGGAGAAAAGCTCTTCAGCCATCATGCATGACCGAAGAGAGCTTTTCTCCAACCACAATTCAGGTCTGGAAGGTAAAGAACTCAAGGTCATTGGACAACTGAATGCTACCCTCAGTGTAGAGAGAGAAAAATCACTGAAACCTTTTATGTGACCCTGAACCAGAGCTGTTCACTGTTAAACAGGAAAGCCTGTATCAACTTACATCTGATTTGTAGAGTAGAGGAACTGGAAAGCTGAGAAGATCAGCCCCAAAATTTCAGAGCTGAATTTCCACAGCTGTCCACAGGACTAGAAAAGCTGAAGACAGTGTACCACATCACTCTACATCCTGAATCGAAGCCAGCGTGTCTGTGTACACCCAGAAAAGTTCCTCATCCACTCTTGCCACAGGTAATGAAGGAAATTGACTCTATGTTGAAGCAAGGGGCTACTTCACCTGTGACAGAACCAACAAGGCAGTGCTCAGGGATTGTTCCAAGACAAAAACCCAACGGATTTATCAGAATTTGTGTAGATCTTACACAGCTGAACAAAGCAGTTGAACATAAAGTTCATCCTATGTCATCTGTGGATGGGAGCTCAGCAAAATTAGGAAAGTGTTCAATCTTCACGAAGCTAGATGCAAATAGTGATTTTTGACAAATAACCCTTGCTGAAGATTCTAAGTTGTTCACAACCTTCATTACTCCATTTTGGAAGTTTTTTTTTCAATAGATTACCCTTCAGTATCAAATCAGCACCAGGAATCTTCCTGAGGACAATGTCAAGTAACCTAAAAGGACTGGATGGAGTTGTATGTCGCATGGATGATGTCCTGATCCATGGATCTACTCAGACAGAACATGACACTGGGGCATGAGCTGTGCTACAAGGCCTTTAGGAAGCAGGACTTACACTCAACAACAAATGCAAACTCTCACAGCTAACTGTCAAGTTCCTCGGGTATATTGTCGATGCATCTGGTGTCAGAGTTGATCCACAGAAGACAAGAGGATCAAGGAATTTCCAACTCCTCAGCACTCAGACTGAGCTCCAGAGATTCATGGGTATAGTAAACCAAGTAGGAATGTTCTTTCCCAACCTAGCGGTCGCCAGTGAGCCACTACACCAGCTGCTATGACAGGACAATACATGGTACTGGGAGGAAGCATGAACAGAGATCTTTTGAGAAAAATCAAAGAGATGTTGTTATCACCTAATATTTTAGCTCACGATGAATCTTTGGAATTCTCTATCCCAGAAGACTGTTGGATCTTAGTCATTGAATATATTCAAGACAGAGACTGATAGATTTCTAGATGGTAAAGACATCAAGGGATATGGGGATAGTGCAGTAAAGTGGCATTGAGGTAGAAGATCAGCCGTGATCTAGTTGAATGGCGGAATAGGCTTGAGGGGCTAAAAGGCCTACTCCTGCTCCTATTTCTTATGTTCCTTTGTATTGATTTTTAATCGAGTCAGAACTCTACTTCAACAACTCTTCCACATTACCTTACAATGAGCAAGCAAGACTGTTAATACATTTTAGACATGCATTTTCCCTGAATTCAGCTATAAGTATTCTCCAAAGAAGAAAGCTTTCAGATTTAGGGGTAACGCCTATTAGGTTCCTGTAGATGGGGCGAGTGAGCAACAATTTAACTTGTCAGAAGTGAAGAATGCACAACTAACACCTTCAACATTAACACATCCTGAGGTACTTAATAAATGAAAATAGAAGAGTCATAGATGCCAAACCATGGAGAGAAAGACTGGAAGGGGAATTCTCATGTCATGAATCACTTCGAAGCTCACAATATCCTGGTAGATAGTCAACAAGTGTTTGGTCAAAAAGATCTACCGGAACACAGATTTTACAGACTGACCTGGCTTCAAGTTTCAAGAGAGGTGAAACTACTCAGATGGCAGCACTAGATTTCTCAAAAGCCTTTGACAAAGTTCCTCATGGGAAGTTCTTGCCCAAACTTCACTACTATGGAATCAGAGGCACATTATTAAATTGGATCTAACACTTTCTTAAGAGAAGACAGAGAGTGGTGTGTGATGGGAAATAGATGTCCTCTCTGGAGTGCCCAGGGAACTGTGTTGGAATATTTAGTCTACTTGACATACATAAACAAACTTTCCAGCAAGTTAAAAAACAGGGTGCAACTATTTGCAGATGACTTTGCGGTTTATGCATCAGTGAAAGCTCAAGGTCAAATCAATTCACTGCAGGATGAACTGGAATTGCAAAACCGGCAGGACCAATGGGAGATGGCACTCAATGCCAAAAAATGCCATGTCATGTGCATTACCAAGAAAAAGGATCCATCAACTGAGAGCTTTAAGTTCTGTAATCACCCTCCACAACAGGTAGGTACATAACCATGCCTGGGGGTTCAGCTTAAAAACAATCTTTAATGGATTCCACATTCATTAGATAACATATAAGGTTCTTGTATTTCTGAGGAGGAATCTTTGGCATTGCAACAAAAATATCAGAGTTATCGCTTGCCAAACATTTGTTTGTCAATTCTAGTATGCAAGTTGTGTGTGGGAACCTTATATGGCAAGAAATATAAATAAGGTTGAAATGATCCAAAGAAGTGCTGTACGGTTCTGTGTGAATCAGTATGGGCAATACACCAGTGTCACATCATCGATCAAATATTTTGAATGGAAATCACTTCAGCAAAGGAGGGAGAAAAATAGGCTGACTGTGTTCTATAAAGTATGGAATGAACTGGTGGGAATTGACAGAAACAAAAACCTGGTACCCTCCAGCAATGACAAAACATGAGGTAGCCATCCACACAAACTACAAAGACCATTTGTAAGAAAGTGTATCAACTTTCTTCCCAAGGATAAACCCACAATGGAACAAGCTGCCAAAGGCAATAGTCACAGTCCCATCACTGGAAATTTTTAAGATCCTTTAGATTACTTCCATTTAAAAGTTTGCAGTATCAGGACCGCCATTTCAGCGATCTTGTCTGTTTTAGCTAGCACTACCTATATAAATGTTGGCGGAGTACAGGTATTAGTTTGTGATGCCAACACAGCTAAAGCAGAAGAAGCAAAAAGAGAAGATAAATAGCCTGTTCAAAAATATGCATTTCACAAAAAGCTTTTAACAGAGAGAAGCAAAGAGAGAGAAGTTTTTAGCATTGGAGTTCCAGCCAGTAAGACCAAGGTGTTGAATTTTCTGCTACTAAAGAAGAAAGAAGGAAAGAAATGCACAAGAGGCCTGAGTCAGAGGACTGAAGGCTGTGAGAGAGAGATTCCTGAGGCAGGACAGGACAAGCCCATGGATGGAATGAAGACAAGGATGATGAGGTCAACTGTGAAATATTGGTGGAAAGGGAATATAATTCACTGAAAGCAGGGAGAGTAGGCATAGTGGAGGGATAGGGTATGGTAGCTGTGCTTTAGGCAATTTGGAAATTATGGAGGATGGAAGTGGGAGGTCAGAAATTAGTGCATTGGAATAATTTTGAGTCCTCATACCTGGTGGAACTAGAGCAGCAATGCCACGAAAATCAAGAAGGACTTAATACCCTGATCCCCTTGGCACCAAGACATTACCATTTTACCTTGTCCTTGGACTAGGCAGTCAATGAGGTTACCTGTAGCAAACACACAACATTTAAAAGACTCAACATTTAAACTGGGATGCTATGATATCAATGAGACCCAAATGCCATATCAGATCTCAACTAGCCAGCCTGTGTAGCCTGTATCAGCTGGCAGCCCAGCTGAAGAGGAGCACAAAGCTAAGTTATTTATTTATTTTGTGGGGCCAGGAGGATCGGGAGTGATTCTCCGAGCTCTTCACAAATAAAGTGAGCCACAACCTCGCTGGGTCCCTCTATTCCTTAAGATATGACCTCCATTATTTACTTTGCTTTAGGCCTGGAGGCTGACCAGCCGGCCAATATTGCAGTGACCGAGAGCTGGCAGGCTCTCCTGCCCAGGGTGCTTGTTTTTTGACTGCTGGCTGGAGGGGAAATCTACAGAATTAAGCGTAAGAGTCTCAGAGACAATGGTGCAGAGGCAGGAGCGAAGGCAGTCACTGTTATGCAGGTGGAAACATATAATCTTAGTGCAGGAATGCGGGGTTTAAAACTCAGCTCAAGGTTAAATGAGATTCAAGGTTTTGCACAGTCTGTTTCACTCAGAGTGAGTGGCCAGGCAAGGAATGGAATCTGTGTCCAATGTCTTTCTTCTACGACTTTGCATCATTATGGATGATTCACATCTATTGCTCATCTTGGAGTCCTATTTGAGCAAAGCATTGTCAGTTGCCATGGAAGCATCATAGGTTGTTCTTTGCTGATACAAGGCTACAGCCGCATGCTGCTTTTTGTGCCAATCTGAAGGCATAGTTCTTCAAATAGTTCTTCTGCTCCAGTAGGGAAACCATGTCTCCAAGTGCTTCAGTCACACTCCAACTGTTTCCAGTTATTGAAGTCAATCTGGCAGGAAATGATGTCTCATTTGCATGAGCCCTTATGTCTTAGTTTTAGCCGCCCAACAGGTCTACATCAAGCTTTCCATACAGTTCACCATTTGGTAAGCGACCATCATCCATTCTAACAACGTGACATAGCCATCATAGTCAACATTGCTTGAGCATTGCCATGATACTTTCTGCGATAGAAAGCTGTTCTATGTTGGCAACTTAATGCGGCCAAAGGATCCCAAGGGTCTTTCTCAAACAGCACATATGATGAGTTCAATCTGCATTCCCGTTTCTGATCTTAAGTCCAGGTCCCAGCGCCGTACAGCAGCCTATTTAGTCATGCTTTATAGATTCTTAGTCATGTGGCAATTATGATTTTGGGATTTTTCCAGGCTCCTGCATGAAGGTTTCCAAATGCCGCAGCAGCACTTTCAAAGTGGGGGTGGGGGGTGGGGGGTGGGGGGTGGTGGTGGTGGAGCTAAATGATTGCTTTAGTCGAAATGAGGGAAGTTATGGTTAATCCGTAATTTGGTGTCAGATAAACAGTCTGACAGCGCAGAAGTAGTCATGTGGTTGAGAGAGGTGGTTGAAGGGGTTGAGTTCAGAATGCATGTGAAAGCTGAATCCACCTAGTTGATCATGTCACCTAGGGGCAGCATGTGAACGAGAAGGCAGAGAAGGCACAGGCCTTAGGGCATAAAGGGAGCAAAAGATGAGACAATAGTTGGAGGTTGGGATTTTGATGGGGGAATTTAAAAGTGATAGGGATGGCACCTGAGTAAAGGGGATCATTTTCAATATCGATTAGAATAGGAGCCAGGAGGAGCAATTGAGAGGCCAGAGATTAGAGTGGGGAATTGATCAAGGGGTTAAGAGGTGTCTCTCAATTAAACAAATAGAGGAAGGAGATAGAACCATAGAACCATAGAACACTACAGCACAGAAAAACAGGCTATTTGGCCCTTCTAATGTGTGCCAAAATATTATTCCGCTAGTCCTGTTGACCTACATCCAGTCCATAACCCTCCAGACCTCTCCCATCCATGTATCTATCGAATTTATTCTTAAAGCTTAAGAGTGAGTCCGCATTTACCACGTCAGATGGTAGCTCGTTCCACACTCCCACCACTCTCTGAGTGAAGAAGTTCCCCCTAATGTTGCCCCTAAACCTTTCCCCTTTCACCCTAAAACCATGTCTTCATGTGTTTATCTCTCCCAATCTAAGTGGAAAGAGCCTACTCGCATTTACTCTGTCTATATCCCTCATAATTTTGTAAACTTCTATCAAATCTCCCCTCATTCTTCTACACTCCAAGGAATAAAGTCCTAACCTGTTTAATCTTTCCCTGTAACACAACTTCTGAAGACCCAGCAACATCCTAGTAAATCTTCACTGCACCCTTTCAATCTTACTGATATCCTTCCTGTAGTTAGGCGACCAGAACTGCACACAATACTCCAAAGTTGGCCTCATCAATGTCTTATACAACCTCACCATAACATCTCAACTCCTATACTCAATACTTTGATTTATGAAGGCCAGCATGCCAAAAGCTTTCTTTACAACCCTGTCTACCTGTGACGCCACTTTCAGGGAATTATGAATCTGAACTCCCAGATCCCTTTGTTCCTCCACACTCCTCAGTGCCCTACCATTTACTATGTATGTCCTACCTTGATTTGTCCTTCCAAAATGCAACACCTCACACTTTTCTGCATTAAATTCCATCTGCAAGATAGCAGAGAGAGTCAACTCAGTTGGCAGTATTTAATGGAGGCAACACAGAGATCTCACCACCAGCAGGAGAGCCAACAAAAGCCCCGTGCCACCTCTTTTAGGGAAGGGCCACCGAATTACATGCCACTTAGGCGCTTAACTGGGTAGCAATGGGCATTCTCTGGGATCAAGGTTACCAGGGGCAGAAATCCCATCTGCCAAGAGCTGCAGGACAATCAAAGGCCGCCAGTTCTATTGAACAGTACTGCCATCTGGGAGGCAGTGGCTGCTGCTGGTATAACACCCAGCCGAGGCCTAGTATCGTTGCTGGGTCCCAGGGCACAGGTGAGTGATGGCAAGAGGGAGGGTCATGGCAGAGGGGCGTAAGGGGGCCAGCAGCAAGGGAAGGTAGTATCTCTCAGCAGGCTCCTCACTTCCCAATGCCAGGTCCCTCAATCCGGCATTGAGTGCCTTTGAACGAAGGATCCATCCCTCAGCCCAGCACCCACCCACAAAACTCCCCCACCCCGCCAGGCCGCTGTTGGGTTATTACCAGTGGCAGCTGGATGAGGCCTTTAAATAGGCATTCCTGTCATAGACTTAATAGGGTCAGGGTGGAAATGTGCAGGGATCCCCACTTGCCACCCTCCCACCTGATTAAATGCCCCAGCCATCAAACTTACCATGTGGGAGGGGAGGAAAGGTGGGAAACCTTTGGCCTTATTGCTAGGGGGCTGGAGTTTAAAAATAGGGAAGTCTTGATACAACTGTACAGGGTGTTGGTGAGGCCATACTTGGAGTACTGTGTACAGTTTAGGTCCCTGCATTTAAGAAAGGATATATTGGCATTGGAGGCAGTTCAAAAGAGATTCACTAGACTGATTCCTGGGATAAACAGGTCAGGCCCTTATCCATTGGAGTTTAGAAGAATGAGAGGTGATCTTGTTGAAACATACAAGATTCTGAGGGGGCTTGACAGGGTAGATATTGAGACGATGTTCCCACTGGGGGGAATCTCGAACTAGGCGACATAGTTACAAAATAAGGGGACACGCATTTAAAACTGAGATGCGAAGGAATTTCTTTTCTCAGAGGGTAGTGAATGTCTGGAATTTTCTACCCCAGAGATTTGTGGAGGCTAGATCACTGAAAGTATTTAAAAAGGAGGTAGATAGATTTTTGAAATATAGGGGAGTTGAGGACTATGAGGAGCTGGCATGAAAGAGGAGTTGAGGCCTGGGGCAGATCAGCCATGATCCTATTGAATGGCAGGGCAGGGTTGTGGGGCTGAATGGCCTACTCCTGTTCCTATTTCTTAAGTTCTTATGAGTAAATAACCCCTATGTTACCAATCTGGTGACCTTGGGTTAGAATCAGAAAGAAGGTTTCTGACTTGAAGGTTATTGCAAAGGTAAGTAAGGAATTTAATTGTGCATTTCTTTACTTCTGTTCTCTATTTGAACAGAACACAAAGTGGTTCCGGACATTCATCACCAATAAATCTGACAATATTTCCCAGCCATTTGCTAATGGAACTGGTCAGTATAAAATCCAAAGGAAAACAAAGAACACTGGAATGAAAACAAACCCTATATAAGGACACGCACTGAAGTTTCACTTGATCTCTCTGCATATCACTTTAATTTAAATGCCTGTAAATGATCAAGTGCCAAGTGGAAAAAGGAAGTGTCAAGCAATGAAGCTAAGTATGCTTCATCCATATATGGACCTGCTTAGAAGATGATACTGAGATAACTATATGTAGAAATAGCTGTCACCAAAACAGGGCTGAGGCAAAGTCCCAACAATGGCATTGGCCAGCTCTGTTCCGTCAAGGGGACACAATGTGGGGGAGATGGCGTTGAAGTGAAAATTTCACTGGGCTAGTAATCCAGAGATTCTGGAGACACAGGTTCAAATCCCACCATGACAGCTGGCGGAATTTAAATTCAATTCAAAATCTGGAGCATGAAGCTAGTTGCAGTAATGGTGACCAAGACAACTGTTATTAATTGTTGTTAAAACTCATCTGGTTCACAAATGCCTTTGAGGGAAGGAAATCTGCTGTCCTTACCTAGTCTGGCATGCATGTGACTCCATTCACACAACAATATGGTTGACTCTTAACTGTCCTCTGAAATAGCCTAGCAAGCCACTCAGATCAAGGGCAGTTAGGGATGGATGCCAAATACTGGCCTTGCCAGTGATACCCACATCCCATAAAAGAACACATTTTAAAAATTAGACATGTTACAAGTTCAAAATTAAATTGCCAAAATACATTTGTGCAGTTTCATTATTTCATTGAAGAGGAGGTCTTGTGGTGCAGTGGGTAACGTCGCTGCCTTGGAGCCAGAAGCTCTGAGTCTGAGACTTGATTTGAGGGCCAAGGAAGGTTCATCCGTAACACCCCCAAACAGGTTGAATATCAACATGCAAATCCTGCCAACACATGCCAATGGTAGGCAGTAAGACTGGGAGAGTCTCCTGGTCAGCCAAATGATGGGAAGAACATATATAGCTTCAGACTAACATGAATGTAAAAGTGCATGTTGCCCCTGAGTGAACTGTGACACACAACCACCACTGTTTCTTTGTGATAATGTATCATGGGGATCCTTCACTAAATATTCTAGAGTTGCTTTGTCACGTAACTGTAGTGAGAGTAGGGGATGAGCTGACTGACTGTTGGATTCTCAGGAAATTTTTCTGAGATAGGGCTGATTGATTACCCACTTCTGCAGGGGCAAAATGTTTCCCTCCAATGACCAAGACAAGCTCGAAGCATTTGCAGCCACCTTCAACCAGAAGTGACAAGTGGATGATTCATCTCGGCCTCCTCCCAAATTCCCCAGCATCACAGATGCCAGTCTTCAGCCAATTCGCCGCTTGATATCAAGAAACAGTTGAAGGCACTGGATACTGCAAAGGTTGTTGGCCCTGACAACATCCTGCAACGAGGGGCTGAATAAAGGGGAGCCAGTTCACTGCTCCTTAACCAGTCATA
Organism: Carcharodon carcharias; assembly: GCF_017639515.1. Classification (NCBI taxonomy): domain Eukaryota; kingdom Metazoa; phylum Chordata; class Chondrichthyes; order Lamniformes; family Lamnidae; genus Carcharodon; species Carcharodon carcharias. The sequence continues at coordinate 44,694,252 of NC_054469.1, forward strand.
ATACTATGTGCAGAATTGTCCCAGATTTGCACAAAGTGTGGTAGCGGGTGGGATAAAGGACATTGTATCTGCCAGCTGCAATGGTGGGTTTTTGCACTATATCATCCCATTCCCGGCATGTCCTGCCTCATGAATAATGCACTCCCAGGAAACACGTCGGATCACTGGTGGGGCGGCCGCTGACTCACCCGACCCGCAATCACCTCAGGCCTTCAGTAAATTGGGTGTCATATTTAAAGTGTGTCCCTGCACAGAGCTAGCATCCTCTAAAGCATTGGAAGCTGCTGCAAAGTCATGGCTGCCAAATGGAGGAAATATGCTGCCCCCAAATTTATTTCACCTCCCTAGGGCACCTACTGGATGGAGTGGAGGCCCACCGTGAAGTCCTCTAACCCCGCTCTGGGCACTGGAACCTCATTTTTAAAATGGCTTTCGTTTGCTTCACCAAAGTCCGGGTCACGGCATGTGCCTCATTATACCGTCACTCTGCTGCAGCCTGAGGCTGCTGCACAGGCATCATCAGGCATGTTCACAGTGGGTAGCCTTTGTCCCTGAGGAGCCAACACTGAAGCCTCTCTGGACCCTGGAAGATGTCAGGGGTCTGAGACCTGCTAAGGATGTAGGAGTCATGGGCAGTCCCTGGGGATCAAGCGCAGGCCTGTAGGATGTGTTTGCGGTAGTCACAGACCAGCTGAACATTCAGCAAGTGGAAGCCCTTGCAGCTGATGTAGTTGATTGCTTGTTGCCATGGAGATCTAAGTGCCACATGAGCATAATCGATGCAATGCTACACCTGTGGATAACCAGAGATCTGCACAAATCCCAGAGCTCTTGTTTCTTGGCTTTCCTGATCCCGGGAGAAATGCACAACATTCTGTGCCTTCGTGAAGATGGCACCTGTGTCCTCCTGGCTTGTGGATGGATGCTTGCAAGATCCTGCACAGATCACCTGTGGAGCCTAGGAAGGAGCCACTGGCATAAAAATTGAGCACTGTGGTCATTTTCAGTGGAGACCCTCCATGTCCATGTGGCGCCAAATGCTGCAGTAGCTGGCAGATGTGACCATCCAGTTCCCTAGACCTGCGCAGTCTTTGGCGACACTGGTTTTCGGTCATCTGCAGGAATGACAGGCGCTGTCAAAAGGCACTCATTCTAGTGAGGCACCTACAAGCGATGGCTAGCTGTGGAGCTTCAGCTGTGTGTGCAGCAGGCCCTGTCACCCCTTCATCTTGAGGGAGTTTCTCCTCCCTTTGCTGAACCAGGCCATTCCGCCACTCTCTTTCTTCTTCTTCTCTGCTCCCAGTAAGCCATAAGACGTATCGTTAAATCACCAGGCTCCATGATCCTGATGTACTCCTCCTGCAGGATCAAAGAGAGAGATGCATGGGTTAGCATGGGTATACTAAGAACCTCTCTTGGTTAAGTCTGAAGGCCCCTTCACACATGCAGGAGAGTGTCGACCACCACTTGGATGGCCAGTGTATAGTGCACTGGCTGTCCAAAACCCTACACACCTCCCACCCACTTTACTTGACTGATTGGCGGCAGCTTTGGCCATTGGACTGCATGCTGTGCTCTCAGCTCAGGTATAGGCATTCTCCTAACCTGCACTGCAAGGCTGCTTTGTGAGCTTGAACCATAATGCATGCTGGTTCAAACCTTTATAAAAACTTCGCAGAGGGCTGTGAATGCCTCCACCAGAGACTGCTCCATGGCCAATTTTTGCAAGGGGATTATACAACTTGCCCAGTCAGCCAATTGCTCTGTTGCCCCCTAAATCACACATTAATGTGCAGTCTATGCCTGAGGGGTGAAATGTTCTGCAGCATTTGGTGGAACTTTCATGCTCTTGCGTTGCTTGTGTGGGCAGAAAAGCTTCAGAAGCCCGACTCCAAGCATATCAATGTGGCTTCAGCTGAACGGTCTCAGCTGTGGAAGAATACTCACTTCTGACAAGCTTTTCCAAGTACGTGGCCACTTCCCTCACCCACTGTCACCCCAGTGCCCCGGCAAGTGCTTGAGTATTTCCTTCAGTCTGTGTTGGCCTGCCCCCACCCTCCGGGCGTGTGCTTGAATATTTCCTTCAGTCTGTGCTGCCTTGCCCCCTAGACCACACTGAACTGTGACCTGACTCACACTGGAGCCCTTGCCCAAGCACCATAGTGAAAGCCAGCTAGGAGAAAGCGACTTGCCCCTGCCCTCCATGAATGTGCAGTGCTTCATCCTTTATGTCCTAAGGTTGATGCTCACGAGCGCTGTGCAAGATTATGAGCATTCACCTTTGAGTTCCTCTTGAAGTTCAAGTTGCCAGGTGCTCACCTTTTAAAGGCAGTCATGAAGCACACCGTTCTGATGTCACACCAACGTGGGTGATAAATTTGACATTGGGGGATGATTCTGGTAAGCAGGGCATATAATTCAATGCAAATGTATTAAATGGCTTTCCCTTTGTGCAGCAGTGGAGTGGATGATCGCAAACTGGTTTCACCACAGCATAGAACTGAATTTTGGCTTTCTCGCCATATTGTCCTCCCCACCCATAATGACACCCTATACCAATGGGGCTGTAAAATTCCAGCCTACCTGCTTTTATATTTCTAGTTAGCTTTCTCTCATATTCTAATTTTTCCCCCATTACTTTTTTGTCATTCTTTGCTGTTTTTAAAATCTGTCCAATCTTCTGATGTTCCACTAATCCTCGCAAAATTGTACACTTTTTCTTTCAATCTGATGCTATCTTTAATTTCATGAGTGAGCCACAAAATGCATCTTTGCTGAGTTTTATGAAATATCTCCTGAAATGTCCACCACTGCATTTTGACTGACCTACCCCTTAGCCTATTTTCTTAGTTCACTTTAGCCAGCTCATCTTCATACGCACGTAATTGCCTTTATTTAAGTTTAAAACACTAGTCTCAGACCCACTCTTCTCTCCCTCCAGCTATTAATCATTTGATTGGCGTGGCCAGGTAAACTAGGAGTGGGAGTAGGCCATTTGGCCCTTCGAGCCTGGTCTGCCATTCATTATGATCATGGCTGGTAATCCAACTCAACAGCCTGCTCCTACTTTCTCCCCATATCCTTTGATCCCTTTCACCCCAAGAGCTTTATCTAACTCCTTCTTGAAAACATACAATGTTTTGGCCTCAACTACCTTATGTTGTACAAGTTCCACAGGCTTACCACTCTCTGGGTGAAGAAATTTCTCCTCATCTCAGTCCTAAATGGTCTACCCCATATCCTCAGACCGTGACCCCTGATTCTGGACTCCCCCACCATGGGGAACATCCTGCATCTACCCTGTCTAGTCCTGTCAGAATTTTATAGGTTTTTACGAGATCCGCCCTCATTCTTCTGAACTCCAGCAAATATCATCCTAACTGACTCAATCTCTCCTCATATGTCAGTCCCACCATCCCAGGAATCAGTCGGGTAAACCTTCGCTGCTCTCCCTCTATAGCAAGGACATCCTTTCTCAGATAAGGAGACAAAAACTGCACGCAATATTCCAGGTGTGGTCTCAGCAAGGTCCTGTACAATTGCAGCAAGGCATCTCTGTTCCTGTACTTGAATCCTCTGGCTATGAAGGCCAACATACCATTTGCCTTCTTTACTGCCTGCTGCACCTGCATACTTACCTTCAGCCACTGGTGTATAAGGACACCCAGGTCCTGTTGAACATTCCCCTCTCTTAATTTATAGCCATTCAGATAATAATCTGCCTTCCTGTTTTTGCTACCAAAGTGGATAACCTCACATTTATCCACATTATACTGCATCTGCCATGCATTTGCCCACTCACTCAGCTTGTCCAAATCACACTGAAGCATCTCTGCATCCTCCTCACAGCTCACCCTCCCACCCAGCTTTGTGTCATCTGGGGATCTGGGGACATTACATTTAGTTCCCTCTTCTAAATCATTGATTTTTATTGTGAATAACTGCGGTCCCAGCATCGATCCCTGCGGTATCCCACTAGTCACTGCCTGCCATTCGGAAAAAGACCTGTTTATTCCTATTCTTTGTTTCCTGTCTGCCAACCAGTTTTCTATCCATCTTAGTACACCAGCACCAATTCCATGTGCTTTAATTTTACATGCCAATCTCTTATGTGGGACTTTGTCGAAAGCCTTCTGAAAGTCGAAATAATCCACTGGCTCCCCCTCCTCAACTCTACTAGTTACATCCTCGAAAAATTCCAGTAGATTTGTCAAGCATGATTTCCCTTTCATAAAGCCATGTTGACCCTGTCCGATTCTGCCAGTTTTCCACGTGCTCAGCTATTAAATCTTTTATAATGAACTCCAGAATTTTCCCCACTACCAATATCAGGCTGACTGGTCTATAATTCCCTGTTTACTCTCTACCTCCAATTTTACATAGTGGGGTTACATTAGCTACTCTCCAATCTGTAAGAACTGTTCCAGAGTCCATAGAATCTCGGAAGATGACCACCAATGCATCCAATATTTCTAGGACCACCTCTTTAAGTACTCTGGGATGTAGCCTATCAGACCCTGGGAAGTAATCGGCCTTCAATCCCATCAATTTCCTCAACACTAGTTCCCTACTAATACTGATTTCTTTCAGTTCCTCCCTCTCACTAAACCCTGTGTTCCCCAATATTTCTGGTATGTTATTTGTGTCCTCCTTTGTGAAGATAGAAACAAAGTATGTATTTAATTGGTCATCCATTTCTTTGTTCCCCATTATAAATTTCCCTGTTTCTGACTGTAAGGGACCTCCATTTGTCTTCACCGATCTTTTTCTCTTCACATATCTATAGAGACTTTTAGAGTCAGTCAATCAGTCAGTCAGTAACATTGTTGTAGAATCTTTCTGAGACACAATTCCCTCCCATATGATTCCTATCAAGACCCCTGCTGCTGAATATTCTCTTTGCATGCCCTGGCATCTGCATCAAGCTACTTTATCCAAGATTAGTTGTTTGAAGGATATCAATTGTTTCTAATTTGGAAGCACATATACAGTTTTGTCGTCAGTTGCGGTTCATTTCCTCAAATCATGATGAGACTGCTGAAGTGCTGACAGTTGATAGGAACATACGAAATAGGAGCAGAAGTAGGCCATTCGACCCCTCAGGCCTGCTCTGTCATTCATTAAGATCATGGTTGATATGTTTGTGCTTCGAGTTCCACAGTTCCATCTACCCCCGATAAACTTTGATTCTCTTGCCTAACAAAAATCCATTTGTCTCAGCCTTAAAAATATTCAGTGACCCCACCTCCACCGCCTTTGGAGGCAGAGAGTTCCAAAGTTTCACAACCCTCTTGAGAAAAAAAATTCTCCTCATCTCTGTCCTATAAGGGCGATCTCTAATTTTCAAACAGTGCCCATTAGTTCTATACTCACCTGCAAGAGAAAACATCCTTTACACATCCACCTTGTCAATATTGTTCAAGATCTTACATACTTTCATCAAGCCACCCCTCAGTCTTCTAAACTCCAGTGGAAACAAGCCCAACCTGTCTAACTTTTCCTCAAAAGACAAACCACTCATTCCAGGTATTCATCTAGTAAACCTCCTCTGAATTGCCTCCAACGTATTTACATCCTTCCTTAAATAAGGAGACCAAAACGGCACACAGTATTCGAGGTGCGGTCTCACCAATGCCCTGTATAACTGAAGCATAACATCCTTACTTTTATGTTCAATTCCTCTCATAATAAAGAGTAGCATTCCATTAGCTTTCTTAATTACTTGTTGTACCTGCATATTAACTTTTTGTTACTAATGCACTAGAACACCTAGATCCCTCTGTAGCTCAGAATTCTGCAGCCATTCTCCGTTGACCATGATGACTGGATCCTTCCCCTCCCACTACAAGTTCCCTTCCAGCCCTGAGTAGATGTCTTGAACCCTGGCACTGCGCAGGCAAAACAGCCGTCTGGACTCTCATTCTTTGCTGCAGAGAACAGTGTCAATTCCCCTCACTATACTATCCCCTTCTACCGCTACATTCCTGTTTGCTCCCCCTGCTTGAATGGCTTCCTGTACCATGGTGCTATGTCCAGCCAGCTCACCCTCCTTGCAGACCTCGCTTTCGCCCACACGGGTTCTGGCTGAAGATTGTAGCAAATGTTTCAGCCTTATCTTTTGCACTGATGCGCTGGGCTCCTTTATCATTGAGGATGGGGATATTTCTGGAGCCTCCTCCTCCAATAAGTTGTTTAATTGTCCACCACCCACCATTCATGACTGGATATGTAAAGACTGCAGAGCTTAGATCTGATCTGTTGGTTGTGGGATCGCTTAGCTCTATCTATCACCTGCTGCTTATGCTGTTTGGCATGCAAGTAGTCCTATGTTATAGCTCCACCAGGTTGACATCTCATTTTTAGGTATGCCTGGTGCTGTTCCTGACATGCCCTCCTCATTGAACCAGAGTTGATCCCCTGGCTTGATGGTAATAGTAGAGTGGGGGATATGCTGGGCCATGAGGTTACAGATTGTGTTCGAGTACAATTCTGGTGTTGCTGATGGCCCACAGTGCCTCATGGATGCCTAATCTTGAGTTGCTAGATCTGTTTGAAATCTATCCCATTAGCACGGTAGTGGTGCCCCACAACATGATGGAGGGTATCCTCAGTGTGAAGCCGGGACTTCGTCTCCACAAGGACTGTGCGGTGGTCACTCCTACCGATACTGTCATGGGCAGATGCACCTGTGGCAAATAGGTTGGTGAAGATTAGGTCAAGTATGCTTTCCCTCTTCTTGGTTCTCTCACCACCTGCCGCAGACCCAGACTAGCAGTTATGTCCTTTAGGACTCAGCCACTCGGTCTGCACTGGTGCTACCTAGCCACTCTTAGTAGTGGACACTGAAGTCCCCCACCCAAAGTACATTCTGGACCTTTGCCACCCTCAGTGCTTCCTTCAAGTGGTGTTCAACATGGAGGAGCACTGATTCATCAGCTAAGGGAGTGGTAATCAGCAGGAAGTTTCCTTGCCCATGTTTGACCTAATGCTATGAGACTTCATGGGGTCCAGAGATGACGTTGAGGACTCCCAGGGCAACTCCCTCCCAACTGTGTACCACTGTGCTGCCACCTTTGCTGGGTCTGTCCTACCGATGGAATAGAACGTACCTAGAGATGGTGAAGGTGGAGTCTGTGACATTATCTGCAAAGTATGATTCTGTGAGGATGACTATGTCAGGCTGTTGCTTGACTAGTCTGTGATACAGCTCTCCAAATTTTGGCACTAGCCCCCAGATGTTAGTAAGGAGTTAGGCTTTGCAGGGTCAACAGAGCTGAGATTGCCGTTGTCGTTTCCAGTGCCTAGGTCGATGCCGGGTGGTCTGTGTGGTTTCATTCCTTTTTGTATCTTTGTAGCAGTTTGTAGCAGAATGGTTTGCTAGGCCATTTCCGAGGGGATTTAAGAATCAACCACATTGCTGTGATCTGGAGTCACATGTAGGCCAGACCAGGTAAGGACATCAGATTTCCTCCCCTAAAGGACATCAGTGAACCAGTTGGGTTTTTACAACAATCAACAATGGCTTTATGGTCATCATTAGACTTTTACTTCCAGATTTTTATTGAATTCAAATTCCACCATCTGCTGGGTCTGCAGGGCATTACCCTGGGTCTCTAGATCACTAGTCCAGCGACAATACCATTATGTCATCGCCTTGCCCCATCCAGATATTTCTCCCCCTCCTTTATGTTGCACAGTGTCTGCAATTCAGCTTCCAGATCAATAATCCTGATCCAGAATTCCTCTAGCTGCTTACACTTTCTGCAAACATGTTTGTCATGGATCACCTCGGCATCCAAAGGTGCCCATATTCCACAGCTGCAACATAACACCTGTCCAGCCATTGTTATTTATGTTATTTAGCTAACTTAATTTAATTAATCACTTATTTAACTTAGAATAATTCCTATGAATACCACACTTCTTTCCCCCGTGCATCAAATTCCCATGTGAACTTAATTCGGTACTAATTCGTCTCACTCCAGCGTAGTCGCCTGTCTCCTCACACACCCCTTACTGAGTCCTGCCTTAGTCATGCAGTTGGTTGTGGTGATTCCCAAATCAAGCGCATTGTCAATTAAGGTTGATGCTGGTTAGAGAGTACTCCAAAGAGATCCCATGGGAAACAAAGCTATCCACCACTCCCCCCACATAGTTCTGATGATGGCCCCACAGTTACCTCACTGTCCACCAGGCGGCCTGACATGAGAAGGCCTAAATCTGAAGGATTACATAGAGATGCCTGCTTGTTGCCCCGTAGCACGCTGGCTCAATGCAAATGCGGTGCAAGCTTTTGAGTCACACACTTATCTTAGTTACCGGTATGGGCACCCGGCTACCACTCTCCACTGGTCAGATACCCGAAAGTCAAAATCCATCCCCTTGTCCACAGCACTGTTCAATATAGCTTTGTGTCTTGGTTCAGTCCCCATTATCTGAGTGCAAATAAGTGAAGTAAATTGTCTTTGTTTGACCCAGACCCATCCAGTTTAAAGCAATCCATTACCAGCGACAATAGCAAAATTACAGTTTGGTATTGTTCCCACAGATAATGGAGCATATTTTGTTTTGAAAAATATGTTCATTTTCATGCCAGACACAATTTGGGATTCAGTGCATAATATAATTAATCTCTCTCACAGCACTACCCTGTAGGTCTGGCCGTAGCCCCAGTTAAACCATGCTTCTTTTCCCAGTTGTTTTAATGCAATAGAGTATTCATTATATTTAATTATCTAACATTAAATATTTTGACACAGGCATGTCCTATGACATATTGTGCTACATAATATCTATAGTGGTCTGGTAATCTACTTTTCATTCCATAAGGCAATAGAAAACCTTTTGGCATTCTCAGTGTTTGGCGCGTTTCTGTTCTATTTTCTCCCTTCCCCTTTTTTTCAGGTTTTCCCATGTCACCCACCAATCATGCATTGGCCATGAGAACAGTTAGGTCAGTTCTCACGCCTCTCGGAGTCTTGCTCTTTGACAAGCTGCACAAGAGTTGCCTGGGCGATCAACAAATCTAATTATTCTCTCTCTTCCTAAGGGTAAGTGCCTCTGCTAAACACCTTTCTCCATCACAATGGCTTATATTGGGAAATTATCTTGTGGAGAATTGTGGGTGTCAACAATATTAAAGACCAATATGCCCCACCATTTTAACATTCTTTTGTAGTTGTTCCACTATTGGCAGCCGTGTCTTGAATTTCCTAGGACATAAACTCCAAAATTCCCTCCCCACCTCGCTCTCATCCTTTGAAACACTTCTGAACTCTACTTCCTTGACCAGGCTAGACTAATACCTCGGTTCAGTGTCAAAGTTTGTCTGATAATGAGCTGTAAAGCACCTTGGGACATTTTACTACATTAAAGACGTGATATAAATGCAAGTTTTTGATGTTGTTTTTGTTGGACAGCAAATATTTTCATCAGTATCAACTGTCTCCTTAAACCCTTCTCCCCTATACCCTCATCTCATAAAACTGAAAAAAAATTATGGAATTCTTCACCTCTAAGATTGAGACCATCTGCCTCTGCTGCTTCCCTCTCTCCCTTTCAACCACTAACTAGACATCCCCGCAGACTTCGCTCGCCACACCCTCCCAAAACCTGGCCCCATTTCTCAATCTACATTGCAAGAGTGATGACATTACAAAACTACTTCATTTCTTGTAAAGCTCTTTGGAACAATCTAAGGTCATGAAAAGGCTGTACAAATGCAAGTGTTGCTTTTCTGCTTTTTTCTCCAAATTCATCTTGTCTATCAGACTCACCTCCTGCTCCCTTGACTCCATTACACTAAATTGCTGAGTACCCAACTTTCCCTCCTGGCCCCCATGCTAACTGACATTGTATGATTCTTCTCCTCAGGTACTGTTCTCCTCCTCTTCAAAACTACCATCATCACCTGTGTCCGTAACACTGTAAACCTCTCTGACCTTGCAAGAACTTCATCGAAGTTCTAAATCCATTCCCAAATCTTGTGCAACTCACTGTTGGAATCTCTCTGCCCCTGCCATTGCATGGAAGCTGGCCCTAACTGAAGTTATAAGTGACATGGTTGCAACCACGACTATGGTTCATTATCCTTCCTCACCTCAGCAAATGATGGGAGTTGAGAAGGGCTGGATCCATGAGGTAAGTGCTCCTATAGCATTGCTTGTGAGTTAGGAGGAGCAGGAGCATTTCCTCCACGCCCAACAAACTACCCAGTAAATGCTCCCACTCACTCCTGCAATCTGCCGGCTCCCCCCCCCCGACCAGCATCAGACCCCACCTCACCCACCCGACAACTAGTGGACCCTCAATTACCGTCTTCAGCCCAGACCACCACCTCCTCCCCTTGGCTACCACTGATACCATCGGCTACCATCTTCACCCCCCCCCAACGATCATCTGCACCCCTAGGCTACCATCTCCTCCCATTGACCACCATCAGACACCCGACCACTACTTCTTTCCCAGGATCGCTATTGGATACCCACCCCAACCACCGCTTCCTCCCCCTGACAACCACTGGACAAACCCCAAACCGCCGACCAGATATCCGCCGCTCCAACCACCTTCAGGCCTCACCCCCAAGCCACCATGTCGAGTTTAGCTATCTCCTGCTAACACTCTCATCCATGCCTTAGTCAAATCCAGAAGTGACTTTTCCTGTAGTCTCTTGGTCAGTCTTCCATTTTCCTCCCTCCATACCTACAGTTCATTCAAAACATTGCCGCCCAGATCCAAGCCAATACAAACCTTGCTTACTCCATCAGCCATGCTCTCACTGACTTATTTTGGCTCCTGATCCTCAATCAGCTCAAATTTAAATGATCATTCAAACCTATAAATTCCTCAAGGGCTCATCCCTCTCTATCTCACCACCCAGCCCCTACTGTCCACTGCCACCAACTCTGTGCCCTTCCAACTCTGGTGTCTTGTGCATCTCTTCCCTTCACCCTTCCACTGTTGGTCATACCCTGAGGCACCCAAGCATCATGTTCTGGGTTTTCCTCACAAAATCCTTCACCTCTTCAGCAGCCTTAAAACCACTATTGAAAATGGCTGGGACCTTTTCCTGCTTTATGGTACAATGTTAAAGGCATATGGAATCCTTGGCTTTGTAAGTAGAGGCCCAAAGTACAAAAGCAAAGAAACAATGGTAAACCTTTACAGGAGACTGGTTATGGACATCCCACTTTAGAAAGTTTGACGATGCCTTCGAAAGGACGCAGAGGAAATTTACCAGAATGATGAACGAGGACAAGGCAATACAGTCATGTGAAGAGAATAGAGAATTTAGGGTTGTTCTGCTTGGAACGAAGAAGGTTAAGGGGAAATTTAATAGAGTTGTTCAAAACTATGAGGGGTTTTGATAGAGTAAATGGGGAAGAACTGTTGCTACTAGCAGGAGGGTCGGTAATCAGAAGACCCTGATTTAAGAAAGCGAGTGAATGCGGAAGGATTTTTTTACTTAGTCAATTTGATCCGATCTAGAATTCACTGCCTGAAAGGGTGGTGTGAGTAAATTCAATAGTAACTGTCAAAAGGGAATTCATACAAACTTAAAGGAAAGAAAAAAATTGCAATTTTCATGACAGCGAAGGAACAGGAAGTGGAATTAATTGGATACCCTTTCAAATAGTCGGCACAGGCACAAAGGGTCAAATGGTCTCCTGTGCTGTATGATTCTATGATAAATATAAACTGCTTTTTTATTTCCTTCTCTGCACTAAATGGTAAAAAAAACTTCAAAAAGAAACTAATTTAATCCTAAAGACTACTTTTCCCTATGTGCAAATTTTAATTTTTAATTAGACTGCTATTAGAAACCAATGACAACGTGTAGAACCTTGGTGAGGCCACAGCTGGAGTACTGTGTGCAGTTCTGGTCACCACATTGTAGGAAGAATGTGATTGCACTGGAGGGGGTGCAGAGGAGACTCACCAGGATGTTACCTGGGATGAAACATTTAAGTTATGAAGTGAGGTTAGATAGACTTGGCCTGTTTTTGTTGGAGCAGAGAAGACTGAGGGGAGACCTGATCAAGGTGTACAAGATTATGAGGGGCATGGACAGGGTGGATAGGGAGCAGCTGTTCCCCTTAGTCGAAGGGTCAGTCACAAGGGGGCATAAGTTCAAGGTGAGAGGCAGGGGGTTTAGGGGGATGTGAGGAAAAACTTTTTTACCCAGAAGGTGGTGACGGTCTGGAGTGCACTGCCTGGGTGGGTGGTGGAGACTAGTTGCCTCACATCCTTTTAAAAAGTACCTGGATGAGCACTTGGCACGTCATAACATTCAAGGCTATGGGCCAAGTGCTGGTAAATGGGATTAGGTAGGTAGGTCAGGTGTTTCTCACGTGTCGGTGCAGATTCGATAGGCTGAAGGGCTTCTTCTGCACTGTGTGATTCTGTGATTTTGTGACATATTAGTAAAATAATTTTGCTTTGGCTCTACGCAGAGAACAATATACCTTTAACTTTCTTCAATGGTTTGATTTTTACTTAGGCTACATTTTACTCAAAATGATTCAAGTAGATTCAGTCACCAAAAAGGTATCACTTAGTTTATGCCCACCTACACAATCACAAACACACACACGGGGCAGAATTTTCTGCTTGACCTGTGGGGGGGGCGGGCCCCCGCACATCAGCGCGTAAAATGACTCGCGGTGATGTCGGGTGAGTGTCCCGACGTCACCGTGCACCATCACGATATTTCACTGGGCGGGTGTGTGATGAAGTTTGATGCGTGCTCGCCATTAACTAATGGGCTAGTTAAGCCCCTTAATTCACCAATTGACAGTGATTTTCAGGCGCCCATGCAATTTTTGGGTCGGTGCACAGGTGCAACGGGCAGGCGGGTAAGAGACCTTTTAATTAACCTCATCCACAGGCGGGATAAGAGGGCTTAGTGGGGTTGTGAATCTGGTCTGTGAAGTATTTATTGGAGAAAGTTTTTAAACTTGCCTGCATGATCTACAGCAGCTCAGAACGAATTCCAGCAGCTTTCTGTGTACTTTGAACCTTCAGCTCAGCACTCTGCAGTCAGGAATCTTTATCGGGCCTGCAGCTTTCCGGAGGCCTCCCTTTGGCCTGGGTATGGGTTCTGACATGTCCGCTGGAGGCAGCTTCTCTGAGGAGGAAAGGATGGCTAGAATAAGGAGAAGGCCAGGAGTCCACATTCAACCTCCAGGGGAGCCAGTTTTGAGAGCATAGGCACAGACACAAGGGGTGCAGGGCCAAGAGGTTGTCCAAGGTGGAAGGGGCCACGGACGACGCCACTATCCTGCTGCCAGAGTATATAGTCATCAAAGCAGCAACCTCAATATGACTGAGGTGCCGTGCTGAAGGAGGCTCCGACCGTCAAGGGAGACAGTCAACTACATCTGTCAGATGATTGGCCCTGAGATCTCTCCTAACTGTGTGGGCGGACACCCCATGCCAATAGCTCTAAAGGTCACAGCTGCTCTCAACTTCTATGCCTCTGGCTCCTGGGTTGGTGGTTGTGGGGGGTGGGGGGGGTGAGAGTAAGGGGGTCAGCAGCAAGGGCAGGGGTTGGCTCTCAGTGGGTCTCTCCTCACTTCCCGATGCTGGGTCTCTCAGTCAGGAGCTGAGTTCCTTTGAGCAAGGGACTCCCAAGATGCCCACAAGCAACTCTGACAGAGTTTGCTTTTCAGGCTTCCCGCATGGTGAGTCCTCTTGGCCCGCCACTGGATGAATACCAGCGGTAGCATGATGAGGCTCTTCAGTGGGCATTTATGGACTTCAATTGGCGGTGGGGTGGGAAGGCTGTCCACAAGCCTTCCTGGACGTAATAGGGGCAGAGTCGGGAAAGTGGCAAGATCCCCACTCACCACCGTCTTGCCCGATTAAATGAGGTGCTCCCACCGGCCAACAAACTCAGCTTGAGGAAGGGTCTAAAATTTTGCTCACAGTAACCACAATAACACACATAATTGCAGACACACACACACAGTGTGCTGAGAATTGGACTCTCAAGGCTTTGTTGATGGTCTATTTGTTACGTTATGAATGAATGGAAAGGCTAGCGGCATACATTCTGTAACAGGGCAGTGACTCATACTGCGAAATGGTTCCACTGGGCCCAGTGACCCTCCTTCATATTGTCAACACAGTAATTTGATCACAGTATTTCAATGATGTTTTGACAATTAGTCTCCAATAACTTATTGTTTTTAGAATTTTAAATGATGTATTTCCTATTTCAAAATAACCTACTGCTATTACTTTAATTTGGCTTTGCTTCCTTTCGTGCTGCACCCCAATTAAACACAAGTAACCCTTTGTACTAATGTGATAATAGTGGAATAACAAGATGCACTGGTACCACAGCACACTGAGGCCTGTCTCAATAGCTTCAAATTACTTCTGTTTTTTATCTCATTGAAATATGAACAAAAGGAAACAGATTCAATGTTTGCAGTGTATTTCCTTACTTGTAGTGATCTGTTCCCTCTGCCCATTTTCCTCTTCCTTCAGTCTGCCACTCCCTTCTACATTTCCACTTATAACTATTACTTAACTGTATCTTTACTCCCCTGCATACACGTTACTGTCGCCATTATGATAAAAGCTGCTGCATTCACTGCAACGCTGCTGTTGATATGGGTTTTACATTTCTCTACTTTAACAGATTGATTGGTCATCAATTAATCAACATTGAAATGTTATTTTCATCTAGTAGAATTAAAGAATAAAATTAAAACTGATGGCTCGGGACTGCACCCACAACCCTTCCTGCCCCATCAGCAGGTTGTCCTGATTGTTGGGTCCTAACTCCAAGCACCAGTTCCTTCACCCATCCCCCACTCCTCTGAAACACCAGCCAGTACCTCATTGCCAGCTAGTTGTTGTATTCAATTGTTCAGTGTTTGATTATATGTTTAGGTGTAGAACCTGGTGTGTGTCATCTCTGCACACCTCCAAAGCACACAATGCCAGGACTTCGGGCTTGAGAGAAATTAAGAGCAATAGGTCTGAAGATATTAGAGTCAATATTAAGGCCAGAGGGCTGAAAAGTGTCTGTGTTGTTTGATCCTGTATTTCCAGAGGCCCATTTTCACAGGCCCATTTCTTTTCACAGCACTGGTCTCCAGCTCCACTTACCTTTTTGTTATCTGGTGATCTGCACCCTGGATGTTTTACTGGTTTGTAACCCAGTGATTTTACCTTGGGTGCAGCATGTATTCTATCCCCCAGGTGTCTTTATTCTGCATGGAGTAATTAAGGTGGCTGACTGTTAGTGTCCATGAAATTGAGATGACCCTTAACTCTGAGCTAGTTCACAGGATTGTCCTGCTACATAATGATGTATTATTCATCATGTCCTTATAAAATCATAGAATGATATGGCACTGAAGGAGAGCATTTGGCACATGCCTGCTCTTTGAAAGAAGTGTCCAATGCGTCCATTCCCCTACTCTTTTCCCAATTCCCTGCAAATTTTTCCTCTTCAATATTTATCCAAGTTCCTTTTGAAAGTAATTATTGATTTGCTTCCACAATCCGTTCAGGCAATGCAGTCCAAATCATTGCAACCTACTGCATAAAATAAATCTTCTAATATTGCTTCTGTTTCTCTTTCCAATCTCAACAAAACTGTGCCTTTTAGTTAGCAACCATTGGCCACTGGAAACAGTTCTTCCTTATTTACTCTGTTAAAACTCATCATGATTTGGAGCACCTCTATTAAATCTCCCCTTAGCCTTCTCTGCTCAAAGTCAACTTTGCCAGTCTCGCAACATAATTGAAGTCTTTCATCCTGAGCACAATTCTAGTAAATCTCTTCTGCATGCTCTCTAATGCTGAGACAACCAGCCTGAAGTGTGGTGCCCCACAGTGAATACAATACTCCCACTGGGGCTTAACCAGAAATTTATAGAGGGTTAGCATAATTTCCTTGCATGTGTCCTCTACAGCTCTATTTATAAAGCCAAGGATCCCACATTTTTTTCTAAATAGCCTTCTCAACTTGTCCTATCACATTCAAATTATTTACACCCTCGATTTCTTCCTACCAAAATGCATCACTTCACAGCTCTCTGCATCAAATTTCATCTGCCATGTATCTGCCCATTGCACCAGGTGATGCCTATTTCGAGTCTCTTATTGTTTTTCCTATTGTTTACGACATTTCCTATTTTTCTGTCATCTGCAAACTTTGAAATTATACCCAGTATACCCAAATCCAGGTTATTTACATGCATGAAAGAGCAGTGGTCCTAATGCTGACTCCTGTGGAGTATGCCTGCCTCCAGTCTAGGAAGCAACCATTCATCACTACTCGCTGTTTTCTATCAATGAGCAAATTTCATTTCCACTCTAATCGGGACATTAGTTGTCTTTCTAGAAATGTCTCGGAGAGTCCTGCCGCTCTTCTCCAATGGTCCCTGAAGTCAGTGATGCTAACTGCAGAAGACAGTGGGCTGCCAGGCACAGCTCTCTCTGTAGTCATTTACACTTGCTGAAGTATTGCGCGGGCAAATTGGTAGTCTTGCCTGCTAGGGAGGAGGACGAAGAGAGTCTGGGAAAGGGCCAGGATGATGCAATACCTAATTTTCCTCCACTAAAATGCCCAATTTCAGGGGACAAAGTCAAGGAGCACTCAGCTGATGGCGTTGTCATGAGAAACAGTCTGCCATGACACTGCCCCTGGACATTGCCTCAGCCTTTCTGTGAGAGCAGAATCTTCAGCAGTAATGAGATTTGCGGAGCCTGTAGAAATGCTCTCTAAAATTAAATCTCATGCTGTTATACATAATTAAGAATTTATACATATAAATTGTGTTTATTTAATTATCTAGTTGACCATAAACAATTTGGACAAATAAGTTAGATTTCAATAAAGAAAAACTAAATTCAGAATGATCTAACTAAAGTATTTTACATCTGATTACACAATACAAGGCAAAAACAGAGTTTATCACAAACATAATGGCATATCTGTGTTACCATGAATGAAGTCCAGACTTCTCAGTACATTTAAGAATGCAGATATAGTTTGTGGTCTCTCACAGTAGCAGATTAGAGCTTCTACACAGGGATGGAGAATTATTGAATAAAAAAATATTCCCCCCTCCTTCATCTATGAGGCACTAAATGATTCCTTGATATTGATCTGCAGTAAGATCAGACTATAGAGGAGAATTAAGTTGTCACCCTTCATGTTTTTCAACTGTCTGCTCTTAGATATAGCTACCTGTCATGACAAAAGTACAATTCCTCAGCATTTTGAGTACAAGCGTCACTTCACTGTACTATTAAATGTTTAAGAGACTTGTTGATTGTTTAATAGAACTGCTTAATATGCAAAGCAGGCTGGGAAGAGAGGCTTTTGTTTGAATGCTGAATTCTTTGACTACATGAAAACGTTGACATGCATAATGGAATCAGTCAGCCATCATAACAATGACAGTTTTCACAATGTTTCAACACTTCTCAATGGAATACACTAGACAAATCCAGTGGGTTTTGTTGTATTTCTCCCCTGAGTATCTGTGAATGTCTCGTTATAAAAGGCATGACCTCTGAAATTACCACTCTATGAAGAAAGCTGGAAGTGTCTGGTGCTCTGTAAGTGAGTTGTACCAGCAGCTGTGCTTTTGTTTGTAAGAATGATTCCTCCTTGTTCCCTCTTTACATTGAAATCAAAAGTCAAGAATCAAGGCAGCACTTGACTGATTGTGGCACCAAGCAGCCTTATTAAAACTGGAGTCAATGGGAATCAGGGGGAAAGTCCTCTGATGGTTGGAGTCATACCTAGCACAAAGGATGATGGTTGTGGTTGTTGGAGATCAGTCATCTCAGTCCTAGGACATTTCTGCAGGAGTTCCTCAGGATCATGTCCTAGGCACAACCATCTTCACCTGCTTCATCAATGACCTACCCTCCATCATAATGTCAGAAGTAGGGGTGTTCACTGATGATTGTACAATGTTCAGCACCATCCATGACTCCTCAGATACTGAAGCAGTCTGTGCCCAAATAAATCAAGACCTGGACAGTATTCAGACTTGGGCTGACAAGTGGCAAGTAACATTCATGCCACACAAGTGTCAGGCAATGAACATCTCCACCAAGAGAGAATCCAACCATCTCTCCTTGATATTCATTGGCATTATCATCACTGAATCCCCCACTACCAATTTCCAGTGGGTTACCACTGACCAGAAACTGAACTGGACCTGCCATATAAATAGTGTGGTTACAAGAGCAGGTCAGAGGTTCGGAATTCTGCATTTCCTGACTTCCCAAAGCCTGTCCACCATAGGCACAGGTCAGGACTGTAATGGAATGTTCGCCACTTCCCTGGTTGAGTGCAACTCCAATAACACTCAAGAAGCTTGTCACCATCCAGGGCAAAGCAGCCCGCTTGATTGACACCCCATCCACCACCTTCAACATTCACTCCCTCTACCACTGATGCACAGTGACAGTACCATCTACAAGATGCACTGCAGCAACTCACCAAGTCTTTTTCGACACCGCCTTTCAAACCCACGGCCTCTAACATCTAGAAGGACAAGGACAATAAACACCTGGGAACACCACCACCTGCATGTTCCCCTCCAAGCCACTCACCATCCTGACTTGGAACTATATCGCTGTTCCTTCACTATAGCGGAGTCAAAATCCTGGAACTGCCTTCCTAATAGTACTGTGGGTGTACCTGCACCAGATGGATTGCAACGGTTCCAGAAGGCGACTCACCACAACCTTCTCACGGGCAATTAGGGATGGGCAATAAATTCTGGCCTAGTCAGCGCCACCCATTTCTCATGAAAAGTTTTTAAAACCCATCACACCTGTAACTCATTCTTTCCCAGAGTTTCAAAATGGTGCAATTTCCTCAGTCTTCCCCTCCTCCTACCAACCTATAGGCTTTACAACCAAGCTCTACACCACCTAACCACTAATATCGGATGTAACTTGTCCTCACCCACACTTTCCTGCTCTGTTGAAGTTTTTCACAATAGGCTGAAGCTGATCAGCTAGGCCTCCTCAATAGAAGCATTTTAAAGGCCCAGACTTTCCTACCAGGAACCTTCAAATTTCATGAAAAAGAGGAAATTATGGATTAAGTGATTTATGTCATGAATGATGTCACTGCCTATTTTTCCTGGGACTGATACGCTTGCTGCAGGCAATTAGAGGGTAATGCCATAATTCCAACTCATTGAAATTAATGGTGATCATAGTTCACCTGCATTTAAACCACCTTTTCCACCTTGCTACCACTTAACGGAAAAATAAGAGTACTGGACTAATTCGTGATTCTGATGCAAATTGCATCCAAAATTGTATTTGTTTCAAAAAATAAACGGTCACCTCCCACCCGTCTCAGCCTTATTTTCATATCAGTGAATGCAGGGTTTGCCCTGAGCCAGTAGAATTGTTCCTACATATTTAAAAGTGGTAACTTGGTGTTCTCAGCACCTTCCTTTACAGTGGCAAGGCCTGGACAGTTTAGTCAAACCAAGAAGAGCAGCTGAGCACCTTCCTCCGCTGCCTCAGACAAATATTGGACATCTCCTGACAGGACCAAGCATCAAATATGGAAGTACACCAGCGTGCAGGGATCCCCAGCATTTTTGCCTTCTTGAGTCAGCGGCAACTCCGTTGACTGGGTCACGTGAGCCAATGGAAAACTGAAAGGTCTGAAGGTGGATAAATCACCTGGACCAGATGGATTACATCCCAGAGTTCTGAGGGAGATAGCTGAAGAGATAGTGGCGGCGTTGGTGGTGATCTTCCAGGAATCACTGGAGTCAGGAGGGTCTCAGAGGACTGGTAAATCGCTAATGTAACCCTTCTGTTTAAGAAGGGAGTGAGGCAAAAGACGGGAAATTACAGGCCGATTAGCCTGACCTTGGTCTTTGCAAGATTTTAGAGTCCATTATTAAGGATGAGATTTCAGAATACTTGGAAGTGCATGGTAAAATAGGGCAAAGTCAGCATGGTTTCATCAAGGGGAGGTCATGCCTGACAAATCTGTTAGAATTCTTTGAGGAGGTAACGAGTAGGTTAGACAAAGGAGAGCCAATGGATGTTATCTACTTGGACTTCCAGAAGGCCTTTGACAAGGTGCCGCACAGGAGGTTGCTCAGTGAGATAAGAGCCCATGGTGTTAGAGGCAAGGTGCTAGCATGGATAGAAGATTGGCTGTCTGGCAGGAGGCAGAGAGTGGGGATAAGGGGGTCCTTCTCAGGATGGCAGCTGGTGACTAGTGCAGTTCCGCAGGGGTCAGTGTTGGGATCACAACTTTTCACTTTATACATTAATGATCTAGATGAAGGAACTGAGGGCATTCTGGCTAAGTTTGCAGATGATACAAAGATAGGTGGAGGGACAGGTAGTATTGAGGAGGCGGGGAGGCTGCAGAAGGAATTAGACAGGTAAGGAGAGTGGGCAAAGAAGTGGCGGGTGGAATACAACGAGGGGAAGTGTGAGGTCATGCAGTTTGGTAGGAAGAATAGAGGCATAGACTATTTTCAAAATGGGGAGAGAATTCAGAAATCTGGAGTGCAAAGGGACTTGGGAGTCCTAGTCCAGGATTATCTTAAGATTAACTTGCAGGTTGAGTTGGTAGTTAGGAAGGCAAATGCAATGTTGGCATTTATTTCGAGAGGACTAGAATATAAAAGCAGGGATGTGCTGCTGAGGCTTTATAAGGCTCTGGTCATACCACATTTAGAATATTGTGAGCAATTTTGGGCCCCATATCTCAGGAAGGATGTGCCGGCCCTGGACAGGGTCCAGAGGGGGTACATGAGAATGATCCCAGGAATGAAAGGCTTAACTTATGAGGAATGTTTGAGGACTCTGGGTCTATACTTGATGGAGATTAGAAGGATGAGGGGGGATCTGATTGAAACTTACAGAATACTGAAAGGCCTGGATAGAGTGGATGTGGGGAAGATGTTTCCATTAGTAGGAGAGACTAGGACCCGAGGGCATAGCTTCAGAGTAAAGGGAATACCTTTTAGAACAGAGATGAGGAGAAACCTCTTTAGCCAGAGAGTGGTGAATCTATGGAATTCAATGCCACATAAGGCTGTGGAGGCCAGGTCATTGAGTGTATTTAAGACCGAGATAGATAGGTTCTTGATTGGTAAGGGGATCAAAGGTTATGGAGAGAAGGCGGGAGAATGGGGTTGAGAAACTTATCAGCCATGATTGAATGGCAGAGCAGAATCGATGGGCCGAATGGCCTAATTTCTGCTCCTATGTCTTATGGTCTTATGGTCTTATGGATGACGGCCGATCCCAAAGACATGCTCTATGGCAAACTTGCTATCCGCATGAGACCAACTGGGGCTTCCCATGTAAGCAGTGCAAGGCTGTCTGCAAGCGAGATGTCAAGTTGACCAGGATCAGAGTCGATCCATAGGAAGTCCTCGCTGCTGACTGCAGTGCCTGGAGATAAACAGTCAGGAAAGGTGTGGAAAAAGCAGAGGACAAAAGAAATGACCAGATGGCGGAAAGGAGAGCCCGCCGGAAGAATAAAATATCAGTCGACTTCCAGTCAATGTTACTCATCTGTGCCAAGTGCAGAAGGGATCGCCACTCTTGAATTGGCCTCTACAGCCATAACAGATGATGTTCAATGCAGATGTGACATACACCCTGGGCGCAGTCTATCATCTCCTGAGACAGACGGATGCCAATAACCTATAACTTGATGAAGTTTAATTAAAACAGCTGAAAATAGATTTATCACAAAAACTTAAACATTTTTAACCACAATGTCAATCCATCACCTATCAGTAACCTGATTCTAATTTTTTTTAAAATTAATTTATGGGATATGGCATTGCTGGCTTGGCCAGCATTTATTGCCCATCCCTAATTGCCTTTTGGAAGGTGGTGGTGAGTTGCCTTCTTGAACTGCTGCAGTCCATGTGGTGTGGGTACACCCACCGTGCTGTTAGAGAGGGAGTTCCATGTTTTTGACCCAGCGACAGTGAAGGTACAGCGATATATTTCCAAGTCAGGATGGTGAGTGACTTGGAGGGGAATTTCCAGGTGGTGGTGTTTCCATGTATCTGCTGCCCTTGTGCTTCTAGCTAGTAGTGGTTGTGGGATTGGAAGTACTACCAAAGAAACCTTGGTGAGTTTCTGCAGTGCATGTTGTAAAGGGTACACAATGCTGCCACTGTGCATTGATGGTGGCAGAAGTGAATGTTTGTGGATGTGGTGCCAATCAAGTGGGCTGATTTGTCCTGGATGGTATCAAGCTTCTTGAGTGTTGTTGGAACTGCACTCATCCAGGCAAGAGGAGAGTATTACATCACACACCTGACTTGTGCCTTGTGGATGGTGGACAGGTTTTGGGGAGTTGGGAGGTGAGTTACTCATCACAGGGTTCCTAGTCTCTGACCTACTCTTGTAGCTATAGTATTTATATGGCGAGTCCAGTTCAGTTTCCAGTCAATGGTACCCCCAGGATGTTGAAAGCAGGGGACTCAGTGCTGGTAATGCCATTGAATATCAAGGGATGATAGTTAGATTCTCTATTGTTGGAGACAGTCATTGCCTGGTACTTGTGTGGCACAAATGTTACTTGCCACTTGTCAGCCGAAGCCTGGATATTGTCCATGTCTTGATGCATTTGGACATGGACCGTTTCAATCTCTGAAGAGTTGCGAAAGATGCTGAACATTGTGCAATCATCAGCGAATATCCCCACTTCTGACCTTATGATGGACGGAAGGTCATTGATGAAGCAGCTGAAGATGATTGGGCCAAGGACACTAACCTGAGGAACTCCTGCGATGATGTCCTTGAACTGAGATGATTGCTCTTCAACAACCACAAGCATCTTCCTTTGTGCTAGATATGACTCCAGCCAGCGGAGAGTTTTCCCCTGGTTTCCACTGACTCCAGTTTTGCTAGGGCTCCTTGATGCCACACCTGGTCAAATGCTGCCTTGACGTCAACGGCAGTCACTCTCACCACACCTTGGAAATTTACTTTTAAAAGGTCTGAAACTATTTTCTAGTTATATTAGAGTACATTTATTAGTTTCTTAAATTAATACCAAATTAATTCCAATTAATACAAAAACTATAAGAACATAAGAAACAGGTTCAGGTATCAGCCATTCGGCTTCTCGAGCCTGCTCTGCCACTCAGTGATGCCATGGTGTATCCCGTACCTTAACTATACCTTCCTGCACTATCACTAGGTCTCTTGAATTCTTAAGTGTCCAAAAATCCGTCAGTCTTTGGCTTGACTGAGCATCCATGGCTCTCTGGGGAGGAGAATTCCAAAGGTTCACAAGAGATTCTCCCTCTTCTCAGTCCTTCACATTAAAATCACTTTTAAAAGCTTTTAAAATGTACCTTTGTGCCCAAAATAACCTGTTTAATTCTTAAAGCCTCCCCAAAGGCCTGAAAACATGCACAATTAGCTGAAAATCACAATGGTGATTAATTCTTCCTGTGGATGATGATAGTTTTGTGGGCCTGATCAGCTTCCAGCAGTGTGTTTTCAAACCAGAGCAAAACATCGCAGAAACTCCATCTGCACTGAATGTAAATAGCGCTTAAATTCTAAGGGCAGAATTTTATGTCCCATGGTTGGGCGGGTGCCTGACCCGATCGGGCATAAATTAGCGCGTGATGATGTCGGGCAAGCATCCCAACATCATTGTGCGATATTTCGTCGGCGGGCATGTGCGAGAGTCAAACATGATTTCCCTTTCACAAAACCATGTTGACTCTGTTTGATTGCATTAAGCTTTTCTAAATGTCCTGCTATTTCTTCCTTAATAATGGACTCTAGCATTTCCCCAACTACTGAAGTAAAGCTCCTCAAATTCCTGGGTAATTCAAAAAAAGCGCAAGGCTTGAACATATTGATTTTGTTTGCAAAGAACGGGTCCCTGCGTATGAATTTATATCACTTCTAGCAAGCATAAATGAGCTACATTACTAGGTCAACTGATTATCTTAAGTTGATTCATAGGTCAGGATTTTATGACCCCTCCTGCACGGCGGGATATTACGATCCTGCTGAATTGAATGGAGATTTAAATGGCTCGCTGCTTCCTTCGGAAGGAGACACACCGTGGCAGGGCCATAAAATCCTGGCCATAGTGCAGCTATTAGCGCACTCAGGATTGTTCAGCAAGTGCTGCCCAATGGTGGAATGACATCTAATGGTAGACATTTTGTTTTGGCTTTTGCCAGCGCTAGATGGTTAAAATTTCCAATTTTATTATTGCCATGCAGTTTCTCCAGAGTCATTCAATTTACGAGATTGTTTTCAGAGTTTAATGATTCCTTTTCTGTTCTACAGTGCACGACCTCAATGAATAAATTGATGTACATATAACTCAAAAATATTCAACACTTTTCACTCAGTGGAAAGCCAACAATTACAAAATGTAAATTCTTGCTCTTTAAGGTTTGATATCATCAATCTTATTCAAACCAAAAATAATTATCAGAACCTATTATATAAACATAAAAGCCAATAATTATTTTATTCCTAAATTACTAATAATTAACACTGTAGCAGTAGATCACATGTAGCATAGAAACTGACAAAAAACCTCAAAATTTGTAAAGGACTCTGCAGCTTAAAATAATTGAAGAAGATATTTAATTTATTGTGTAAAACTTCCATTCACTGGAAATCCTCCTGGGGCTCTGGATGGTGAACATCCTCTCAGTTTATCTCTTTAATCAGTGCTCAGTACCTGATTTGTTCACTGAGGGGTGTTTAAATTAGAACTCCACCACAGTGAGATTGGTGCTAAGTGTTGCAAGAGCTCTTGGCTAAATTTGAGGCATATGAGATATGACTGACATTCAAAATTGACAGGGCAAGAAAAGACCAGTTGGTCCATCAAACATGCCCCACATCATCATGGCTGGACAGCCAGACATTTTTACATCTCCCTCATGTGCCCACCACCATTGTACACGGCTCCCTCCATCCCCTCGACTCCCTCAGCCTCTCTTGGGAGAAACAAAATTACAGAGAAAATAGCTCAGAGCCAATAAGGATAAGTTTTCTGATTATAAGGATCCTGTGTTAACTATAACAACACTCACTAATGTGATATGTACCATTAAGTGATATTCAACTATGGCCTGAATTTTCACTCCCAAGTTGAATAGGCAGAGTTGGGAAATTTCTCGACTCCGCAATCTTGACTCGGGAGAAACTGCCTCAACCCGCCAGATGTTTCTTCTGGTGGGATGGACGCTAACTGGAGTTGGGCCTGCCGACCTTGGAAACAGTGTGGAGACTGCCACAGGGGCTGCTGCATGTGGAGGCAGGCTGGTTAAAAATCCCACCTCAGTGTTCTGGGACTTTGTCCCAGATATGATGACAACAGTACAACAAAAAACAGCTCCCTAGCACTCACCCCTCACACGGTCTCAACCCCATACACGCCACATGCTCAATCCATGTCAATTTGTGCCCCTCTAACCAATGTACCATTGGCCCTCATACCCTCCATGTCAACCTATAACCCTCTACCCACTTCCCATGGCCCCTCATTCCCTATGCCAATCTATGCCCCTCCACCCACTGCCATTGCCCCTCTTACCCATTTTACCCACTCTCCATTGTCCCTCATGCTCTCCATACAAATTTATTCCCCTTCTACCCACTTCCTATGGCCCCTTATACCCTCCATGTCAACCCATGACCCACCACTCATTCTCATGGCCCTTTATAGGCCCTACACCAACTCCCACCCACCACCGTTTGCATTTACACCCTCCATGCAAACTCACCCAGTATCCACCATTGACAGTCCTCAGGAGCCATATTGAGATGAAATAAATTAAAACTCTAAGGCCAGGATTTTCCCCTCGGCAATTTGGAAGCAGACCCGATCGCTGAGGGGAAAATGATGTTGGGAGGAATTCTCGACGTCATCCTGAGCCATTTAAATTTTTAGGAAAGTGGGCGGACAGCGAAATCAGCTGTCCATCTGCCGACCTGTCAACGGCTAATTGAGGCCATTGACAGGCTAGTTAAAGTACTTAAAGACCTGCCCGGCCAACCTTAAGGCTGGTGAGCAGGCCAGGAGCCCCAGCGGGCTTCTGATTATTCATGAAACTTCATCCACTGGCGGGATGAAGTTTCATGTCCGTTTTGTACAAAAACAATAAAGTTTATGAGTTCTTTATTAACATGTCCCATCTCGTGTGACATTGTCACATGAGGGGGACATGTCAATAATTTTTTAATGTTTCTATTTTTAAAGTTTTTTCCACTATCACTATTCTCTGTGAGACAGGACATTGCCTCAGGGAGAAGTGCGCTCTTTTGCACACGTGCGCAAAAGAGTGCACTTTGACAGCTGGGGAATCCGCCCCCCGACCCCCGCACAGGAAGCGCATAGCACTTCCTGTCGAGGATGCCGCTGTGCAGGCCTTAATTGGCAGAATTCACTATATTCAAAAAACACCCTCATTAATAGAAGCCCAATCAACACATTTAAATCTCTTCAAGTACTTAATCCTTTACAAGAGCAAACATTTGTATTCTTAGCCCCACATCAAAGACAGCTAATCTCTTTATAACCACTTTGGAGCTATCAATCAAACTATGAATTTCTAGCCCTCCTACTGTGTTAATGATAGATTGTGGAAGCAGTCAAGCAGAAATAATACTTTTATGATAGCACTCAGGCTTATGGCAACAGCATCTATTGAAAGTGCCTTTTTTCAACTGCAGGTTGGATTATTTTTAAATTAAAAGAGCAGGGGATTTAAATGAATTGACAAGTTGACAGTTCCATAGACCTTATCCACCTGCTGCGCACATTTCTGTCTAATTTTAACAACCCAAAGGGGTCCTCTCTCAAAGGGTACCTGACCCCTCTTCTCAAAATGTATAACTGACCTCCCCCAATAATTCACATAGGATTAGTCCTTTCAATCAATTTTGTAAAACAGACAAGTCATGTTGCAGGAAGCTGGTTGACCAGAATTGCATCCAATTGAAAGCAGCTGCACATTTAAATATGCTGCTGACTTGGGAAACTGCAGCTGTGTGAAATATGTCCTGTCCCTGTCTCCCCAACAAAAAATAGTAGGTGGGACTTCCAGATTCCAGGCCCTGGCGCTATTTTGGCGAAGGTGTTGAGCGCTCCCAATTTTGCAAAAATTCAGGCCTATTCCTTTTCCTCAAATCCTCAAATCTTCAGATGAAAGGGCATCCAAAGCCACAAGCCTGGATTTTACTCTCTGCCTGAGGTGGGTGTCATGACGGGCGGGCACAGAAGATATTGCGAGAAGGCCAGAAATCAGTTTTATGTCATCGTAAAACCAATTCGCAATTGTGCGTTGCGGTCTTCAATAACATTTCAATATATTTGCATCTCATATAAGGACTGGTCACCAAAATCAACCCCCACACTGGATCATCAGGGCACATCAGCGTGCAATTAGAA
Organism: Carcharodon carcharias; assembly: GCF_017639515.1. Lineage (NCBI taxonomy): Eukaryota > Metazoa > Chordata > Chondrichthyes > Lamniformes > Lamnidae > Carcharodon > Carcharodon carcharias. The sequence continues at coordinate 44,721,688 of NC_054469.1, forward strand.
CAACGTATCTCACAACGGTATATAAGAAATGTGCACCTGGTGACCTGCACTTTGTTCGTGGCTTAAAGGTTCGTTCGTCTACCTTGCATTGCACAGCGCTCACAGAAATCAGCGCCAGGCTTCACAGGCTACAACAAATCATTTTCAGGGGGTTATCACAAGCCAGTGTGTACCCACTAGACCAGCGATAAGGCAGGGGTAGCTTTTAATGGGCTGCAGGGCTAGGGCTCCACTGGGGGGAAGGTTCCACTCAGACACATGGCTGAGGCAGGGGCGGTGTGGGGGTGGTGGGTTAGCATCCTCAGTGCCAGGATGGGGAGAGCGTATAATGCAGAATGACATAAACCATTTGGGGCCAGAACAGGAGGAACGCTGAGCGAAGAAGCACTTCAGTTTACATTATTGAGTTTTCAAAGTCAGCCCTTGTCCCAGACCAGGGAGGGGGAGGGAAGTCTCAGTCATGCCCAGCATGTTGTGCATAGGGCATGGCCGTAACATCACATGCCTCAGTCCAGGGTGTTCTGGCATCATACTGGGCTGCAGATGGCACAGTCAGTCAGAGGAGGCATCTACCGCCTACAGATGGGGAGGAAGTATTGTGGGGGCATCTGATGGTGAAGTGGGGTATATGGTTAATTGTGCAAGCGGCCTCAAGATGGGGAGGGGTGAGATCTACATGGGGCATAGACACATCCACCTCAAAATGTTCAGGCGCTAACAGATGGATACCCACCACAATCACAATTAGATCAAGGAGTGCAGGTGGATGACTGAGAGGTTTTGGATGGACAATGAGAGGGGTTTTCACACTCACACAGGGAGGGTCCAAGCTGGTCTGGCCGTGAGACCTCAGCACCACCATCTTCCAACCTGCAGCACTGGCGCAGTACAAAATTAAAATGAGGAGAAACTCTGCTGGTGAGGGCTCTGAGGGCAGATTGGAGGGTGAGTCCGATTAAAGGAGTGCCCAACTGAACTATGTATTCCCAAATGAGGAGAGATGCACAGCTGAGACATGTTAGGAGCCTTTTAATGACATTGCAGGGAATCAGGAAAGTGAAACTATGAAGCGCATTCATGTGAGACTGATCCAGAAAAATGGCACCAATCGATCTCCTTGTATGAATCCCTTGTTTCCAGCGTGGATGTTCCCCAGAATGAACTCCAGTGCAATCTGGTGACTGGACAAGCCTCAGATGGGTGTTAGAATCGTGGTGTTGGCAGATTCACAAACGAGAAGACTCAGGCCCCCACTCAAATAATCTCATTTCTTTACTAAGCATTTTCCCTTATTCCAGAGTATTAGAGTGCAGCGAATGAGGATCCCAGTGCCTGGGCCAAAAGCCGCACATCTAAGCACCTGGCCAAAGCAATCTCATAGCAGTCAGTTCTGTCAAGGAGGGTGGGGTGGAAGGAGGGTCTTGAAATGCACATCGCACTGGCCAGGACTTCAGGGATGAATAGTTGCTGACACTGGAACAAAGCCCTCGAACTCACATTCACTGACAAGTCATTGACAGAAAGACGACCTTTGGAGGTGAATGCTGACTCATGTCTTTTTCTCACTGATGCTACAGAGAAGATCATCAGCAAGATGGAGCCTGGATCTATTGCTGCCGACATAATCACGTACAGGCAGGACAGAAGGAGGAGAAGATTGTGATGGAGGTGCCTTGTCAAAGGGAGGAGCAAAACCCTCAAGCTCAAGGGGCAGCAGGGGCTCCTCTGGACACAGAGGATGAGGCTCATAGAATTGTTATGCATTGACGGCTCACAAGACCGAGGGTGAACAGAACATGCATGTCTTACCTATTGATGAGTGAGAGACAATGTCACCGATGTCTCCGCATGTCCAGAGATCTGATGACTCACATTTTCCACAGTCTATAGGAACTGGCACCACTGGGACTGGAGGGCATCCATTCCAGTCTGAAAGTAACAGCTGTACTGAACTTCTATGCTTATAGCTGCTTCTAGGGCTCCACTGGGCACCCCTGTAGGATCTCTCAATGTCCAGGTACAAATGCATACTTAAGGTCACAGATGCCTTTTTTGCCAAGACCCACAATTACGTCAACTTCGACAGAGATCAAGTAAGCCAGGAAGAGCACTGGCTTTGCTGAGATTTCCAGATTTCCACAGGCGCAGGGTGCCATCGATTGCACTCATGTGGCTATAAAAGCTCTCTGGCAAAAGGCAATCTAATACATAAACAGGAAAGGCTTCCACTTGCTCAATGCACAGCTGGTCAGCGGCCATAAGAAATTGACCATGTAGGTTTGTGCCAGATACCCAGGAAGTGTCCACAGCACATACACCTTGAGTAGATCGCAGATCCCGGACATCTTCGAGGAACCATAGTAATTCAGGGCTAGCTCCTTGGTGACAAAGGGTACCTGCAAAGGACTTGACTGATAACGTCCATGTGGTGGCCACAGAATCCTGCAGAAAGAAGGTACGATGAAGCTCATGCCACTACTCAAACATTGGTGGAGTAGACCATAGGCATCTTAAAGATGTGATTCCGATGCCTGGACAGATCTGGCGAGCACTCAGTCCAGGTCTCAGAGGGTCTCATAGATTATCGTGGTTTGCTGTGCGCTGCACAATCTGGTGCTGCAAAGGGGGAGGACTTGCCAGATGCTGATATGGAAGAGCTGCACATCTCCTTTGATGAAGACATTGAAGGCAATGAGGGCGTTGAGTTTGAGGAAGCTGAGGCTGCAGGGAAAGCAGCCATATAATGGGCCACATGAAGCAGGGGTACACATGAGGCCTTCTTTGCCACCAGATTCCATGAGGAGGATGATGAGTTGCAAGGAGAACCCTCTTGGATAGGTGCCCTCCATCATGAGCCAACGTGAACACCTGCATTGCTATTCCTTTCATTTCAACTATGCACTTCAATATGAGAGTGAACAGTTACACATCAGGTTCACATTGCCCTGATCCTTTGAAAGACGATGAAGTCTCGGGAGCATGTATCCTTGCTGAGATGAGATGCTAACTGAAGGAAGGAGTCTCAGCATCAGGTGTCAGAAAGCGCTGCCTCTTCAAGTATCTCTCCAGCATCCTGATCGCAGCGGGACCCTACAAGTGCCAGGAGCTGTTCCAATATCCTCAATGGACTCATAGCTATGTGCCTTCAATCTGACAAAGCTCCTCAAGGAGATCCACCTCCAGCAACAGGAAACGCATTCATAACCTCGATGGTGTAACTGATAGGTGACGCTTGTACCAAGGAGGCCGAGGATGTTCCGCAGGTCTGCATCTATTCTGAGATAACTCAGTCCTCTGAGTTCACTTTCTCCTCAATCACATTAACATCTGGCACTCTCAGTTAGGGATGCTGGTCTGCTTTTATCCTCATCTCACTATACATGTGGAGCACCTGAGGATAGCCATGTTCAACCACTTGCATGCCTCACATTAAAATGTTTCTTCTTTAAGACACACATTGTGCCCTCATGGCCAGCTCTGGCCCTTGCGACCTCCAAAATTCTCAGACACCATGAGGCCCTCAAGATGACGAGTCGTTGCTAATAAAGAGCAGCTTTCAGCTTCAGTACATTGTCACTCCTATCCCATTGCTCCTCTCAACATTGTCTAAAGCTACAATGTGTACTTCCAGAGCATGCTCAAAGGCTCTATTGACCACCAAAAATCACCATTTGCAATTAGCATTACATATATTGGTGAGTGCTTATGTGATGTGACTAAGTGCTGCATCCCAACTTTGTGACGAGAGCCTTGTACAGACAGCTACAGGGTGAGAAATGCTCAAGGTTGTAGGTTAAGGAACAGGACAATAATGTGGCTGAGCTGGGCAGAGCTTCAGCACCTTGAGGTGCCAAGGTGCTCCCACTTATTGGTGAGATTAACAGATGCACACTCGGAAAGTCAGAAATGTGGTTGACAGACAGAAGTGCACATGAGCTCTGAGTATGGGCTCATATTATGAAAACCCTGCTGGAGGACAGAAAACACATGGAGTTGCATGATATACCGCCCTTCTTCATGCATTAAGACATCTCTCCTTCTACTCTACACCTTCACCTGTGAAGGATGCAGATGAGATTGGAGAACACCTCTGCCTCAGTCTTACACAGCCAAGAATAAACATGACATTACCCTGCAAAGCATGTGAACAAGGTTCCTTCCACAAACATACATTAAGGTCGTGGCATCACTGACGTTGAGAATGACCTGAAAAAGGGGCACACACTGTGGCGGCACTACATAGATGAGAGGGCCACGATAGAGACATCTGCAACAACTGGGTTGAGAGACCATAGTGTCACGCCTGATTGACAGCAACACAGCTCATCATAAAAAGGAGGAATACACAAGAGGAGTAATGAAATGGGTGCGATTCTATTTAAATTTGTGAACATTATTTTTATGTTTTAAGTTATCAAGTTTGCTTTGTCCAGCTAACTTATGTTAACACATTAGTTGGTGCTTGAAACAATATGGACAGAGATCGATTAACTGAACAAACACTGGTAGCTTATTGGAACGAAGAATAGATCACTAACACCATGTGTGCTTCCTCAATCACCTCCAGCTCAAGACTTCCTGTTGCCCAAGTAACCTGCACTGTATAGTGATTGGTCAATACAGTCACGTGGTCAGTTAACTACATGCTCTTAAAGGTACATAGCACTCCAGTTTACGATAATTATATACACACTGTGAACACCCGTGCCACTGTCGTGCTCCTAAATTTTTTAACTTTCGTAACACTACTACTATGTCTGGGTGCTTCCCCGACATCCACAGCGGAGGTGGAGCAGCCTGCCAACTGTTGTCTGCAATGACTTTGATGGGTGTCCTCTGGAGTTCAGAGACCTGGAGGGCCCCATCCTGCTGTGGGGCAGGTGCACCTCCTCAGCCTGTGCAGCTGGAGGCGATAAGGTCATAGGAAGGAGGGGTTGGAATCAGCCAGAGAGTCCCAGAGTCACCTGGGTGGATGGCCCATGGTCTCCAGCTGCTGGTCCTCCTCCCTTTGGAGAACTTGACTGACTGCTGGCGACTGTGGATGTCCCTGCCTCTGCCTGCTGTGGACAAGATTGTGTGCTGTTCTCACCAGATTGTGACCCCGAGGCTGCTCTAGAACTAGGTCCCACCGAGGTGAGTCTGCGCTGCTGGAGGGTGTGGGTGAGCATTATGATGGATCTTCAACAGCGCTCAGATTCCTCATCTGAGCTGTCATCTGGGCTGCACTGAGGGCCTGGCTGGTTCAGGGCCTCAAGTGCTTGGCAGAGATCTATGAAAGAAAGTAGAGAAAATTAGTGCATGGCAGGCAACTCTAAAACAGGACAATGCACTCACAGCATCATTGTCTGAGGGATGCTGGTGCAAGATCCTCATGTGGGTGTGCACCGCTGATCTCACCGTCACCACAGGCACGGTTGACATCCTCTCTGGCACGCTCAATAGCTCTGTTCTCGAAGGCAAACCTTGAGTTCCGGCATTCCACCGCCCAGCAACACCACCCCCCCCCAACTCACTTGAGGTGCAGGTGGAGGCAGAAAGTGCCCAGGGCACTGCAGTCGGAGACCAGGACACTGCTGAGTCTAAGGCAGGTGAAGAGCCTCTAGAGTTGTCCATTAGGCAGCAGATGCTGGATGTCCAGCACAATGTGCAGGAGGATCTGGTGGAGATCCATGAGGTTCTACGTGCCATGCTCTCTGTTGTGGAGGTGTGCCTGCGGAGCGTGAGCACTGCTTTGACCTTCATGGCCAAGCGCACTGCTTCCGCCATTGAGAGAGTGGTGACCCTCATGGAGATGCAGCTCCAGGGACAGAATCAGGGGTTCCTGGAGTTGTACTCAGACCTGCAAGTGTGGGAGATGGATCAGGCACCTAGTATCCCAGCTAGGTGCCCGCCTAATAATGATGAGCAGGAGGTCTAGAGTGATCTCACGTTGGTACACAAGCAGCTTGTCATCTCTTCGGGTTCCTCTCAAGTGCTCTGGATGATGGCAGCAGCTCCTCCGCCCCTCTGCCAGTGACCTGATGAGGCTGCGATGACTGGGGAGATGCCAGCTGTGGCACTGGCCACTCCCTCCCAGATGGGGCCAGAACAACAGCAGAGTCAGCAGGCTGCCCCCAATGCCATTACCAGTGAGGGACACCAAGATGCAGCACTCATAAACGTAAATTTTAGGCACCATGAACACAAGAGGGGCGAGGGGCTGTTCATGGGCAATCTTCTGTTCTGTAATGTCTTGTTTACTGGTGTGGAAATGAACAGCAGAGATGGTAATGTTAATTTGTTTTGAGTGTGAAAATTATATAAATTTTGCTTTTGTTGTAATGGTCTGAGTATGCTTCACTTTTATTTTTTTTGGTGCAGGGTACGCCAGTATGTAATGCTAGATGTGAGTATCCCTAAACTTTATTGCACAGGCACTGAGTGGGCTTTGGGTTCAATAGAAAGGTCATTTCAGACATCCTGGATGGAGGTGGCACCCCTGGCATGAGGTGGAAGCAGATCTTTGGCAGCCTAGCTGAAGGAGTGTTGGGTCAAAGTCTCCTTGGTTTCCCTGCCTCCCTGAAGGTTATTGAGGTCTGGCTCCATGCTCCTCACTGTGCTCCTCTTTTAACTCACTACTGGACTCATCCTCTGTGGCCTGTGCAGCTGCCTCAAGAATCTCCAGTGGGTCCCCCTTGCCAGTGCCAGATTGTGGAGAGCGCAGCATTCAACCACTATCAGTGACACCCCCTCTGGGGGCTATTGTAGTGCACCCCCTGAATGGTCCAGCATCAGGAGCACATCTTCAGAAGACCTATGGTCATCTCTATCACTGCCCTTGTGGAGGCATGACTCCTATTATAATGCTGCTCTGCCTCTGTTCTTGGGTGGCAGAGAGGTGTCTTAAGCCACCTTTTCAACAGATAGGCCCCGTCATCCAGCAGCCATCCATCCAGTCGGGCTGGAGCACTGAATAGCCTCAGCACCTGGGAGTGTCTGAGGATATAAGTGTCATGGAAGCTGTCAGGGTACCTTGCACAGACTTGCAGAATCAGCATCCTGTGGTCACACATTATCTGCACGTTCATTGAGTGGAAGCCCTTCCCGTTACGAAAGCACCTGGCTGACCCGCTGGTGCCTTAATGGCCACATGTGTGCAGTCGATTGCACCCTGGATGTGGGGGAACCCAGCAATCGCTGCAAACTCTCTGGCTCACTCAGCCTGGCTGGCCAGTCTGTGCGGAAATGAATAAATGTCATTACCTGACTGAACAGAGCACCAGTCACCAGCTTGACAGCTGACTGGGAGACTCCACACAGATGACCCCACTGACCCCTGAAAAGAGCCATAGGCATACAAGTTGAGGGCTACAGTGACGTTTAGAGCCACTGACATGGGGTGTCCACCCACACAGTTGGAGGTGATCTCAGACCCAATCATCTGGCACATGGAGGCCACAGTCTCCCTGGAGAGGCAGAGCCTCCTTTTGGGCATTGACCTCGAACATATTGAGGTAGCTGCATCGCCGCCTGTAAACCCTGGCACCAGGATAGTGGCATCTTCTGCTGCCCCTTCCACCTTGGATTATCTGCTGGCCATTTGCCCCTTGTGCCTGCATCTCTCCTCCCACAGGTTGCTCCCCTGGAAGCTGCATTGGGACACCTGGTGTCCTCTCCCTTTCTGACCCTCTCTTCCGCAGAGGAGGAGGTGCCTCCAGCAGAGAGCACAATCCCCATTACCAAGGTTACAGAAAGCTGTCTGATACCTGGAAGGGTCCACACGGTCAAATCCTCCGGGAGCCTTGGAGACACCAATGAGTCCTGAAATGAAGCCAAGAAATGCTACGAATGAAGCTCAAAATTGAGATGAAGCTGTCGAGTTCCAATATCCAACCAGCAGCAAACTATCTCCCAAACCCCTCACTATTCACAATGGCAATGCTGCTGACCCTTTTTATCCTGCCCTTGGATGAGGTTTTTGCAAACAGTGGGCTGCCCGCCTGCCCGTTTTGCCTGTGCGATGAGCACAAAATCGTGTGGCAACCTAAAATCGGGATCAATTGGATGTTTAATGGCCTTAAGTGGCCTTTTAATTGATGGCGGGCACGGCTCCGACACTTGCATGCCCACCTACCTGAAGATTGCACATGTGCGAGAAGACACTGGGACGCTCGCCCGACATCATTTTGGGTGATTTTATGCCCAGTCAGGTCGGGCACGTGCTCCCTGTGAGGTGTAAAATTCTGCCCTATGATTCTGAGAACACGTGTAGACTCTTAATTACACAAGTTAAATTTGCTGAAATCCTAAGAATGATAGTTTGAACTTCATTGGATGTTTTATAATGAGTCATTCTTTTGCAAGTTTATCAATATCTCCGTCTTTTCTTCCTATGGGTATGACTGCACCATGCCGCATACATGGTTGAGGGGATGGAATTTCAATCCACATCGCAGGCTTCTACCAATTCTGCGCTGCAACTCCATGCTCCAGGAGATGTGCAAAAATAGCCTGAGGTGATTTCTTCTCCGATTTCTTTTCTTGAGAAGTACTTGACACAGCTGAGATTGGGAATTCTGGACTTCAAGAATGATAGGCATCAATCCATCTAATGCACAGCTATGTTGAACTTCACTTTGTCACTCATTACATTTAAACTTGCTGTACTTCCTTGCACCTTAGACATAACAGACCATAAGATGTTAAAAAAGGAAAGCTTTATGACATAATTGGCTTCGCAACAATGGACACCTTGTTATAGCATTAATAGCTTAGCAACAGCTTGCAGAGTAGACTGGCACTAAGCCAGCTCTTAACCAAACAAGCTACATCTGCTCATAGATACAACAGGAATCAGCAACATTGCTGACTTCCCTTCATGCTGCTTTGACTGCTGTAAGCAAATCAGAAGCCAGTACAACATGTCAGTCTCTACCATACCCAGTCCCTGCCTTATCTTAGCTAAATTGGTGATAAATTCATGGTAATTCCATGTCTGGCCTCCACAGAATCACATAATTGTTATGGCACAGAAGGATGCCATTCGGACAATTGTGTCTGCACCAGCTCCCCGAGCATTTTAACTGGGTGTCAATCACCTGTCTTTTCCCCTGTAACCCTGCACATTGTTTCTATTTAAATAATCATCCAATGCCCTTTTGAATGCCTCAGTTGAACCTGCCTCCACCACATTTCCAGACAGTGCATTCCTAACTACTCACTGTTTGAAAATATTTTTTCTCAACATGCATTTGCTTCTTTTGGAAAACACTTTAAAACTGTGCTCTCTCGTTCTTGATCCATTCATGAGCAGGAACAGCTTCACCCGATCTACTCTGTCCAGGCCCCTCATGATTTTGAAAACTTTTATCAAGTTTCCTCTTAGCCTTCTCCTCTCCAAGGAAAACAGTCCCAACTTCTCCAATCTTTCCTCATAACTGAAGTGTCTCATCCCTGGAACCATTCTCATAAACCTCTTCTGCACTCTTTCCAATGCATTCACATCCTTCCTATAGTGCGGCGCCCAGAACTGTACACAATACTCCAGCTGAGGATTGACTAGTAACCTATAAAAGTTCATCAAAACTTCCCTGCTCCTGTACTCTATGCCCTATTAGTGAAGGTGTGGCTATGGGTACCCACATGGGCCCCAGTTATGCCTGTCTCTTTATGGGGTATGTGGAACATTCCTTGTTCCAGTCCTACTCAGGTCCCCTCCCACAACTCTTTCTTTGGCACATTGATGACTGTTTCAGTGCCACATCTGGACCTGGAAAAATTTATCAATTTTGCTTCCAATTTCCAACCACTTCTCTCCTTCACATGGTCCATCTCTGACACTTCGTTTCACTTCCTTGACCTCTCTGTCTCAATTTCTGGTTATAGGTTGTCCACCAATATTCACTACAAGTCCACTGACTCCCACAGCTACCTCGACTACAACTCCTCACACCCTACTTCCTGCAAGGACTCCATCCCATTCTCTCAGTTGCTTCGTCTCCATTGCATCTGTTCTGATGATGTCACTTTCCAAAACGGCACTTCTGACATGTCTTCCTTCTTCCTTAACCGAGGTTTCCCCACCCACTGTGGTTGACAGGACCCTCAACTGTGTCCGACTCATCTCCCGCGCCTCTGCCCTCACGCATTCCTCTCCCTCCCAGAACCATGATAGGGTCCCCCTTGTCCTCACTTTTCACCCCACCAGCCTCCGCATTCAAAGGATCATCCTCCACCATTTCCGCCAAATGCAGCATGATGCCACCATCAAACACATCTTCCCTGCACCCCTCCTGTCAGCATTCCGTACGGGACACATTGGTCCACTCCTCCATCACCCCCAATACCTCATTCCCCCTCCCATGGCACCTTCCCATGCAATTGTAGAAGGTGCAACACCTGCCCCTTTACCTCCTTCCTCTTTACCACCCAAAGGCCCAAACACTCCTTTCAGCTGAAGCAGCACTTCATTTGCACCTCCTTCAATTTGGTCTACTGTGTTCGCTGCTCCCAATGTGGTTTCCTCTACATTGGAAAGACCAAATGCAGACTGGGTGACCGCTTCGTGGAACACCTTCGGTCTGTCAGCAAGCATGACCCAGACCTTCCTGTTGCTTACCATTTCAACACATCATCCTGCTCTCGTGCCCACATGTCCACCCTTGGTCTGCTGCAATGTTCCAGTGAAGCTCAACGCAAACTGGAGGAGCAGCACCTCATCTTCCGATTAGGCACTTTACAACCTTCCAGACTTAACATTGAGTTCAACAACTTCAGACCATGAACTCGCTCCTCCATCCTCACCCCTTCTTTTATCCCCTTTTTTCAATATTCATTTTCATTTTTATTTTTTATCCACTTATTTTTATTTTTATTTATTTATTTTCATTTTTATTCATTGTTTCGTCCCCACCTTTTATCCTATTTTCAATCTTTTTTCCCACCTCCCCCCACCCCACTCCCACAAGGACCATCTGTCACTTGTTCATGTTGCTCTTTCCAGAGTGCTTACCCTTGTCCTGCTATTACCACATTCTGTTTTCTGACCTTAATGCCACCATCAGCACCTCCATTAGCTAGTATCACTATCATTAACACCCCCTTGTCCTTTTGTCTATGACATCTCTGGCAATCTCTCCTTTGCCTCCACGTATCACTGGCCTATCGAGTTTCACCTGCTCCACCCCGCCGCCCCCTTAAACAGTATAAATTTCATCACATTTTTACTACGCTTTTGCTCTGAAGAAGAGTCATATGGACCTGAAATGTTACGTCTTTTTTTTTCTCTCCACTGTTGCTGTTAGACCTGCTGATTTTTTCCAGCATTTTCTGTTTTTGTTTCAGGTTTCCAGCATCCGCAGTATATTGCTTTTACCCCCTATTAATGAAACCTATAATACTGTATGTTTTAGAAACAGCTTTCTCTACCTGTCCTGTCACCTTTAATGACTTATGTACATATACACCCAGGTGTCTCTGCTCCTGCACACCCTTCAGAATAGTATCCTTTATTTTATACTGTCTCTCCATGTTCTTTGTACCAAAGTGTATCATCTTACACTTCTCTGCATTGACCTTCATCTGCCACCTATCTACCCTCTCCACCAGTGTGTCAATGTCCTTTTGAAGTTCTACACTGTCCTCACAGTTAACAATTCTCCTAAGTTTTGTGTCACACGCAAACTTTGAAATTATCTCCTGCACACCAAGATCTAGATCCTTTATATATATCAGGAAAAGCAAGGGCCCCAATGCCGACCCCTGTGGAACTCCACTACAAACCTTCTTCCTGCTTGAAAAATACCCACTAACTATTACTCTCTGTTTCCTATCCCTCAGCCAATTTTGTATCCACGTTGGTACTGTCCCTTTTATTCCACGACATATAACTTTCCTCAAGTCTGTTGTGTGGCACTGTATCATACACCTTTTGGAAGTCCATATACACCACATCAACTGCCTTACCCTCATCAAGCATTGCTGTTACCTCTTCAATAAACTCCAGCAAGTTACTGAGATGCTGATGTCACTTAATGCAACGATCACCCTTTCCCCTCAGCCCCACCCCCCACACCCCCTCTCTGAGTACAGTAACAGCATTGAATCCTTCACGGCTTGTATCCCTCGATGGGTGTGCCAGTAGATATTGCCCATGCCTAGTTCACCCTGAGAGGGTTGAGCTGGGATGTGTTCTGCATCCGCAGCATGTGTGACACTGACACCCAGAGTATAGAATGGGATTGAAAGTCAAGGATCTGCACCTAGGCAGAGTGCTGGAACTGGGAAGCCTGTCGAAATCATGCTGGGAGGGGAGCTTCCAGTTGGCGGGGCACCAATTCATCTGCCGGTCTTTTTGCTCCACGTGCTTGTGCCTCCTTGATTAGCAAAGGAACACCTTGCAGTGCCACATGTGAAGGAGGCAGCATTTGGGCAATGGAGGGCGTCAGCTCTGGCTTCTTTGTGTGAGTGTGCGGCAGCTGCAGAATGATGAAAAACTGGAGTCCTGCAATGTCCCACTCTGGCTGGGTTGGCAGGGATGCGATGGGAATTCAGGTGCAGGCTGGACTAATCAATGTTCTCTCCTTTTCAGGAGAAGGCTGCGCACAATTCTGCAGAGTGGATATGGACTGTCAGAGGCCAGGCCCAGTTGGCGATCCTAACACCTTACAAGTAGTAGGCCATGGATCTGGAGAGGCACCATGCCCCCAGGTGGCGGTGAGGCTGGAGTGCCACAGAGAAGTATGTTTAGCAAGCACTCAGGTTGCCATGTGTGTCCCAGAAGCCATGGCACTACTGAATGCTCAGCGACTGAAGTTTGCAACATGAGTTGACCATTGATTACGGAAGGATGAGCGCCTAATGATTCGGGGAGCGGCATGCAAGTTGGCATTAGTTACAGGGCAGACAATCAAATGTCCTTTTTCTTTCTTTCAGGGGCAGGGCCAGGAGGAGGATGAGACAGAGAGCCCATCTCTTACCCGTGAGGCCCCAGAGCAAATCCACTCACCAGCGTCACACCAGCCGACACCAGCGCAGATACTAGCACCTTGGTGGGAATTAGGTCTTCGGCTAGTGTCCCAGGGCACAGCGGTGAGGGCACTTCACACTCGCTTGAGGTGCAGGCAGAGACAGGGAGTGCCCAGGGCACCAGCAGTCGGAGGACTGCTGGGGACCTGGTACATGCTCGGTCGGTGGCTGATGACGTGCCTCTGGAGTCAACTGTGAGGCAGCGAATTCTGGAAGTGCAACAGGGTATGCGGGACTATCTGGCGGAGATACATGAGGCTGTGTATGGCATGGTGCCCTGTGCTGGAGGAGTCCATGTGGAGCATCACCGATGCAATGAGCCTCATGGCTGAGCACAATGCTTCCTCCATGGAAAGAGTGGCGACCCTTGTGGAGAGGCTCCTCCAGGAGACCAATCAGGACCTCCTGGGGTTGCACTCAGACCTGCAAACCTCACAGCAGCATTGACCTCAGCTGGTCAGTGCCAGTGTGGGAGACGCTTTGGGCACCAAGTATCCCAGCTCACTGCCCATCCATCTACGATGAGCGGGGGGTCTGAACCGACCTCACTTCAGCGCAGCAGCTGCTGTCATCTCTGCAGGCTCCCCTCAGGACACTTCAGATGAGGGCAGCAGCTCTTCCGTCCTCCTGCTAGTGACTGTGGCATGCGATGAGGCTGAAGTGACTAGGGAGAAGCTGGCTTTGGAACTGGCTGCTCCCTCCCAGGCTGCACAGGGCAGAGGACATCCACCAAGGTCATCGAGCCCAACAGGACAGCACAGTGAGCAGGCTGTCTCAGATGCTAGTGCCAGCGAGGGGACAGCACCTAGACGTAGCACCCATAAGCGTAAATTTAAGGCACCTTAGGCACACCACGGGTTTCTCACTGGTGCTTTTTTGTTGGCCCATAGTAGTTTCTGGAAGACTTGCTGTGATGTCCAACACCTTTTTTCTTTGTTTATGAAGTGACATTTCTTCACTTAATAGATTTTGTCATGTTACCATGACTCAGGGTGATTCCTTACTTCTGCAGGTGGACGGGAACCCATGAAGTTATGAGTGAGTTATTTGGCATTGAGCTTTATTGACAAGGGACTTAGTTAATGTTAGTGCCCAGGCTGATTTAGCACTCAAGTATCGAGTGTGGAGCCTGCAGCCCTGGCATATGTTGAAGGTCCATCTGGGGTGGGCTAGCTGAAGGTTCTTTGGATTAAAGCATCCTGCGTGTTCCTGCCTCCTTGGAGTATGCCCGGATCAGCATTTACCCCCTCAGCGTTCTCCTGTGTGTGCTCATCCTCGGACTCACTGCTGGACTTATTGTGTGCATCCGGAGCAACTGCGTCTACATCTTCCTCATCCACTGCATCACCACTTTCCAGCGCCAGATTGTGGAGAGCACAGCCTGCAGCCACTATCAGCGACACACAGTCTGGGGGGTATCGTAGAGCACTCCCTGAGCAACCCAGGCATCGGAAGCACACCTTGAGAAGAGCGATGGCTCTCTCCACCACAGCCCTTGTGGAGCCGTGGCTCCTATTGTACTGCTGCACAGCTTCTGTTCTTGGATGGCAGAGAGGCATCATGAGCCACCTTCTGAGGGAATAGCCCTTGTCACCCAGCAGCCACCCATCCAGCCGGGCTGGAGCACTGAAGAGCCCCGGCACCTGGGAGTGTCTGAGTACGTAGACGTCATGGGAGCTGCCTGGGTACCTTGCACAGACTTGTAGAATCTGCATTCTGTGATCACACACTATCTGCATGTTCATGGAGTGGAAGCCCTTCCTGTTGACGAAGGCATCGGGCTCACCTGCTGGCGCCTTGATGGCCACATGTGTACAGTCTATTGCACTCTGGACGTGGGGGAAGCCAGCAATGGCCATGAAGCCTCTGGCTCGCTGTGTCTTACTTGCCTGGTCCCAGCGGTAGTGGATGAAAATCAATGCCCATCTGAACAGAGTGTCTGTGACCTGCTTGACACAAGTGTGGACAGCTGATTGGGAGGCTCCACAAAGATCACCCACCGACCCCTGGAACGAGCTAGAGGCATAGAAGTTGAGGGCAGCTGTGGCCTTTAGAGCCATTGGCATGAGGTGCCCACCCACACAGTTTGCAGAGATCTCAGGGCCTATCATCTGACAGTTGGAGGTGACTGTCTCCCTCGAGAGACGGAGCCTCCTTCGGCACTGCACCTCAGACATATTGAGGTAGCTGCTTTGCCGTTTGTATGCCCTGGCATCAGGATAGTGGCATCTTCTGCGGCCCCTTCTGCTTTTGAATTCCTGTTGGCCCTGTGCCCCTTGTGCCTGCGCTTCTCCTCCCAAAGGTGACTCCCCCGGAGGCTGAATGTGGACTCCTGGCCTCCTTCCCCTTCTGGCTCTCCCTTCCTCCTCAGAGGAGGTGCCTCCAGTGGAGAACACAACTCCCATTCCAAGGCTAAGTGAAGGCTTCCTGAAAGCTGCAGGTCCCAAAAATGATCTTTATTGTAGAGTCCTGACCAAGGCTTTTACTCCTGTCCAAGCAGCTGGTATGAGTTTTGAAGTATTCCTGCTCACACAGGCAAGTATAAGTAACTTTCACACTTAAATACCTGAAAGAGCACATTCGCCACCCCACTCACCCCACTTATGCCGCCCGTGAATGAGGTTTATACGAATGTCTCCTACCCGCCTGCCTATTGCACCCGTGCGACATCCTGAAGATCGCACGGGCTGCGAAAAATCGTATTCAATTTCTGCCTCAAGGGCCTTAACTGGCCCGTTAATCAATGGTGGGAGGACATCCAAACTCATAGCGCATCCGCCTTCTGAAATATGATGGTGCACGGTGACATCGGGACGCACGCCTGATCTCACTGTGCGTCACTTTACATGTCGGCGTGCGGGTCCCGCCTCCGCATGACAACGGGAAAATTCTGCCCCTAGTTCCTATAGGATGAAGAGAATTGCCTAACATGAATGGTTTACCTAACTTCCAGATATACAGTAATATCATGCTCAAACTCTGACTAAAAAATCTCCAAACCTTATTCTTGGTTTATTTTATTAAATCTGTTTTAATAAGCTCAGGAATAGAGATAGGAAGAAAATACTGACTCGTATAAATTATCTCTTTTAAATTAAGTAACTAAAGGTGCTAAGTCTATTTCGGCTGCCCAATATTCATCAGATACAATATGAGGGTACCTATTGACTCACATGTATGATTGGCAATGCAGCAACATCTCTATTTTAACAAGGGCACGAGAGGGTTATTATGAGCGCAAGTAAAGAGGCAAGGCCCTATCCCAGAGGGAAGAGTTGAAATCTTGGAGACTATGCCCCCTTTGGCCAGATGTGAGCACCTCCCTAGTGATTGGTTGCAGAGTAACATGTTGGAAGATTGAGATTAAACCAAGACGTGCAAAACAAGAAAAGATATCTAGATGATATTAATTGTAACATTTTGAACCAGAGACCACCTCTGGTGAAAGGAATTCCTTCCTTAAAATTAACTAGACAAACACAGATGTAAGATAATTAGAAATGCTTTCACTTCTCATATAAATCTGTAACCTTAGCTAAGGCTGAAAGAATTTTAATTGTAATTTAATAGCGAAGTTTAATGTAATCGTCAAGCAATTACTTATGATAATTGGAACTACATGCCTGATAATACTTAGGGGCCCTATATATCCCATAGGGCTGCGGATGCTCAGTCATTGAGTGTATTCAAGGCAGGATTTGATAGATTTTTGGAGACTAAGCAATCAAGGAATATGGGGATAGTGCAAAAATGTGGTGTTGAGATAGAAGATCAGCAATTATTGCATAGTAGTGAATGCTCAAAGTGCCAAATGGCCCAATCCTGCTGCAATTTCTTATGTTCTTATTTAACTACTGCCACTTTTTTCAGTTTATTTTCACTTTCATAAAAACCATCACCATCCCTTCATCTGAGCTTCCCTCCACACGTGTGCTGGCATTGAGGTTAGCCACATAGTTTCTGAAGTAGAGCTATATCAATTTTGTCTTCTTCAGTTTCTCTGCATATTTAAAACTAAGTTTTAAAGTTGAGTTGAGGCACATAGTACAATGTAGTAGTATAATTGAAGAGAAGGGGGAATGGCAATAGGGACAAGAAGAGCAAAGGCAGAAAAACCTCAGTGGAGGGGGAAAGTTGACAAAATCTTTCAGCAGGGAGGGAGCAGGACAAAGCTACCCTCCAGCAGTGGGTTAGTTACCATATCCCCTCCCATCCAATTCTGTTCTTGTTGCAGATGTATGGGGAGTGAACTTCCATTGTGCAGTCCATTAAATTGGGAATTAAATTTTGCTGTCCTTGGGACAGACAGAGCTTGTTGGGGGAACTGGGATTGGCTACTTCAGCTTTCAGATTTTTCTCGGGGGGGAATCTTGCATTGTTGTGTCATCTGTTCAAAAGTGGGTTGAAGGTAGGTGATGTTGGATTAGCTTCTTTTCCCATCACCAGCTGAATAACTCCCTTGGCAGGTGAAGCCTTTGATTTTGAAAGTTCCTGCTTTCAGCTGGAGAAGGAGAGAGACAACTGTCAACAGGTTAGGTTGTGCAATCCTGGAGAGTTATGTGGCAGACATTGTGCGGGTCATTTCGGATGCTACAACATTGGGACAGGTTTTGTTGTATGGTCAGAGTCCAGGCAGGGATTTTGGGGATCTCTATTCTTCCACATTGTGCTGCTTCTGTCAGTAGTTTCTCAAAATCGTTACTCTTTATTTACAGCAAGTATTTACACATTTGGACCTCTACACGAGGTCGGAGCTTCTCCTCCTTCCAGATCTCTCTTATTTCTCAGTCATGTGATCTGACATCATTATTACATCAGCATCATGAAGTGTTTTACATGCTTTCTGAACTGATCCACAGACTAATGGATCTGGCAAAGTACTTCTCCCTTTAACCTGACCCTCAGACTGAGTCCGTACTCCTGTCTAACCAAACAGAGAGAGATGGGGGAGAAGGGAAGTTCAAGTGTTTAAAAAGATTATGAATGCTTCTGATGTTAACCCTTTGCTCCACATCTCCCCCCAAGTCTTTATCCCTGTCATATTTACATCCCACTACATCTCCCCATAAAGTCTCAGACTTCACAGGGTTAGTCACTGAGATGCCTTGATCAATCACCCTGATCTGGTTCTGAGGTGGAGGATTTTCTGTACTCTCCATTCCATTGGTGTGAGTGTTCTCTTCCTGGTCATAGAGTTTGTAGTAGGCCTTGCTTCTTCTTCATTGGGATCTAAGTAGTAAGCTAAGTTTCTATTGGCTTTCTTTCCAAGGATATTAAAGCTTGATTGGCACCACATTCTCAAACATTCACTCCCTCCACCACCGATGCACAGTGGCAGCAGTATGTACCATCTACAAGATGCACTGTAGAAACTCACCAAGCCTCCTTAAACAGCACCTTCCAAACCCACAACCACTACCATCTAGAAGGACAAGGTCAACAGATACATGGGAACACCATCGCCTGGAAGTCCCCCTCCAAGCCGCTCACCATCCTGACTTGGAAATATATCGATATATTGGAAATATATCTCACAGTCACTGGGTCAAAATCCTCTAATTCCCTCCCTAACAGCACTGTGCGTGTATCTACACCACATGGACTGCAGCGGTTCAAGAAGGCAGCTCACCACCACCTTCTCAAGGGCAACTAGGGATGGGCAATAAATGCTGGCCCAGCCAGCGATGCCCACATCCCATGAATGAATTAAAAAAATAAGATTTCTCCTTTGAAACCGTGGTCTGTCTCAATTCCGTATAATCTTGGTTGTGGAGTTTTTTTCAATGATTGTGCCTTCCTCGGACCCATACTCTCACTCCGGGCTTCAGCACTGGTAACTCATGTGCCCCATGCCTGTGATTAAAGTTCCAAGCCTGGTTGCTTCGCTGTTCTTTCTCATACTGTTTTAGCATCTTGTGGTCGGTCTTGGTGATACTGAGCTTTAGTTTCTGTTCCTGGTTGCTCACCGCACAAATAAGACAGTTAGAAATCATTTCTTCTATAAAGCAAGTAATGCCTGGCCACCAGGCTGATTGCTGTGGTCTCACATGACATTTTGCTATTCCTAGGTGACCTTGAAGTCTTTGAAGAATATCAAGCTGAAGCGCTTCATCATGATGTTTCTCTTGTTGATGACTAGTAAGTTGTCAATGACTGTAAGGTGCTAACGTTGTTCAAAGAACATTCTTCATCTTGTTGCTGGGCTTGTTTTATTTCCTGCAACATTTTTGCAGCAGTTGGTAAGTGCTGAGTGATTCAGGATGTATATACCTCAATCTTCTCAATGAAGTGTAAATCGTCTTGTTTGGTTCCTTCTGATGGCATTCATGACAGTCTGTCTGCCATTGTTTGATTCTTCCCTTGCGCATAGTCTGTGACAGAGTCATATCACATCAAACTTAGTCTGAACTGTTGGGTTATGGGCAGCATCTTTGCAATGTTTTTCATGTTCAGAAGGGCTACAAGTGGATTATGGTCTGTTTCTATTTTGAAACACAATTCCATTACGTAGTCTGAAAATGTTTTGCAAGCCTATGTTGCTGCCAGTGCTTCTTTTTCTATTGTGACGTATCGTTGTTCTGTTTCTGTTAGCGACCTAGAGGCATAGCAGACTGGTTTATGCTTGCCGTCTCTCTGCACTTGAAATATTACTGCCCCCAGACCTGCAGATGATGCATCTGCTGCTTCTATGGTTGGTAATTATGGGTTGTAATGTGCCAAGATTTTAGAAGAGATTAAAAGTTGTTTAATAATTTTGGAAGCATTTTGCTGGTCCACATTCCAGCACCACTGTTGACCCTGTCTCGATAACAGTTACAAGGCCTCGCTGATCTCTCCTAAATTTGGTAGGAACTTGCCTACTTGGTTGACCGTCCTGAGGAATCTTTGAAACTCAGTTATGTTTCTGGGTTGTGGAAATTATCTGATTGCTTTTGCTTTTGTGGATCAACTGTGATTCCAGTGTCTTGCACGATATGACCTAGAAACCTGATCACAGATTTGACAAGCTCACAGTTTTCATTCAGTGTTAGGCCTGCATCTTGTAAGACTCTCAGGACTGCTCTGACTCTGCTCTCTTCTCTTGTTGAGCCATGTATGAGTATGTTGTCCAGATGGTATATTACTCCTTCCATGCCCTCTAGAGTGTGGGACATTATTCACTGGAAGATTTTTGAAGTGGACACTATACCAAAGGGCAATCTATTGAAACAATAATGGCTGAAAGGCATTATAAATGTGGTCAGCAATCTGGATTCTTTGTCTAGAAGCAACTGCCAAAATCCACTGTTTGCATCTACTCTTGGCTAGTTTGACCATCTGGTGTATGTCACGTTCCACTGATTTGCTTAGCTGAGTTAAATCCATGCAGATCCTTATGGAGCCGTTTTGCTTTGCGACTCCCATTCCTTGGCATGGTGATCAGTAAGATAGCCCCTTGTTGCGCATCTTTTCAGTTTCACCCTTGACTTTGTCCAAGAGTGGGTAAGGGATTTTCCCCGGTGTAAAGAGGCAAATTGGTTTAGCATCAGCTCATAGGTTGATATGTCACTCGGTCGTTAACTTCCCTAGGCCTGTAAACAATTTTGGAGATTCATTCTGAAATGTACCACTGTAATTCTCATCAGCAACTTCATCCACATCATAGATTCATTTCAGTTTTAGGCATGCCTTTCTGCTTAGTACAGAGCACTCTTAATTATGACTGACATAGAGAGGTTTGAAGATTCCTCAGCCTTTATATTTTAGCTTTGCCATGAGTTGGCCTTTCACTTTTAAAGTTGTCCCACCAGGGTCTTGTAATTTGATAGATGAGGGTTGCAATGTAATCCATTTGAGCCATTTGACTTGACCTGATAAAACGGAAACTCCTGTTCCTGTGTCTAGTTTAAACTCTGTGGGGTGTCCATCCACTTCGAGTTTAATACTCCAATATTTGTTTTCAGTATCATTTAACTCCCCCACGAAAGTTAGTTCCTTTGCTTGTGGTTCTTCCTCTTGTTGCCTGTGGCTCTGTTTTAAAATTCTCTTCCTCTTTTGACAGGTTGTCAGTGTCTTTGAGCGACAAACAGTTTTAAGGTGGCCTAGTTTTCCACAGTTGTGGCATTCTGCCCTCACCCCCTTACCGCTGGACATTCTTCTCATTTTGCCACACCAAACACATTTCAAAATGGTGTTTGGGGTGCTTTTTTCCCATTTTAACAGGCTTAGGCTTTGCCGTGCTTTCTCTTTTATGGCCTATAAACTGAATGGTCTCACTCAATCTTATTCATGGGACCTCTCTTTCCCCACAAATAAAAGCCTGATTGAGATTCCTGAGTTCCATTTGCTTCGCAATCTGCACTGCTTTCACTAGTGTAAATCCTCTCTTGTCTCTAAGAGATCTGATAATGCTTCATCCAGGACCCTGACTACGATCCTGTCGTGATTCAGCTCATCCTTTTAGATTTCATAATTGTAGTTCCCTGCCAGCCTGTGGAGATTATTGATGAATGAATCCATGCTTTCACCTGGTCTTTGCTTTTTTTAACTAATTTTAGCCCTTTTGATTATTAAATTATGATGGATGCTGAAAAAAGAGTCAAAAGCTTGCAGGATTTCTTCATAAGAAGTTGAAGTCTCATCAACACCCCTCCCTCGCTATCACATAGTCTGCAATAGATCCTATTGCATTAGGTAGTGTACTGACCTGGTCTTTTTGATCTATTTTGTGTAATCCTGAAGTAGTTCTGTACCTTATGAACCTTTTCTATAATTGCCCCAGTTCTGGGCCTTTTATGAGCCTTCTGCACTCTGAAATGATTCTGGGATCGGTAGTGTGGATTCCATGCTTCTACTGAACCCTGGGGTTGTTTTTGTTTCTTGCTGCTGTTTGCTGCTTAGGGTCTGTGCTCAGTGCTGAGCGGTGTCCGAGTCTGTGTCTCAGCTTGCATCTGTTTCTCCCACGATGTTCTGACATCTTGATGAGTCTTAATTTTTTTTTGTCTTTTCTTTGAGGATTTCTTTGCCAGTCCTGAAACTTCTCTTTAAGATTCTGTGGGTCTTTTAATTGCTGCCACCATGTACTGTTCTATGGTTGGTATCAAGGTAGGGGAGGGGCGGGGGGGGGGGGTTGGTTTAGGGATTATCTATTCTCCCAAAGTATGCTGCTTGAGTCTGCAATTTCTCAAAACCATTACTATTTATTTACAGCAAATATTTATACATTTGGACTTCTACACGTTATTAAAGATTTTCCTACTTCCAGGTCTCTCTTACCTCTCAGTCACATGATCAGACATCAGTACTACATCAGCATCATGTACTCTACAGGACATGTTGCCAAAGATGTTGCTTCAATTAATCCTCAAATATTTCTGTCTGTTTCACAGCATTTAGCCAATGCTTTGTTGAATAGCTTCTGGAAAATTGTTCATAATGCTATTGCCATGCAATCCACAAAAAAATGGACCAAAGACAGAAATAACTATCCACCAATAAACAATTTTTAGATTAATGGAGTTGGGGCCATGGGGAAAAAGAACAATAAGGCTAAAAATGTGCAGGAAATTAGTTTAATACTTGAATTGGGATATATATTTACGGTTGTGATGTAAAATCTCACTGCTGCTTTATGCTTACTTTGTGTACCACCAGTTTGAGCTGTCACACATCAGATGTGACACTATTGCAATTAAAAACTCTTATGATTGGCTCTCAGGTAGTATACTGGGATTTCTCATGGGGCAAGGCCCAATGAAATGTGTACCCCCTTTGCCCGATTGTAATATATAATAGATTTATCATATATATAAGTAGGAGCTGGAATTTAGATGAGTCTTATAAAAAGTCAAACTTCCACGACTTAGTGTGCTTTGCTATTCAGGGTACCCCAGCCATCTATTGTCCAACATACATTCCATCCTTCATGGTTGTGAAGTAAGGGCATGCAGGCATGATACAGCACAGGAAGACATGTCATTTTGGGATAACTAAGATGTTTTTAATTCATTATCTGTTTTTATATCAGATTTCCAGCATCTGCAGAGTTTTATTATTTATATTTGATGCTGTTACCTCGCACAATAGCTATAGCTCACACAGCACCTAAAACCACGTATTATAAATCGATAATTTCATTCATTACAGTTGAACATCAGTGTTGCAAAATGTTCCCATTCACTAGAGGAAATATGTATATTTGAAGAATGCACACAGGAGGTTAGCATTTTACTGTTCTTCGATAACCTTGAAAGGGTCTCTCCGGCCTCCTGATAGAAAAATCCCAGTCTGTCCAAACAGAATGACGTGTGACAGAGTCCACATTGAAGCGGAGGTGGGACAGCCGCCTAGTATCAGCCTTATCAGTCCCAGAGTCTCAGTGATACAGCTGGGCTGGGAGGAATGGAATGCTTGCACACATTTATCAGCATTTACATATAAATGGCCCAAATCAGAGCAGGAGCCTTGGAGCTTAACCGAGAGTCTACATGTCAGGCAATGCTGTCAGTATTTGTTAAGGAGCAGATTGGGCTATCTGGTGAACATTTCCTGGCCTTGAGATTTGCATGTAAAGACTTGCAAAAAAAAGCCTCGGCTTTTAGATGGGAAACAAATTCCAACAAGTCAGAAAAGGGAGTAGACCCACTGGGTTTTTTGTAAAAAAATTACATACCAAATTACCTGTGACAAGTAGTTATTCACAAATCAGTAGCCTCCTGTTCCAGCTCCAAAACCTAGGGTTTATCGAAGAGGAATGTTTATCTCTTGAATATTTCAATCAGAAAAGAATTAAGAGTTTCTTGCCCATTGTCATTTGAATAGCTTCATTTCATTATTCATGGCCAATAATGGTTACAATGATTACTTGCTTTGTGGTTTACTATGCATTTACAAACAGTAGTTGAGCCTCTGAAGGCAAAAATGTCATTTTTTTTCAGATTGTTCTGTGGTTGGTGTCTAGGTGGGGCTTTTAGGGATTGTCTATTCTCCCAAAGTATGCTGCTCGAGTCTGTAGTTACTCAAAACCATTACTATTTATTTACAGCAAATATTTACACATTTGAACTTCTACACGAGATTAAAGATTCTCCTCCTTCCAGATCATGCTTACCTCTCAGTCATGTGATCAGACATCAGTATCTCTACAGGACATGTTGCCAAAGATGTTGCTTCAATTAATCCTCAAATACTTCTGTCTGTGTCACAGCATTTAGCCAATGCTCTGTTGAATAGCCACTGGAAAATAGTTCGTAATGCTATTGCTTTCTGTGGCCTTGCAATCCACATAGGAATGGACCAAAGACGGAAATAACTATCCACCAATAAACAATTTTTGGATTAATGGAGTTGGGGCCATGAAGAAAAAGAACAATATGGCTAGAAAGGTACAGGAAAATTAGTTTAATACTAGAATTTGGATACATATTTATGGCTGTGATGTAAAATCTCACTGCTATTTGATGCTTACTTTGTGTACCACCAGCCTGAGCTGTCACACATTAGATGTGACACGATTGCAATTAAAATCTCCTAGGACCAAAGAAATGTGCACTCCCTTTTCCACATCTGAGCCACTGGGCCTTTAACTACTAGATAGTTTCTGCTGTAAAACCTCTTGTCGTAGCTAATTTTCCACCCATTCACCCAGGGTAGTAAGAGCCCACAGCAATTCTAACCACTGGACCTGGGGCTGAATTTTGCCCTTGACGGGCGGGGGGGTCTGACCGATTCGGCGGTGGGCAGGCAGCCGATCGCTGCCGCCGAAACGGGCCCTGCCGCTGTTTTAAGTGGACAGGCCAATTAAGGCCTGCCCAGCGTGACACCCAATAGGAAACACTATGCGCTTCCTGTGCGTGCGGTTGGTGGGGGGGGGGGGGTGTGGAATTCCTGAAATGCGAGAGTGCACTCTTTCGCACATGCGCGCGAAAGAGCGCACATCTCCCTGAGGCTAAGTGGTGCCTCAGGGAGATCGCTGAAAGGTTTTCAAAGTTTAAAAATAGAAAAATAAAAAAATCATTAACATGTCCCCCTCATGTAACAATGTCACACAAGATGCGACATGTTAATAAAGTGCACAAAAACTATATTAAACTTTTTTTAAAGCCAACAGGAAACCTCATCCCGCCAGTGGATGAGCTTTGTTAAAAAATCAGTTACCCGCCTGCCCGTTGGGCCCGTGCGCTGAGCTGAAGTTCGCACGGGCTCCTCAAAATCAGCATCAGTTGCCCAGTTAAGGGCCTTAACAAGGCCTTTAATTAATGGCGGGCGCGCGTCACACTGCATAGCGCGTGCGCCCACCTAAATATCACAAAGTCGCGCGCTGACTTCGGGACGCTCATGCGACATTTTAAGCGCTGACATGCGGGCTCTGCCACCCGCGCATCAGCCAGAGAATTCAGCCCCTGGTCTCCACTTCCCAGCAGGAAGCAAGCAAGAAGCTGCTGCTGGCCTTTGAAAACTTGTGGAGCCTTTGGCCTCTTACCAGCCCTAAAATAGGAAGGGTCAGGGAAGCTAGGTTCTCTTCCCATCACCCACTGAATAACTCCCTTGACGGAGTAAAGCCTTTGATTTTGAGAGTTTCCCTTCTCAGAGAGAGGCCAGGATTTTCTGGCCCCTTTGGTGTTGGACGTCATGGCAGGCTATGGGGGGGTGGGGGGAACAATATGGCGAGAAGGCCCAAAATTGGTTTCACACCATCGTGAAACCAATTTGCGATCCTCCGCTCTGCCTGTCAATGGCCGGCCATGTTTCCCCCTGTCGCACATCGGGAACCTAATTTCAATACTTTAGCATCAATATTTAAGCTCTGCTCACTGGAATCATCCCTCCCACGCTGGATCATCTGGGCACGTTGGCGTGATTGTTTCACAACTGTACATAAGTGAGCCTGGGGAGCTGCACTTCGCTTGGGACTTTGAGGTTTGTTTGCCTACCTTGCTTCGGGCAGCACTCGCAGTCATCAGCGCCAGGCTTTGCAGGCTGCACCACACCACTTTTATGGGGGCTCACAGGCAGCTCTTTACCTACCAGACCAACCAACTGCAAGGCTAAGGCTTGTTTGGGGAAGGGGGACAAGTGGCCATGGGCAAGGGCAAAGGCTGTACTGGGTAAGTGGGGTTTCTCAGGGTGTGTGTGGGGACATATATTGATCTGTGCAAGTGGCCAATGGTGAGGGCTGAGGATGAAGTCTCCAGAGGAGATGAGGCCAGACGGAGATGTGAGGACTTGTGTGAGAGAGTGACCAAAAGACCATAAGACCATAAGACATAGGAGCAGAAGTAGGCCATTTGGCCCATCGAGTCTGCTCTGCCACTCAATGAGATCATAGCTGATATGATAATCCTCAACTCCACTTTCCTACCTTTTCCCCATAACTCTTGATTCGCTTATTGAATAAAAACTTGTCTATCTCAGCCTTAAATATACTTAATGACCCAGCCTCTACAGCCCTCTGTGATAAACAATTCCACAGGTTCACCACTGTCTGAAAGAAGAAATTCTACCTCATCCCTGTCTTAAATAGCCGACCCCTTACTCTGAGATTATGCCCTCTGGTCCTAGACTCTCCCACAAGGGGAAACAACCTCTCAGCATTTACCCTGTCAAGCCTTCTAAGAATCTTATATGTTTCAATAATGTCGCCTCTCATTCTTCTAAACTCCAATGAGTAAAGGCCCAACCTATTCAAACTCTCCTCATAAGAAAATCCCTCCATCCCTAGGATCAACCTAGTGAACCTTCTCTGGACTGCCTCCAATGCCAGTATATCTTTCTTTAGATAAGGGGACCAACACTGTTCACAATATTCTAGGTGTGGTCTAACTAGTGCCTTGTATAGTTTCAGCAAGACTTCCCTATTTTTATACTCCATTCCCTTTGAAATAAAAGCGAAAGGTGATGTCCCTTGAGCTGGCAGTGAGTGAGATGCCAGTGAATGTGTGAGTGTGCCTTGTGAGTCTGAGTATCCAGTGATAAGATGGTTGCCTTACCCTGGCGGTATAAAAATTCTGCACTGGATGGCTGACCTCCAGTGTGCAACATTGGTACTGACCACCTCTGCCACTGCATCCCAAGCTAGGGTGGTGAAACTGATGGGCCTCCAGTGGCCAGAGTGGGAGAACGGAGTAAGAGGACATCATGGCAGGCCTCCTCAGCATCCAGGAGACGTCCCAGCGATGTGTCACTGAATCTGGGGCGGGTGGGGAGGGGGGGACACACCCTTCTTGGCTTTCGGGGCCATTTCTTCACCGGAGCAATCGTGGGTTGCAGCGTGAGGCTGCAGTTTAAAGATGGAACGAGGAAGCCTCGTGGCAGGTAAATCAGAGGCCACCAGCCAAACGGCCAGTGTGTTATGGCTGCATAATTAATGAGGGAGGAACGCAAGCGCTGAAGTATGTGTATACGCAGGGGTGAGGGCAGTGAAAGCTCCCTGAAGGCACAGAGCTGCCTCAGGGAGCTGCAGATTTTTAACATTAAAAATGAAGATTTAAAAAATAAGGAAAACATCCCTCGTGTGTCTCTGCCTCATGTGTAGGGACCAAAAACCTCATCCCGTCTGTGGATGAGGTTTCGCTAAAAATGCAAATGCCGCTTGGCCTATTCGCCCACCCACCAACCGTAAGGTTGGATGGGCAGCGAAAAGTTCAATTTAATGAATTGATTAAGGGCCTTTATAGGCCTCTTAATTGTCGGCGAGCGCACTGCCGCCTCTCACGTACGCCCGCCGAGCGAAATATCGCGAGAGTGCGCAATGACATCAGGATGCTCACCTGATGTCATCGCACACTCTTTCACTCATTCGAGTCAGGCGTGTACCTGCCCAACGAGGGAAGAATTCTGCCCAGCCTTTACTACTTTTAAGAAAAACTCTCATTACCACATAATGTCTCCTTTGTGTCACCATCAGTGAGAGTGAATCTGTGGACACACCAGATGCTACATGAGTGCAACTGAAAACTCCTATCACAGATAAGGATGAGGAAAGGGGTTCCAAGTGGCCTCATGGTTAGGGGAAAGTGAGGGTTCAGGGCAGGAGAGGCCTTAATGTCCGTGGTCAGGCTGAGGGGGCCATTCCTGCTTTCTTGGAAAGTGAAAAATGTACCTTGAAGACATCATGGCCAGAGCTTTACCTCCCGCACACCCGACCCGAACGGATGTGAAATAGCGCGAGATGACGTCGGGCGAGCGTCCCGAAGTTAATGCTCACTCACACGATATTTCGCTCAGCGGGCACATGCAGCAGTCGGAAGCACGCCCGCCGACAATTAATTGGGCAATTAAGCCCATTAACGGCACAATCAACAGCGATTTTATGTGGCCCGTCCACATTTACGGACCATTCTCCCAGGCAGCACTCACATTTTTGCTCAAACCTCGATCCAGGGTGAAATGAAATCTCCGTGGGGAAATAAAATAAAAGGAGATATCTGGGGACCGGTTTTTCCTAATAAGGTAGTGCTTGATTGCGCTGCATGGACGTATTTTGCACCATTTTTGTCATGTCCTTTAGTCTGTGGAGGTCTGCAGCTCCCTGGGGCAGCCAGCATTAAATCGCAGTCGGGGGCTGATCGCGGCCGATGGCCCATTTCCAGTCCGTTCCCGGGCCCGCCGATCTTGCGGCGCCTGACGACTGTAAAATTCAGGCCCATCATTATTGTGGTATGCCTTTAAGTGGGTGCAGTTATATCTTCTATGTACATCACGAGAGAGGAAATGTTGCAACGTGTCATGTGACTCAAATTTAGAGCCGAAATTCCACTCCTGAGCCAGGCGTGCTGGGTCAGGAAAATCCCCGACTCCCAAAACCCAACTAGGCAGAAACATTCCCAAACAGCAGGAATTTCATTCTAGGGCTGAGAGGCGGATGCTACTGAAGTCAGGCCTCGGAAACAGTGTGGAGGCAATCCCAGGGACTGCCAGGTGCCAAGGCGGGCTGCTTAAAAGGGCCACTCGGTGGGACTTCATCCCAGTTGTAATAAAAACAGTGAAACAAAAAACAGCCCTCACCCCTCACACTCTCTCATCTTACACATATTCCCCATGCTCCATCCATATCAACTCATGCCACCTCACACTCCCATAGCCCCTCATGCTCTCCATGCCAACAAAGCCTCTCATACCATCCATGCCAACCCATAAATCCCACTCAGCTCCAAGGCCTTTTATAGTCCTTATGCCAACAGAGCCAACTCATGCCAACCCATGCCCCCACCTGCACCATTTTCCCTTATATCCTCCATGCCAACTAACCATCCACTCAGGAGCCATGCTGTGATGAAATAAAATTAAGTTCTAAGTATCTATTACAGATTTCACTATATTAAAAAAAACTTTCATCGATTAAAAACCCATTTAATACATTTACATACCTTCAAATATTTAATCCCCTACAAAAACAAACATTTGCATTGATAGCCCCACATCAGAATCCCTTTATAATCACTTGGAGCTGCCAATCAAACTGTGAACTTACAGACTTCCTACTGTTATAATGGTAGGTTGTAGAAGCAGTAAAGCAGAAAGAATACTATTATTAAAATGCAGGCTTATGTCAACAACATCAACTGAAACTGCATCCACCGATTTTGTTTTCAACTATAGGCTGGCTGTTTTGCTTTTCAAAATTTCAAGAGCAGGGGATTAAAATGACTTGACAGCCTGATAGTTCCACAGACCTTATCCACTTTTTGTGCACATTCCTGTCTCCTCTTAACAATTCCAATAAGGGGTATCTGGACCTCTCCAAAAGGATACATGACTCTCCAAAAGGGTACCTGACCTTTCCAAAGAACTCTGGCAGGTTTAGACCTTTTCTTCCAATTCATAAATACCACAAGTCGTGTTTTGGAAACCCCAGTAACAAAAACTGCTTTTGATTGAAGGCAGTTAAGCTTTTAAGTGTGCTGCTGCATCCATGAACTGTGGATGTGTGAAATACCTCCCGCCCCATTCCCACTCCCCCTGTGAAAATAGTGGGTGCCAGTTTCGGGGCTGGGAGTTCCAAAATCGGGGCTCGAGTGCCATTTTGGCTAAGGCGCAGAGCCCTTCCGACTTGGTGAAAATTCAGGCCTTAGCCCAGCTGGATCTGAAGAAGCTACCAATTCAGACATGTAAACAAGTTCGCCAACTGTGTAATATAACTACCAACTTCTCAGGTCCTTAACAAACAAACTTACTTGTTTTTGTGTTAACCAATCTTTTATATGTGGTTGGTGCCTTGATGTTTATCCACTAGATAAGCACAAGGAGAAGAAAAATACAACATTTACATTTCTAATGCTCATCAGTTGGCTTTCCCCTGGTAACAGCTTCCCCATTTCAGGCCAGAGTTTAAATCACTGTCAGGGCCTGATGATGTCATTCAGCCCAAATCAGCTTATATGAATTAGGACCCCACTGGCTTTGGGTGGGCAACTTAACTGCCTGTGCAGAAGTGACCCTTAAAATCAGAATTGACGGGAGCCGTTCAGCATTCCATTTTAAACAGCAAGTAACCCGGGGCATATCATCTGACCATCCGCCTGGTATTTGCTGGGTAGGTAGGATTAAAATCCCTCTGGTCATTAATATTGGAATGCTATTATGCTGGAGCTCATAATATTCTAGGGATGAAGTTAACTGAAACTAGACAGCATACATGGTTAGGCTGCACAGTGCTGATAAATTGTGTGCCCTTCCAAGTGTAGGCATTATACCAATTGAAGGACAATACTTTCAATTAAGTTATATTCGAGATTCTTTGTAAAATTCATAGCTAGCTCAATTCACCTTCAGATGAACCCTTCAGTTTAAAATAAATTAGTGGTGTGCCTATGCAACTCCCATGTGGTGTGTCTTGCTGTTCATTTATCGTGACAACAAATGGTAGCCACAGCATAATTAAGAAGTGACATAGGATCTCTCACATGGGGTGCATGTGAGCAAATGCAGAGAGGATATTGAATCTCATCACCGCTGATCTGAGAGCAGGCATGCTGGAATCTCTCATGTGGGTTGGAGATGCAGAGGGGATATTGAATCACATCACTGCCAGCCTAAGAGCAGGCATGCATTTGATCACTGGAAGCCAGGCAGGAGGTGTTGCTACGCAGCTGAATTTCTGAAAGCCTAAACAAGGCAACTTATCTGCTCATCAGTTGCAACCTCAAAATTTAAATGTTAGATTCTGATCATTTGAAACCAAAGTTTTGAATTTATCAGTTAATGTTTGTGAACTCAACAAATGAATAAGGGATAAGGTATAATCACGGATGACTATTTACCAGGAGATAGGGCGTGAAGAAATTGGGATGCCGCACTTTAAATTGGCTTTGCTTTATCGCAGCCAAAACTGATATGAAGCTTAAATTGTTTGCTGCACATTTTTTTTTAGCAAATGACATGCTGGTTACAGAAATAAACTGCCAGTATTGTAAAAATTCATGTAAAGTAACAATTCTAACCTTGGACAACACACCCACATCACTAATACTATTCGTTCTGTTTTTCCAAAATTGGACTATTATCTCATCAAATTACAATATAATTCTGTTCTCCTGTTTTAATGTATTATTTTTGCAACAATTCTCTTTTGATTCCCCTCTCCCACACACAGATGATCCTCCCTTAACTATGAGACTGGAGAGAGTGGGCATCGTTCAAGAATGACTAACGTTGAAATTCTTTTTTCTGAAAACAATAGTGTGAATTTTTGCACTTCTCAAGGTGAAAGGTCTCAGTCTGCAAACTGGGACTGCTTTTTACCTATTTTGTCACTGAATACCAGCAGCAGACATTTCCAGATCAGGCACATCTTCAAAGGAGAGCTGCCATTACCCTGCACCAACAACCTTAAAATTAAGCTTTGTGAAGATTAATGTGTTTTTCTTTATTCTTTCACGGGATGTGAGCATTGCCGGCTGGGCCAGCATTTATTGCCCATCTCTAATTGCCCTTGAGAAGGTGGTGGTGAGCCGCCTTCTTGACTGCTGCAGTCCATGTGGTGTAGGCACACCCACTGTGCTGTTAAGAAGGGAGTTCCAAGACTTTGACCCAGCAACAGTGAAGGAATGGTGGTATATTTCCAAGTCAGGATGGTGAGTGATTGGTTGGGAACTTCCAGGTGGTGGTGTTCCCATCTATCTGCTGCCCTCGTTCTCCTAGATGGTAATGGTCGTGGGTTTAAAAGGTGCTGTCTAAGGAGTGTGGTGAATTCCTGCAGTGCATCTTGTAGATGGTACACATGCTGCTACTGTGCATTGGTGGTGGAGGGAGTGAATGTTTGTGGATGTGGTGCCAACCAAGTGGGCTGCTTTGTCCTGGATGGTGCCAAGCACCTTAAGTGTTGCGGGAGCTGCAATCATTCAGGCAGTTGGAGACTATTTCATCACATTCCTGACTTCTGTCTTATAGATGGTGGACAGGCTTTGGGGAGTCAAGAGGTGAGTTACTCGTCACAGGATTCCTAGCCTCTAACCTGATGTTGCAGCCACAGTATTTATATGGTCAGTTCAGTTTCAGGTCAATGGTAACCCCCAGGATGTTGATAGTGGGGGATTCAGTGACGGTCATGTCATTGAAGGACAAGGGAAGATGGTTAGACTCTCTCTTGTTGGAGATTATCATTTCCTGGCACTTGTGTAACGCGAATGTTAGTTGCCCCTTGTTGGCAATGCCTGGATATTGTCCAGATCTTGCTGCGTTTGCACATGGACTACTACAGTATCTGGGTAGTTGCAAATGGTGCTGAACATTGTGCAATCATCAGCAAACATCCCCACTATAGAAGGAAGGTCATTGATGAAGCCGCTGAAGATAATTGGGCCGAGGAACTCCTGCATTGATGTCCTGGAGCTGAGATGACTGACATCCAACAAGCACAGCCACCTTCCTTGTGCTAGGTATGACTCCAACCAGTAGAGAGTTTTCTCCTGAATCCCATTGACCCCAGTTTTGCTAGGGCTTCGTTATGCCAAACTCAGTCAAATGCAGCCGTGATGTCAAGGGCAGTCACTCTCACCTCAACTCGGGAGTTCAGCTCACCTGTCCATGTTTGAACCAAGAATGTAATGAGGTCAGGAGCTGAGTAGCCCTGGGTATCAATGACCAGGTTATTGCTAAGCAAGTGTGGTTTGATAGCATTGTTGATTACTCCTTCCATTACTTTACTGATGATCAAGAGTAGGCTCTTGGGGTAGTAATTGGCCGGGTTGGATTTGTCCTGCTTTTTGTGTATAGGACATACCTGGGCAATTTATCACATAGCCGGGTAGATGCCAGTGTTGTAGCTGTACTGGAACAGCTTGGCTAGGGCCACGGCAAGTTCTGGAGCACAAGTCTTCAGTAGTATTGCCAGAATAATGTCAGGGCCCATAGTCTTTGCACTATTCAGTGCCTTCAGCCATTTCTTGAAATCACGTGGAGTGAATCAAATTGGCTGTAGATTGGCATCTGTGATGCTGGGGACTTCTGGAGGAGGCTGAGATGGATCATCTACTCGGCACTTCTGGCTAAATATTGTAGCAAATGCTTGAGCCTTATCTTTTGCACTGTTGTGCTGGGCTCCTTCATCAGTAAAGATGGGGATATTTGTGGAGCCTTCTCCTCCAGTGAATTGTTTAATTGTCCACTACCATTCACAACTGCATGTGGCAGGACTACAGAGCTTAGATCTGATCCATTGGTCATGGGATCGCTTAGCTTTGTCTATCACTTGCTGCTTATGCTGTTTGGCATGCAAGTAGTCTTGCGTCATCGCTTCACAAGATTGACACCTCATTTTTAGGTGTGCTTGGTGCAGCTCCTGGCTGCCCTCCTTATTGAACCAGGGTTGATCCACTGGCTTGATGGTAATGGTAGAGAGGGGGATATGTTGGACCATGAGGTTACAGATTGTGTTCGAGTACATTTCTGCTGCTGATGATGGTCCACTGCATCTCAAGGATGCCCAGTCTTGAGTTGCTAGATCTGTTTGAAATATATCCCATTTAGCACGGTGGTAGTGGCACACAAAATGTGGAGGATGTCCTCAATGTGAAGGTGGGACTTCATCTCCAGAAGGACTGTGCAGTGGTCAATCTTACTGAAACTGTCATGGACAGATGTATCAGCGGCAGGCAGATTGGTGAGGATGAGGTCAAGTATGTTTTTCCTTCTTGTTGGTTCCCTCACCACTTGCTGAAGACCCAGTCTAGCAACTATTTCTTTTAGGACTCAGTCAGCTCGGTCAGTTGTGGTGCTACTGAGCCATTCTTGGTGATGGACTTTGAAGTCCCCCACCCAGAGTACATTCTGCTCCCTTGCCTCCCTCAGTTCTTCCTCCAAGTGGTGTTCAAAATGGAGGAGCACTGATTCACCAGCTGAGGGAAGGCAGCATGTGGTAATCAGCAGGAAGTTTCATTGCCCATATTTGTCCTGATGCCATTAGTATGCAAGGGGTCTGGAGTCACTGTTGACGACTCCCAGGGCAACTCCCTCACATCTGTATCCCGCTGTGCCGCCACCTCTGCTGGATCTATCCTTCCGCTGGGACAGGACATACCCAGGGATGGTGATAGTGGTATCTGGTACATTATCTGTAAGATATGATTCTGTACCGATCACCAAGCCAGGTTGTTGCTTGACTAGCCTGTGAGACAGCTCTCCCATGTTTGGCGCCAGCCCTCAGATGTTAGTAAGGAGGACTTTGCGGGGTCAACAGGGCTGAATTTGCCGTTGTCATTTCCAGTGCCTAGGTTGATGCCGGGTGCTCTGTCCGGTTTCATTCCTTCTGTGTGAGGACAGAATCACAGAATATTACAGTGCAGAAGGAAGTCATTCAGCCCACCGTGTCTGCACCAGCCCTTGAAATGAGCGTTATGACTTAAAGCCATTTTCCTGCCTTTTCCCCATACCCTTGCACATTGTTTCTACTCAAATAATCATCCAATGCCCTCTTGAATGCCTCGATTGAAACTGCCTTCACCACACTTCCATTGCAGACTAGAGCCACTCGCTGAGTTAAGAAGTTTTTTCTCACATCACATTTGCTTCTTTTGCAAATCACTCTAAATCTCCTTCATTCTCAATTCTTTTATGAGTGAGAATAGTTTCTCCGTATCTATTCCACCCAGCCCCCCCCATGATTTTGAACATCGCTATCAAATCTCCTTTTAGTCTTCTCCTCTTCAAGGTGAACAGTCCCAACCTCTCCAACTTATCTTCATAACTGAAGTGTCTCATCCCTAGAACCAGTCTTGTAAACCTCTTCTGCACTCTCTCCAATGCATTCATATCCTTCCTAATGTATGGTGCACAGAACTGTACACAATCCTCCAACTGAGGTCTAACTAATGTCTTATATAAGCTCAACATATTCTCCTTGCTCTTGTACTCTATGCCCCTATTGGTAAAGCTCAGAATACTGTATGATTTATTAACACTCTCTCCACCTGTCCTGCCACCATCCATATCTATGTGGACAGAGCACCCGGCTTCAACCTAGATGCATATACACCCAGGTCCCTCTGCTCTTGCACACCCTTAAGGATTGTCCCCTTTATTTTATATTGTCTCTCCACGTTCTTCCTACCAAAATGCATCACCTCACATTTTTCCACATTGAACTTCATCTGCCACATTCCTATTCACTCCACCAACTTGTCGATGGGCAGAATCTTTAGCTCGGCACGTGGGCACGAGCCCGACCTGCTCAAGCATAAAAATAGCGCAAGATGACGTTGGGCAAGCATCCCGATGCTCACTTGTTATTTTGGTCAATGGGAGGGGGCGAAAGTCAGAAGCGCGCTTGCCAACTAAGAGGTTCATTAAGCCATTTAAGTTCCAATTGGCTCCGATTTTTCATGATCCGTCCAGCCTTATAGTTCGCAGAGGGGTGAATCTGTCAGGCAGACTTTACATTTTGGCGAAACCTCATCCAAGGGTGGGACGAGTTTTCTGTTATTAAATTTTTAAAAATAAAGATGTTTGAACAGAATTTTCATCATCCAAATGCTCAGGTGACTGATTCTGATGCATGGACACTTTTTTCTGGATTTGAAAACCTCTCTTGATTGCTTTTAAATTCTTCAGATCTGTGAGGCAGCTCTTTGTCTTCAGGGAGCTTTTGTTCAGCGCTCGCCCGCACCCGCGCTTCCGTCAGCGCCTACCCTCCTCCTGCCCCCACTCCGGCAGTGCTGAACATTTCAGTGCATGTTTCACGCTGGGTGGCCGGCAAGTGACTAGCTTGTGTGAAATCACAAATCGGGGGACGATTGCAGTCAGTGGTCTGATTATGGGCCAATTCCTCGGCCGCTCCCTTCCCCACCGATCACGGGCATCTGCCAAACTAAAGATCTCCCCCACGTCTTTTTGAAGTTCTATTCTGTCCTCCTCACAGTTTACAACGCTTCCAAGTTTCGTATCATCTCCAAACTTTGAAATTGTCCACTGTATACCAAGATCTAGGTCGTGAATATATATCAGGAAAAACAAGGGTCCAAATACTGACCCCTGGGGGACTACAACCTTCCTCCAGCCCGAAAAACATCCATTTACCATTACCCTCTGTTTCCTATTACTCAGCCAATTTTGTATCCACGTTGCTACTGCCCCTTTTATTCCATGAGCTATAACTTTCTCACAAGCCTGTTATGTGGCACTGTATCAAATGCCTTTTGAAAGTCCATGTACACCACATCAACAGCATTACCCTCATTTACCCTTTCTGCTTTCACTTCAAAAACTCCAGCAAGTTAGTTAAACACGATTTCCCCTTTAGGAATCTATGCTGGCTCTTCCTAATCAACCCACACTTTTCTATGTGACTACTAATTCTATCCCGAATAATTGTCCATAAAATGTTTCCCACCACTGAAGTTAAACTGACTGGGCAGTAATTGCTAGCCTTATCCTTACAACCTTTTTTGAACAAGGCTGTAATGTTTGCAATTCTCCAGTCCTCTGGTACCTCCCCTGAGTTGAGGGAAGACTGAAAGATTATGGCCAGTGCCCCTGCAATTTCCACTCTTTCTTCCTTCAATATCCTTAGGCGCATCTCATCTGGTCCTGGTGTCTTGTCAACTTTAAGTACTGACAGTTTATCCAACACTTCCTCCTTATCAATTTTGAACCCTTGTAGTGACAGAGTTGCCTCCTCTGTCACTGTGCCCTTGGTATCATCTGCTTCCTTGGTAAAGACAGATGCAAAGTATTCATTTAACACCCCAGCCCTGCCCCCTGCCTCCATGTCTAAATCTCATTTTTGGCCCCTGTGCGTTCTCCAACCAGGTTTGCCCCTCACCTGGGTAAAAAAACAATTTACATACTGACATACAATTCACTGGCTCATTAAGTGGATCAGTCAGCTTACATCAGTGACAGCACCCTTGCCTTTGAATCAGATGTTTGTGGGTTTGAGCCTCACCCCTGAAAGTTGAGTGCATGAACTTGCCTGATACCCCAGTCCAGTACTAAGGAACTATTGTACTGTCAAGAGGTGCCATCTTTCAGATAAGACATTAAACTGAAGTCCTATCTGCTCTCTCATGTATTCATAAAGGCTCTTGCTGTTCTGCATTTATCTTGCAGCTGGCATCCATAACAAATTACCTGGTGATTTATTTCATTACTGTTGTAGGACACTGCTGTATGTAAATTGGCTTCCATGTTTCCTACTGTTTAGCAGAGGCTACACTTCAAAAGTACTACAGTGGCTGTAAAGCTCTTTTTTTTTAATTCATTCATGGGATGTTGTGCATCACTGGCTAGGCCAGGATTTATTGCCCATCCCTAATTGCCCTAGAGAACTGAGGGGCTTGCTAGGCCATTTCAGCGGGTATTTAAGAGTCAACCACGTTGCTGTGGGCCTGGAGTCACATGTAAGCCAGACCTGGTAAGGACAGCAGATGTCCTTCCCTAGGTGGCATTAGTGAACGAGATGGGTTTTTTAATGACAATTAACAATGGTCCTTATTAGACTTTTAATTCCATATTTTCTATTGAATTCAAATTTCACCATCTATCATGGTGGGATTTGAACCCAGGTCCCCAGGGCATTACCCTGGGTCTCTGGATTACCAGTCCAGTGACAACGCTACCACTCTGCCACCTCCCCATTGGATACCATGAGAGGGGCAATACAAATTAATGCTTTTTTCATTCCTTAACACCTCAATTAAAACAGCCACAAAGAACTTCATAGTACATTCACCAGCTGAGGAAGCTGAGTTTCAAAGTCAGTAAAAATCACAACTGAAATGCATAACTGTGCTTAGGAGTCCAAAAATCTACCGAGCACCACCTGCAAATGTTGCTATCCTTTAAAATTTGACTTAGTCAACTGTTCTTTATTGACTTTTCTTCATTCCAATGAGCTATCAATTCAAAATTTGACCCATCAGCCTCAGTAATTAAGTTTTAAGACCTCATCCTGCTAGAGCACATTCAACAGTGACTAAACGTTAAAGAGTATGTCAGTGACTGTGAAGCATTTGAGATATTTGGTGGTCGTGAAAAGCACTATACAAATGCAAGTATTTATTTTGTTCTTTCATTCAGTTGCAATATGGGTAACCCAAACCGAATGGGATATTGTTGACAATACCTGAGGTCCCATATCAGTCTGTAGGTTGGGTTGATTAAATTAACAGCCTTAAGTAGTTTTCACTTTATCACCATACTATCCAGAAAGTTTCACAGGACATTTAGCTGAGAAACAGTTTACAATCAGATACAAAAGTTGGCTGATGTAATCTGGCTGGGTCTAATGTAAATGGATTCTGCAGAGTGTGATAGCTGTTGGATTCTATGGGGTCGTTTCATGTCTGGCATGAATTGGGCAGATGATGGGTGACGTGCCATTCTACCACCCAATGCATTCAGCATTTAGCCTGTGGCATTTTCACAGCCAGATCTAATTCACCGTGACTCTGCAAACTGCCAGCTCCAACCTCATTCCCTATAAAGGTGGTTCACTGATTCAAAGGGCTCTCTGCATTTGAAAGCGAGGTGTACCTTTCAGGTGTCAGCTGTGGTAAAACTTGAAATGGTAGCTATAAAACGCATTGTTTTTCAAGCAAAATGACTTTGAAAACTTTCTAGTGTTTTACCTGGGATCAGCTGAAGATTGCTTTAAGATGGCCACCTTCCAATTTATACTGTCCACAGTTTGTGCGTGGGATGAGGAGCTGTAAGTAAGGGGCAATAAATGGTGCCATTTTGCTCTTATTTGAGCATGCTTGTTAGCACCTTCCCTGTTTCCTGTGGGAGTTTTGCCTACTTAAATTGACATCCACCTGAACAATGTAATGGTTGGACAACCAGCGGTAAGCCTGGAATTCTTTTTACATGTGATTTTTATCTTGTTACCGCCCCATTCTTAGACATAACCGTGACAAAAAAGCATCAGCTATATACCCATTGTCCTGAATATATCCTTTAGGAAAACTGAAGACATGTTATCTGGTAAAATACCTTGCAAAATATTTTATCAGATTTATAGACAAAAGTATGCAGCATAACGTGACCGATGAGGTGATGCTGCCATTCCACTTCTAATCTTGTCATCTACAAATCTTTCAGCCCCGATTGTAAACTGAAAGAATGAGAGCACTGCTTTGCAAAAGGTTTATACTGGAACAGATACTGTGCCTGCTCCACTGGAAAACCATCTTGTAGCCAACATAAGAACTCAAGAAGGCATGGAATAAAGGAAAGTTATTCAACCATCCTATTCATACCTGCCACAGACCATGTCCGTTCTGCCCTTTTATAGATTCTATCCATTTGTTTAATCTCTTGTGTAAATACTTCTTAGATCCCCAAAGTGAAACTCCTAGATATTCATCAATCCAAATGGAGCTGATTTTATAAATACGTACATCAGTGTCTTTTCGATTGATGCCAGTGATACATCATGAACAGTGTAAGTGGAGTTGGTCAGGTTGCTTGATGTGATGCTGGCAGCAGATCCATGCCTCCAATCCATATGGCAAAATGGTGGGACAACAGCTGAGGTATATTGTGGCTTTTGCTGGTAGGCCCATAGCTCCTTCTTGTTTCTACACCAGAAATGAGTCAATGTTCCAAAATAATTATTAGATCTACTGCTTGTGCAAATCAGGGCAGAATGACTATTTCAGGCCCCTTTCCTAAATTAATTTGAGACTGAAGCAGTTTGTGTCATACATATTGCAGTCAGTATTCCCTGGCAAAAAGCACTGAAAGCAATGGTCTTTAAAGGGACCAATGAAGGCTGCCTCCAAGAAGTAAAGCATCCATTACTTGCCTGATTGGGGATGTCCACATTACAACTGTTTTTTTCTACTCTGTCATAAAATGCCTCAGATCCCTTTAATCCAAGATACAACAAAAACTTTAATGCAGTGAAACATTCCAAGGTACTTCACAGCAAAATTTTACATATTAGGACATGAGCCTTTAGGACACGTGACCAAAAGCTTGACCAAAACCGCGAAGGCCAGGTTTTGGAAAAAAAACACTACATCCGCGATCTTCTCTTGTTGAGATTGAAAGTGGGATAGTGAGAAGAAACCAAAGCACACTTATATCTACAAGAAGATCTTCAATGGAACAGACTAGTTACCCAGAAGATCAGTAAAAGGATCGGAACAGGGAACTGATAGGCACTGATGGTTCACATACTACTCTACCAAGTTCGAGAGAGAACATGGAAAACTTGAATCCTATACATTCTCTAAGACAGCTATCAGCAAAGTCGGCAAGATTGGTGAAATCACCACAGCAGCCATCTGTGTGAACCAGGGATGAAGGAAGAGACTTCAGGTGGAGATTAGGATATTGGGCTGTAGCTTCATTGCGTTGACAATCAGCATCAGATTGCCACTCCGTGCCCAGTTACTTACTCTAAATTCCTTCCGTGCCTGCCTCGCCCAACCTTCTGACTCAGGCCAGATGTGACCCAGGTAGTGCGAAGCCCAGTGTTGCAGTCCAGCAGAGCCACATTGAAGAACGACGCCCCCATTTTTACAGCACTAGCTGCCGTAAACCAGGTAAGTTAAAGATTCAATGAACTTGACAGGCCAGGGAGAAAGTAAATGTCTAAGGTCAGTGGATAGGATTTGGGGGCCTGGGCGGGGGTGCGGGAAATGATGGTGGGGGTCGTTGCAGGTGTCGGAGGTTGGAGTGTGGAGTGATTGGACCTCAAGAGGGGCTGGGGGGTGCTGGGGATAGGACCTCTGGTGTGTGGGTGGCCAGAAGTCAAGGGGGATGGGAGCTCATACCTCAGGTGGGAGTTGGTCCTTGAGGAGATGGAGGGGCGGGTGGGGGGTGGGGGGGCAGGTGGTCGGTCCTCGTGGTGGTTTCTGGACCTCGGAGTGATGCTGGGTAGATGGGGGGGGCGGCGGTGAGACCTTGGGAGGGATTGGGGGACCGGGGGGGCCGGACTTCAGTGGGGGAGATTGAGGGCGGATCGGACCTCAGGAGGGTCAGAGATGGTCAGACCCAGGGTGGGGGCAGGGGGTTTGGACCTTGAGTAGGGGTGGAGGGGGTGGAGGTTTAGGGATATTTGGAAATGTCGGACTCGGGTGGGGGAGGTAGGAGACCGGGAGCGGGGGAGGAGGTCGGGCCTGCCAAGGGGTGGGGCGGTTGGGTGGGATCATGCCTGCAGAAGGGGTGTCAGGTCAGGTAGGAGGGGTGTTGACGCTGCAGGGGGGCAGGGTCAGATCAGGTCGGGCCTGAGGGTGGGGAGGGTTCAGGTCGGGCCGGGTCGGGGGAGGGTGGGGTGGAATCCCATGGGAGGTCAGGAGGTGAGGAATACCTTGGGGTTGGGGGGAGCGGTTAGTTGGGACTTGTGACTGAAGTCCCCTGGTGGGGTCAGGGGAATCCCCTGGATGGGGTGTCATTCTGGTCGATTCTTTAAAATATGATTAATAATAATTATGAGGGCCATAGATAGGGTAGACAGGAAGGAACTTTTCCTCTTGGTAGAGGGATCAATAACCAGGGGGCACAGATTTAAGGTAAGGGGCAGGAGGTTTAGAGGGGATGTGAGGAAGAATTTTTTCACCCAAAGGGTGATGGGAATCTGGAACTCAATGCCTGAGAGGGCGGTAGAGGCAGAAACCCTCATAATATTTAACAAGTATTTGGATGTGCACTTGCAGTGCCATGGCATACAAGGCTTTGGGCCTAGTGCTGGAAAATGGGATTAGAATAGTTAGGTACTTGTTTGACCGGTGCAGACTCGATGGGCCGAAGGGCCTTTTTCTGTGCTGTAGACCTCTATGACTCTATGACTCTAATAGTTACCCAGAAGAGGTTTTAATTCTTTTAACTTTTTCTAGTTAACTATTTCTGTAGCACGGCCAGAACCATCCGAAGTTTGTGATTTAAATCATATTTTAGAGTGGATCCCAGCCCAGGATAATTGCCCAGAGGAATTAGCACTTCTGGGCAATTGCGTGCAAACCCCTGCCTGTGAAGTTCCGAGAGGGATTCTCCAGAACATCTTTGGGGTGCCCCCTAATCCTACACTGAGTAGTTAGGAAGTTACGGCCCAATGTAAATAATGTAGAATCAGAGACTTGCGGGTGTAGGGGGGAGATGAAGTTTTTTTTTGATTCATTCACAGGATGTGGTCTTCACTGGCTGGGCCAGCATTTACTGCCCATCCCTAGTTGCCCTTGAGAAGGTGGTCGTGAGCTGCCTTCTTGAACTGCTGCAATCCATGTGGTGTAGGTACACCCACGATGCTGTTACAACAAAGTGCTGGATCACTGAGGCAGGACCCAGCCTGCCTCCACAATCCATCAACCTCCAAAGTCTTTTGAAAATCAACCTGCCCCCATTTTCACTCACCACACGGACCAAAAAAATTTGACCCAGGAATTGCCTCCCTAACAGCACTGTCGGTATACCTATGCCACATGGACAGCAGCGATTTAAGAAGACAGCTCACCACCACCTTCTCAAGGGCAACTAGGGACGGGCAATAAATGTTGGCCCAGCCAGCGACGCCCACATCCCGTGAATGAATAAAAAAAACTATTGCCTCCTCATTCCCACTCTCTAGAGGACCAACACTTATGTTACTTATTCTTTTCCTTTCTGAATGCCTGAATATTTTCTTCTGAAACTCTTGCCATCTGTTTTTACTAGTAGATAATAAGGAAATGGCAGACAAAATGAACAAATATTTTAAGTCTGTCTTCACTATAGAAAATACAGAAAACATCCCAGTAATAGCTGTAAATCAGGAGATGGAGGGGAGAGAGGAACTTGGTGAAATGATAATCACTGGGGAAGCAGTACAGAGCAAACTAATGGAGCTGCGGGCTAACAAGCCTCTGGGTCCCGATGGACTTCAACCTAGGATCTTAAAAAAGGTGGCTTATGAGGTAGTAGATGCATTGGTGCTAATTTTCCAAAATTCCTTAGATTCTGGAAAGGTTCCATCAGACTGGAAAGTAGCAAATATAACTCCTCTATTCAAGAAGGTAGGGAGGCAGAAATCAAGAAACTATAGGCCAGTTAGTTTGATCTCTATTGTGGGGAAGATGTTTGAATCAATCCTTAAGGAGGTTATAGCTGGGCACTTAGCAAAACTCAAGGTAATCAGGAAGAGTCAGCATGGTTTTGTGAGAAGGAAATCCCTTAACCAATTTATTGGAGTTCTTTGAAGGAGCGACGTACACTGTGGATAATGGGGAGCAGGATACTGTACTTGGATTTCCAGAAGGCATTTGACAAAGTGCCACATCAGAGGTTATTGCACAATGGTTAGAGGGGCTAACATGTTAGCATGGATAGGTGATTGGCTGGCTGATAGATAATAGAGAGTATGCATAAATGGATCTTTTTCTGATTGGCAGGATATGGTGAGTGGTGTCCCGCAGAGGTCTGTGCTAGAGCCTCAACTTTTTACAATTTCTATCAATGTCTTAGATGAGGGAAGCAACAGCATGGTAGCTAAATTTGCAGATGACACAAAGATAAGTAGAAAGTATGTTGCGGAGAGGACGTAAGGAGTTTGCAGACGGATATAGATAAATTGAGTGAGTAGGCAAAAATCTGGCAGATTGAATATAATGTGGGAAACTGAAGTTGTTCACTTTGGCAAGAAGAATAAAAAAGCAAAGTACTACTTAAATGGAGAACAACTGCAGAATTCCAAGAGGGATCTGCAGAGGGATCTAGATGTTCTAGTACGAGTCACAAAAAGTTAGTATGCAGGTACAGCAAGTAATTAAGGAGGCTAATGGAATGCCATCCTTTATTATGAGCAGAATTGAACATAAAAGTAAGGATGTTATGTTTCACTTATAAAGGGCATTGGTGAGACCACATATTGAATACCATGTGCCGTTTTGGTCTCCTTATTTAAGGAAGGGTGTAAATGGAGGTGGTTCAGAGGAGGTTTACTAGATTGATACCTGGAATGAATAGGCTGCCTTATGAGGGAAGATTGGACAGAGTGGGCTTGTTTCCACTTGAGTTTCAAATTTGTGAGGTGGGGGGGTGACTTGATTGAAATATATAAGGTCCTGAACGTTATTGACAAGGTAGAGGTAGAAAGGATTGTTTCCTCTTGCGAATGAGTGCAGAACTAGGGGCCACTGTTTTAAAATTAGGAGTTGCATTTTTAGGACAGAGATGAGAAGAAATTCTTTACTCTCAGAGGATTGTGTGACTTTGGAACTCTGCCTCAGAAGGTGGTGGAGGCAGGACATTGAATATTTTTAAGCC
Source organism: Carcharodon carcharias (assembly GCF_017639515.1). Classification (NCBI taxonomy): domain Eukaryota; kingdom Metazoa; phylum Chordata; class Chondrichthyes; order Lamniformes; family Lamnidae; genus Carcharodon; species Carcharodon carcharias. The sequence continues at coordinate 44,766,352 of NC_054469.1, forward strand.
AGAGGTGGACAGATTCTTGTTAGGCAAGGGAATCAAAGGTTATCGGGGATAGATGGGAATGTTGAATTCGAAACACAAATAAATGAGCCATGATCTTATTAAATGGCAGAGCAGGCTTGAGGGGCCAAATGCTCCACTTCTGGTCCTAATTTATATGCTTGTATGTCCCTCAAAAAGTGGTGGAAGCAGAGGTTTTGAATATTTTCAAGGCATTGCAGATAGATTCTTGATAAGGAAGGAGGTCAAAGGTTGGTGGGAAATCAGATCAGCCATGAATTTATTGAATGGTGGAGCAGACTTGAGGGTCCGAGTCGCCTACTCCTGCTCCTATTGCCTATGTTTGTATGTTTGTATGTTTAGAGCAAGTTTGCAGGGATGAAACTAGTGATGAGGGACTTCAATTATGAAAATTTAGGGCTATTCTCCTTGGAATTGAAAAGGTCAAGAGGTGACTCAGTAGAGGTTTTCGGTATGGTGAGGGATATTAATCGAGTAGAGAAAGGAAAACAAAACCATCTGGTAAGTGGGTCAATAGCCACAGGCATGCCAGTTAAAATCATTGGGGAAAGGTCTCGAGGAGAGATGTCGTCAGAATCTGGAACTCTCTACCTGAAAAGGTGATGGAAACAGAATCCATGAATAATTTTTAAAGGGAGTCAGACAGGTACTTGAGAAGGAGGAACTTACAGGACTACCAGGAAAAGCGAAGGCCTAGGACTTAGCACAACTGCTCTTTCAAAGGGCATGACGAAATGAATTGCCTCCTTTTGTACTTTAATTTTCTATGATTCTATGAATGAATGTAAAAGTTTAATTCAGAGCACCCAGTTGAACCAATCAGATTCATAGTGAAAACTAGCCTAAAACCTCCATGGTAGGAACTCACTCAAATTGTTGAGCGTGATGCCATTTTGTCAGTGATGGCTGTGTCTCCCTTAACTTCATATCCTGTGATAAGCAGAAAGCAACTTGCTGGGTGGGAAACCCCTGGGATCAGGTGGAACATGCATGTTCTAGCTTGCAATGGCAGTGGTGGGAGGTGGGGGCTGAGTTTTAATCTATTCCTCCAGTCGGGAAACTAACAAGATTGGGTGCAATGTTGGTTTTAAGCCTTGCATGGTTTTACATTCCATTGCTGCCAACAAGTAATATTGGGCGGAGTATACAATCCTGTCTGTTTCCTGCCTGGTGAAGCAGGTTAAAATGGCAGCCAAAAATCTGGCTTTGTTTGCTGAAGCAGCATTGCTTTATTACAGTGACATTGTCAATTTGTCCAATATGACAATCAGAGTTATACTCCAAGTCAGGATCATCAATGGAAAGCATGCCACACAAGCAATTTTTTGGGGGAGTAACAAATGGAATAATCTTAGTTTTCCCATCTGTTCCCAAGGGAAAAGGAATGAATCTCCAAGTTCACCACATCGGTCAGCACATGATGTGAGGAATGTTTTAATGTTATCAACTTACTCCTATCAAGTGTTGTCTGTATTTGTGTTTCACACCAGCTTAACCTCTGGCAAGATCCTCACATTCAAATAAAATTATGGTGACCTTTCATTTGTCAAAATAAATCTATATTCGAGGAATAAATAACTACTTAGGACCAATCCTACAATGCTTTGACCAGCCAAATGAGTGATACTCATGTAAAATGCAAAAGAATGATTGCACTGCTCCTGTCCAAGTGGAATTCCAGTTGCAACCTTGCTTCCTTCCAATAGCCCATAAGTTTTCTTAAACACATCCCAAGGGAAAACTGGGCCTAATTAATTTCTTCACAAGCCGGGTTACTAAATCCAAGATAAAGAAAGTATGGATTTATGAGTGAAATATTATACCAAGAAGTATTTCACCTAAAGTTATTTCCACAACCACAAATACTGAACTTTATTGATCTACAAATCCCCTTAACCTTTCAGCATTTGTTGAACTGTGACCTACCCAACTCCCTCTTATGTGGAGCTTCTTGTGAAGCCTGTTATCTGCGTATATGTAGGGTCAAACCCTCTGGTGTACACACATTTAAGAGCTCTTAGCCCAGCTGGCTGCACTAGGCCTGGTATTTTAAACAACAGCTTATATTTATATAGCATCACAACATAATGAAATGCCTTAAGGCACTTCACAGGAGCATTATAAAATAAAGTATGACACCAAGTCACATAAGGAGATATTAGGTCAGATGACCAAAAGCTTAGTAAAAAGGTTGGTTTTAAGGAGTGTCTTATAGACTGAAAGAAAGTTAGAGAGGCAGAGTGGTATAGGGATGGTATTCCGGAACTTGAACCTAAAACAATTGAAGGCACCACCACCACCAACAGTTGAATCATTAAAATTTGGGTCACTCAAGAGGCCAGAATTAGAGGAGTCCATATATCTCAGGTGGCTGTGGGGCTAGAACTGATTACAGATGCTGGGAAGGGTGAGGTCCTGGAGGAGTTTGAAAATGAAAATGGGAATTTTAAAATCAAGACATTGCTTGACCAGGGCCAATGTAGTTCGGTGTGCAAAGGGATGATCGGGGAATGGAACTTGCTACAAGTTAAGACATTGGCAGTAACTTCAGATGAGCTCAAGTTTACTAAGGATAGAATGTGGAAGCAGTTCAGAGAAGGTTTACAAGACTAATGTTTGGAAGATAGGAGTGTGTGGGAATAGTTGAGGCGAGTAGTGACGAAGGCATGAATGAAGGTTTTTAGCAGAAGATAAGCTGGGACAGCGACAAAGTCGGGCGACGTTATGAAGGTGGAAAAACGTGGGGTGTGATCATTTCAGATTTGCACTAAGTGTGGTAGTGGGTGGGAAAAAGGACATTTTACTTGCCAGCCACAATGATGGCTTTTCACGCCGTGTAGTCCCAATCCTGCCTCATTAACAAGGCATTTCCGGGAAACACGCCGCTTCGCTGGCGGGCAGCCTCCAATTCACCCGCCATGCCTTCACCTCATTGCTTCTTCACTCCGGGCGCCATATTTAAAGTGCAGCCGCACGAATACATCTCAGTGCTTCCAGCCTGGGACTGCTGCTCAGAAGCCATGGCCCCAAAAGGGAAGAAGACTGTAGCTCCCCGATTCACCCTTTTGGGTGCCATCAACGCCTGAGTGATGTCCTCTACCCCCGCCCTGGCCGCAGGAGGACCAGCAAGCAAGGTGACCAATCGGGCTTGGGAGGCTGTGGCAGTGGTGGCCAGTACCAACACTGCCAACAAGAGGTCGGCCATCCAGTGCAGAAAGAGGATGAACGATTTCATCTGTGCTGCCAGGCTAAGTCAACCATCTCAACACTCTAGACTCACAAGCCCATCACACATTCACTGGAATCTCACTCACTGCCAGCTCAAGGGACGTCATCACTCACTCTCTCACACACAGCCTCACATCTCCATCTGGCCTCACCTCCTCTGGAGACTGCCTCCTCATCCTGCCCATGGATCCACTCAGCACACACACATGTACACCTAGCATCCTTCTCATTTGGCCGGGCATGTGCTTTGCTCACGCTCTCTCCACGTGTCTTCATGCAGGACAAGATCATGGACAACAGAAGGGAGAGGTCCCAGGCCGGGGTTGGAGTGCCAGACATCACGGTCCTCACTCACTTTGAAGAACAGGCGTTAGAGTTGGCCAGAGATGATGTGGACCGTTGCTGTGACAAGGTTGGCGCCAAGCATCCATTTGAGGATCATGCATCAGGCCATCCTTCTGGCAACTCAACTGTGAGTCCACTGTGTTCTGTGTACCGCGGCGGCCATGCACTAATAATCTCCACTTTCTCTCATGCGCACATCTGCCATGTTGCCCTCAGGCTACCTTGGCCCCCGACTCCAGTGCCAACAGCACCTTGGATCAGGACCCTGAGAACAGCGCCCTTGAAGACCCGTTACAGCGTTCACCCACACCCTCCACCAGCACAGCGGCTCACACCTCTGTGGGTCCTACATGTAGAGAGGGCTCAGGTTCACTACCTGGTGAGCACAGCACACAATCTGTTCCACAGCAGCTGGAAGCTGGGACACCCAAGCTCGCCAGCACTCGGAGGACCACTGGAGGCATGTGATCTTCTGATTCTGAGTCAGATGATGAGCCTCTGGACTCAGTCCTCAATGAATTGTAGGAGCTGCAGCGACAATCACAGGAACAGCAGGGAGGAATGGCAGCTGCACTTCTCAGATTGCAAGGCACGATGGAGAAGTCCATCTGTCTTCAGTCCGAGGTGATCACGCTATCATGCAACGCACCGAGGTCAACACTGGTAGGATGGTGGCCGCCATGGAGAACTTGCTCCTGGATATCACTCCTGCACTGCTGTACGGGCTGAACTCCATTGCTGATGCCATACATGGCCTCCAACAGTGTCAGCACAAGCGGGGTGTGGGGCATCCACTCCAGCTTACCCTTCTTCTCAAGGAGTCAGTCAGGGGCCCTGATAGGGAGGAGGATCAGCAGCGCACACCCCAAGGCTATCCACCCAGTTGACTTCAGGAGTGTCTGGCACATCTGAATCCCATCTTCCCATGACCCCAGCAGCTCTAGCCCCACAGGCCAAGGAGGGCGCCACTGCCACACAGCAGGACCCTGAAAGCAGGCCTCCAGGGTACGCATGCCAAGGTGGCTGCCTCCATCCCTGCTGTGGATGTCCAGGGAGCACCAAGATGTAGCGGCTGGGTTAGAAAGGTTAAGAAGATATAGTTGCTCAGCCTGGGCCCACGTGTTAATCACTTGTACATAATGTTTACTATTGTCAATAAAATCTCAACAATGCCTTCCTGCCTATGGCTCTTTGTTCGGTTGAGCAGTGCTCGTGTCACTCAGATGTGAAACCTTGGTCCCTACATAAGGTAAAGGCACCTGACTCAGTCCATGGTCTCTTCTCTGTGCTTTGTGCAACCTTCTCAGTGGACTGATGGTGCATCTTCACAGTCGTGGGCTACATTAGTCATGCCTGCACCTTGAAGGAACTTGTCATTGCTGCCAGAATGTCCTGGGCCAGCGGCCCAGATTTCCATCATTCTCTCTGTGTGCTCTCAGCAACTTTGAGGTGCAACTGGCCCCAAATCTCATCAGCATCTGTGTCCGGTGACATTGTGGCCCTGAAGGATTCAGCTCACAAAGGATGCCATAGGATCAGGAGAAGTTAAAGTTTCTCCGCTGCATCTCCACGATCTGTTCACGTCAGCCAGAGGGTATGTGCACTGCCATCAGTCAGACTGGAGTCAAACATTCCCAGATGCAATGTGAAGACCTATGGTGTCTCCTCACTGCATGTCATCGTCATCCTCCATGAATCTAGCAGCCATGAGGGCCTCCCAAGCTCGCCAGCCTTGTCTAGCCAGAGCAATGACCTCATTGCCAGCATCTTTGCTTTCACTGATCTTCTCGCCCTCACCCCTGTCGAAACCCTCTTCAACAGAGATGTGCGGCTCCTCTCCCCATTGTAGCGCCAGGTTGTGAAGGGCTCTGCAGGTGACGACGATGTGTGACAACCTTCGTAAACCGTATTGCAGGGCTCCACGTGACCGGTCCAGGCACCAGAACCTCATTTTCAACACTCTGATGGTTTGATCTACCAAGGTGCGAGATGCAGCATAAGCCTCATTATATGTTCTCTCTGCTGCAGTCTGAGGCCACCGCATGGTCATCATGAGCCATGTTCTCTATAGGTAGCCCTTGTCCCTGAAGAGCCTGCAGTGTCTGTGGACCCAGGAAGACGTCAGGGATCTGAGACCTTCTGAGAATGTAGGAGTCGTGCACACTCCCTAGGAACTGTGCGCAGACCTGCAGGATGCATTTGTGGTGGTCAGACACCAGCTGCACATTCAATGAGGGGAAGCCCTTACGGTTGACATAGTTGACTGCTTGTTGCATGGAGATCTGAGCGCCATGTGAGTGCAGTCGATGGCACCCTGCACCTGTGGGAAACCTGATATCTGGGTAAATCCCAGCGCTCTTTATTCCTGGCTTTCCTGATCCCGGGCGAATTGAACAAAGCTGTGTGCCTTCGCAAAGATGGCATCTGTGGATGCATTTGTGGGTGGATGCTTGTGAGATCCCACAGAGGTCACCTGTGGAGACTGAAAGGAGCTACTGGTGTAGAAATTGAGTGCCGCAGTCACTTACATAGCCACTGACTGTGGATGCCCTCCATGTCCCCGTGACACCAAATCCTGCAGCATGTGGCAGATATGGCTGACCAGTTCCCTGGACATGCGCAGTCTTTGACAACACTGGTTGTCAGTCATCTGTAGGAATGACAAGCACCATATATAGACCCTGGGTCTAGCTAGGCACCAACTCGCGATGGCTTGCTGTGGTTCTTCAGTGGCATGCGCGAGAGCTCCAGTCACCTCTTCTTCTTGAGGGTGCTACTTCTCCCTCTGCGCAGCCAGGCGCCTCTGTCATTTTCTTCTCCTTCAGCTTCACTCTATGTAAGCCATGAGGCAAACGGCTAGGTCACCAGGCTCCATGCTCCTGATGTACTCCTCCTGCAGGATGAAAGAGAGCAATGTGTGGGTTAGCATGGAAGCACTAAGAACCTCGCTTGGTTAAGTCTGAAGGTCCCTTAATGCATTTCAGAGAGTGCTGGCAACCACTTTGATGGCCAGAGTTTAGAGCGTTACATGGCTGCCCGAAACTCCACCCAGCTCTGTCCCAATCTACCTGACCGATTGGCGTCAGCTTTGCCCACTGGACTGTATGCTGTGCTCTCAGCTCAGGCACAGTCAATCTCCTTACCTACACTGCAAGGCTGCACTGTTAGCTTGAACCATGGGGAAGACTGGTCCAATTTGGATGATAACGAGGAGCTGTGGGCACCTTCACCAATGCCTGCTCCATGGCCAGCTTTCGCAACGTGCCCAGTCATCCAATTGCTCTGCAGTCCACTAAAACACTCATTAGTTTGCAGTCTGTGCCCAAGGGGTGAAAAGCTCTGGAGCATTTGGTGGCACGTTCATGTCTCTGCATTGCTTGAGTGGGTAGATAAGCTAGAGGCCCGACTGCAATCATGCCACTGTGGCTGCGCCTGAACTATCTCAGCTGTGGGGGAATAGCCACTTTATAGAATGTGTCCCTAATGCGTGGCTGCTTTCCTCCCCACCATCCCCTCACCACCTGCATGTGCTAGTGCACTACCATCAGACCAAGTTGCCTTTCCCCCCTCAACTCACCTCACAGGATTCTGCCTTACCCCCCAACTCACCTCAGATGCAGGACTGCCCTTGTCACCCAGAACCTGCCCCAACCGTAGGGTAGTCCTTGCCCTGACACTGCACTGACAGCCAGCCAGGAAAAAGCGACTTGCCTGTGCCTTCGCCTGAATGCGCAATGCCTCAACCTTTAAGTCAAACGGGCGACCCTCATGATCGCTGCGCAGCGTTATTGTGCACTCACCTGCGAGTTCCCCTTGAAGTGCAGCTCGCCAGGTGCATGCATTATATATGCTGTTGTAAAACACGACGTGCAATCACACTGATGTGCCAAAATGATCCAACGCGAGGGGAATGATTCTGGTGAACAGGGTGTTTAATGATAAGCAGATGTATTAAAATAACATTCCCGACATCTGGCAGTGGGAAACTGGCCCGCCACTGATGGGCGGAAAGGACAATCACAAACTGATTTCACGACAGTGTGAAACCAATTTTTGGCAATCTCGTCATATTGTCCACTCACACCCATCATGATACCTGGCGCCAACAAGGATGGAAAATTCCTCCTGTGGACTTAGTGATGGCATGAATATAAGATCAAAGGTTCATCTCAGGATCAAATATAACATCAAGGTTGCAAACAAGTTGGCTTAATCTCAGACTGTTGCCAGCTTCTGTTCATTTCATTCACGCTACTGATATAATTCACCATTCAGGGATGATTACAGAGCAGCCACAAATCTCAGTTATGCCACCCGGAGGATGCAAAGGCCAAACTCTTCTTGAGCACCGTTAGTGGCGGGGGGAGGGGAAGCAAAAATCGGCTGCTGCAGATTATCAGCTATACATATATCAGTAAAAAGCAACTACTTCATGAGATCATAAGAAATAGGAGCAGAAATAGGGCCATCAAGCCTGCTCCACCATTCAATAAGATAATGGCTGATTGGATTGTGGCCTCAACTCCACTTTCCTATCTGGTCTCTATAGATAAAGTAAATCTGTCTAAATCAGCCATGAATACATTCAATAGCCACCCTCCACTGCTGTCTGTGGTAGAAAGTTCAAGGATTAACAACCATCTAAGAGAAGAAGTTTCTCCTCATCGCTATCTTAAATGGGAAAACCTTTATTTTTAAACTGTGCCCCTGAGTTCTAGATTCCCCTGCAAGGGGAAACATCAACTCAGCATCTACCCTAACAAGCCTCCTCAGATTCTTATATGTTTCAATAAGATCACCGCTCCCTTTTCTAAACTCCAATGAGTATAGGCCCAACCTATGGGGAGGCAGTGGCATAATTGTAAAGTCACTGGACTAGTAATCTGGGGAAACGGCAGCTGGTGGATTTTAAATTCAATTACTAAATCTGGAATTAAAAACTATTCTCAGTAATGATGGCCATGAAACCATTGTCGATTGTCGTAAAAACCCATCTGGTTCACTAATGTCCTTTAGGGAAGGAAATCTGCCGTCCTTCCCTGGTCTGGCCTACATGTGACTCCAGACCCACAGCAATGTGGTTGATTCTAAAACGCCCTCTGAAATGGCCTAGCAAGCCACAGTTGTATCAAACTGCTACGAAGTCTAAAAGGAATGAAACCAGATAGTTCACCCAGTACCAACCTAGGCACTGGAAACGACAACGGAAAACCCATCCCTGTTGCCCTCCCTAACACCATTGTGGGTGTACATACAGCTCATCGACTGCAGCAGTTCAAGGAGGCAGCTCACCACCACCTTCTCAAGGCCAATTAGGGACGGACAATGGTGCTGGTATAGCCAGCGACGCCTGCCATCCCATGAACAAATAAATAAAAAAGAAACTGCTCAACCTTTCCTCAGAAGACAAACCCTTCATCCAAGGAATCAGCCTGTTGAACCTTGCCTGAATTGTTTCCAATGCAAGTATATCCTTCTATAAGTCAGGAGACCAAAACTATACACAGGACTCTGGGCGTGGTCTCGCCCTATATAGCTGTAGCAAGACTTCCCTACTTTGATATTCCAACCCCTTTGCAATAAAGGCCAACATTCCATTTGCTTTCCTAATTACTTTCTGTCCCTGCATGCCAACATTTTCTGATTCATGTGCAATCAGATCCCTCTGTACTTCAACATGCTGCAGTTTCTCTCCATTTAAATAATGTTCTGATTTGCTATTCTTCTTGCCAAAGTGGACAACCTCGCATTCTCCCACATTATATTCTATCCACTAAATTTTTGCCCACTCATTTAACCTATCTATATTATTAGGCAGACTCTTTGTAGCCCGTTCCTTTCTTTCCTATCTATCTTTGCATTCAGCAAATTTGTCTATAATACAGTTGGTCCCTTCATCCAAGTCCAATTTGGCAGAGATACCTTTCAGACCCTCACTTCATGCTATCCTTGGAAAGAAGATGGGCATTTTTTTATTCATTTATGGGATGTGAGCATCGCTGGCTAGGCCAGCATTTGGTGAGCTGCCTTCTTGAGCCACTGCAGTCCATGTGGTGCAGGTACACCCATAGTGCTGTTAGGGAGGGAGTCCCAGGTTTTTGACCCAGCAACAATGAAGGAACGGTGACGTATTTTCAAGTCAGGATGGTGAATGGCTTGGAGGGGAACATCCAGGTGGGGGTGTTCCCATGTGTATGCTGTCCTTGTCCTTCTAGATGGTAATGGTCGTCGATTTAGAAGGTGCTGTCTAAGGAGGCTTGGTGAGTGCATCTTGTAGATGGAACACATTGTTGCTACTGTGTGTCAATGATTGAGCGGGTGAATGTGGATGTGGTGCCAATCAAGTGGGCTGCATTGACCTGTATGTTGTCAAGCTTCTTGAGTGTTGTTGGAGCGGCACTCATGAGACAATTGGGGAGTATTCCATCATACTCCTGACTTGTGCCTTTTAGATGGTGGACAGGGTTTGGGGAGTCAGAAAGGAATCACAGGATTCCTAGCCTCTGACCTGCTCTTGTAGCCATAGTATTTATATGACTAGTCCAGTTCAGTTGCTGGTCTATGGTAACCCCCAGGATGTTGATAGTTGGTGATTCAGCGATGGTAATGCCATTGAACATCAAGGGGCAATGGTTAGATTTCCTCCAGTTAGAGGTGGTCAAAGCCTGGTACTTGTGTGATGCAAATGTTACTTGCCATTTGTCAGCTCAAGCCTGGAAATTGTCCAGGTCTTGCTGCATTTGGACATGGACTGCTTCAGCATCTCAGGAGTCACAAGTGGTGCTGAACCTTATGCAATCATCAGCGAACTTCTGACCTTATGATGGAAGGAAGGTCATTGATGAAGCAGCTGAAGATGGTTGGGCCTAGGATACCACCCTGAGGAACTTCTGCAATGATGTCCTGGAGCTGTGATGATTGACCGCCAACCACAACAATCTTCCTTTGTGCTAGGTATGACTCCAATTAGTGGAGAGTTTCCCCCCGATCCTCTTTGACCCTCATTTTGCTAGGGCTCCTTGATACCACTCTCAGTCAAATGTTGCCTTGATTTCAAGGGCAGCCACTCTGACCTCACCTCTGGAGTACAGTTCTTTTGACCATGTTTGAACCAAAGCTATTATGAGGTCAGGAGCTAAGTGACCCTGGCAGGACCCAAACTGGGCATCAGTGAGCAGGTTATTGCTAAGCAGGTGCTACTTGATAGCACTGTTGATGACCCGTTCCAGCACTTTACTGATGACTGAGAGTAGACTAATGGGGCGATAATTGGCCAGGTTGGTTTTGTCCTGCTTTTTGTGTAAAGGACATACCTGGGCAAGTTCCCACATTGCTGGGTAAATGCTAGTGTTGTAGCTGTACTGGAACAGCTTGGCTAGGGGCACAACAAGTCATGGAGCATAAGTCTTCAATACTCTGGCCAGAATATTGCCAGGACCCGTAGTCTTTGCAGTATCCATGCCTTCACCCATTTCTTGGTATCATGTGGAGTGAATCGAATTGGCTGAAGACAGGCATCTGTGATGCTGGGGACCACCAGAGGAGGCCGAGATGGATCATCCACTTGGCACTTCTGGTTGAAGATTATAGAAACATGTGAAACATATGAACAAGAAGCAGGAGTAGACCGTTCAGCCCCTCGATCCTGCTCCATCACTTAATAAGATCATGGCTGATTGATAGTAAACTGAAATCTGCATCCCACCTATCACCAATAACCTATCACCCCCTTGCTTACCAATAATCTATCCACTTCTGCCTTAAAAATATTCAAAGACTCTGCTTCCACCACCTTTTCAGGAAGAGAGTTCCAAAGACTCAAGACCCTCTGAGTGAAAAAGTTTCAACTCATCTCTGTTTTAAATGGGCGACCCCTTCTATTAAAACAGTGACCCCTAGTTCTAGATAATCCCACAAGAGGAAGTATCCTCTCCACATCTACCCTGTCCATAAGACCATAAGAGGAGAGGTTGAGTAGGTTAGGCCTGTACTTATTGGAGTTTAGAAGAATGAGAGGTGACCTTATTGAAACATATAAGATTCTTAGGGGGCTTGACAAGATAGATGCTGAGAGATTGTTTCCCCTTGTAGGAGAGTATAGGACCAGAGGGCATAATCTCAGAGTAAGGGGTCGCCCATTTAAGACAGAGACGAGGGGGAAATTTCTTCTCTCAGAGGGTAGTGAATCTGTGGAATTCTTTATCGCAGAGGGCTATAGAGGCTGGGTCGTTAAATATATTCAAGAATGAGATAAACAGATTATTAATCAATAAGGGAATCGAGGGCTTTGGGGAAAGGCAGGAAGCTGGAGTTGAGGATTATCAAATCAGCCATGGTCTCATTGAATAGTGGAGTAGACTTAATGGGCTGAATGGCCTACTTCTGCTCTTACATCTTATGGTCTTTTCCACCCTGTCAAGACCCCTCAGGATCCTATATGTTTCCATAAAGTCGCCTCTTACCCTTCCAAACTCCAGGAGATACAAGCCTAGTCTGTCCAACCTTTCCTCCCAAGACAACCCACCCATTTCAGGTATTCCACAGTCAAGTAAACCTTCTCTGAACTGCTTCCAAAGCATTTACATTGTTGCAAATGCTTCAGCCTTATCTTTTGCTCTGATGTGCTAGGTCTCCCATCATTGGGGATGGGGATATTTGTAGAGCCTCGTCCTCCAGTGAGGTGTTTAATTGTCCACTAGCATTAACAACTGGATGTGGCAGGACTGCAGATCTAATCCATAGGTTGTGAAATTGCTTAGCTCTATCACTTGCTGCTAATGTTGTTTGGCATGCAAGTAGTAATGTGTTGTAGCTTCACCAGGTTGACACCTCATTTTTAGGTGTGCCTGGTGCTGCTCCTGGCATGTCGCCCTGCAATCTTCATTGAGCTAGGGCTGATCCTCTGGATTGGTGGTAATGGTAGAGAGGGGGATATGCCGGGCCATGAGATTACAGATTGTGTTTGAGTACAATTCTGTTGCTGCTGATGGCCCACAGTGCCTCATAGTTGCCCAGTCTTGAGTTGCAAGATCTGTTCAAAATCTATCCTATTTAGCATGGTGATAGTGCCACACAACAAGATGGAGGGTATCCTTAATGTGAAGATGGGACTTCATCTGCACAAGGACAATGCAGTGGTCACTTCTACTGATACCGTCATGGACAGATGCATCTGCAGCAGGCAGGTTGTTAAGGGTGATGTCAAGTGTGTTGCCTCTTGTTGGTTCCCTCCTGCTGCAGACCCAGTCTAGCACAACCAATGGATCAGATCTGCAGTCCTGCCACATCCAGTCGTGAATGGTGTTGGACCATTAAACAAATCACTGGAGCACGAAGGCTCCACAAATATCCCCTTCCCCAATGATGGCTAAGAGAACCCTCATTGATACCCACTTATTCTCCCTCTTGAAGCCAATTGTGATAAGCTTCAATAAGTGTCAGATTGAACTTTCACATCTAGCAAATGCACTACAGAAATTAACTAAAGATAACTCTTCTACAGAAAGCACACATCACACATGTCCTGTAAACATTGCTTCCAGCTTGCATAGCAGTGCTGCAATTTAAATCAGCCAGGGCCTACTGCTGGTGATGGAGAGATTTTTCTCTTTATTCTTTCACATGATGTGTACAGCGCTGGCTAAGCCAGCATTTAAGCCCATCCCTAATTGCCCTTGAGAAGGTGATGGTGAGTTGCCTTCTGAACTACCACAGTCCATATGGTATAGGTACACTCACAGTGCTGTTAAGAAGGGAGTCCCAGGATTTTGACCCAGGGACAGTGAAGGAATGGCAATATATTTCCAAATCAAGTTGAGCTGTAGCTTGAAGGGGAACTTCCAGTGGTGGTGTTCCCATGTGCTTGCTGCCATTGTCCTTTGTAGTGGTAGAGGTTGTAGGTTTGGAAGGTGCTGTTAAAGGAACCTTGGTGAGTTTCTGCAGTGCATCTTGTAGATGGCACATGTTGCTGCCACTGTGGGTTGGTGGTGGAGGGAGTGAATGTTCGTGGATGGGGTGTCAATCAAGCGCGCTGCTTTGTCCTGGATGGTGTCAAGCTTCTTGAGTGTTGTTGGAGCTACACTCATCCAGGCAAGCGGAGAGCATTCCATTAATCACACTCCTGACTTGTGTCTTGTAGATGGTGGACTGGCTGTGGGAAGTCAGGAATTCAAGGTAACCCAGGAGTGGTTACATGACAGAAATTTCATCCAGAGATTCATGAATATATGTGACAGTAAAGCTCAGCTGTTCCTATACAACCGCCAATGCATCCACCCAGGCACCTGTTCTTTCAGTGCAAATATATTTTCCCCTGATACAGTTTTTCTCCAGTTTCTGTGATATTTTCTTTCTCTAGCTACCTTCACATTAGTTTTGTGCCCTTCCAGTGCCATGTGTGCACCAAAGCTCACTAGATTCATGATGGTTTGGAAAACACGGTGAACTTACATTGGTGTAAAAAGCTGCGCATGCCCCCAGTTTCATTTTATCCTTTGGCTCATCCGACGCCTCAACAAGAAACTTTTTCTCTTTCTCTCAAGTGCTAAGGAATGCAAGCTCCAACAACTCATCGACACCAACACCCATCTAGGACCCTCCACCCCTGCCTGTCCCTCCGTCCCCACCCTTTCTTCCAATCCCAACCCCAGCCGTGTATTCACTATACCCCCTGACCTTCCCCTCTCCGATGCTGAACGTTCAGTGCTCAGCAAAGGACTTAGTTTCATACCCTTACGCCCTCACCTCAATGAATTTCGGGCTCGGCATGATGCTGAACTCTTCTTTCGCCGTCTTCTCTCCGGGCTCACTTCTTTGGGCAGGAGTCCTCTCCCAGTTCAATGGATCCTTTTACCCATCTCCAATATTCTCCCTCCACCTGGACCCCTCCCTCTGGAGTCTTACCTTCTCTTGATCTTTTCATTGAGAACTCTCGGCGCGACATTAGTCGTCTCAATTTCTCTGCTCCTCTCACCCATTCAACCTGTCTCTCTCTGAACTTACTGCACTCCATTCTCTCAGGTCCAACCCTGACATTGTCATCAAACCCGCTGACAAGGGTGGTGCTGTTGTTGTATGGCACACTGACCTCTACCTCACGGAGGCTGAGCGTCAACTTGCAGACACTTCCTCCTACCTCTCCCTGGACCATGACCCCACAACTGAACATCAAACCATTGTTTCCAGGACTGTCACTGACCTCATCTCCTCTGGGGATCTCCCTCCCACAGCTTCCAACCTGATAGTCGCCCAACCTCAGACGGCCTGCTTCTATCTCCTACTCAAAATCCACAAACAGAACTGCCCCGGTAGACCGATCATCTCAGCTTGCTCCTGCCCCACAGAACTCATTTCTCGTTATCTTGACTCCCTTCTCTCTCCCCTTGTCCAGTCCCTTCCCACCTACATCCGTGATTCCTCTGACACCTTACGTCACATCAACAATTTCCAGTTCCCTGGCCCCAACCACTTCCTCTTCACCATGGACATCCAATCCCTCTACACCTCCATCCCCCACCGGGATGGTCTGAGGGCCCTTAGCTTCTTCCTCGAACAGAGGCCCGAACAATCCCCATCCACCACTACTCTCCTCCGTCTGGCTGAACTTGTTCTCACGCTGAACAATTTCTCCTTCAACTCCTCTCACTTCCTCCAAGTAAAAGGTGTGGCTATGGGTACCCGCATGGGCCCCAGCTATGCCTGTCTCTTTATGGGGTATGTGGAACATTCCTTGTTCCAATCCTACTCCGGCCCCCTTCCACAACTCTTTCTCCGGTACATCGATGATTACTTCGGTGCCGCTTCATGCTCTCGTCGGGACTTGGAAAAATTTACTAATTTTGCTTCCAATCTCCACCCCTCCATCATTTTCACGTGGTCCATCTCTGACACTTCCCTTCCCTTCCTTGACCTCTCTGTCTCAATCTCTGGTGATAGACTGTCCACCAATATCCATTACAAACCCACCGACTCCCACAGCTATCTCGACTACAGCTCCTCACACCCCGCTTCCTGTAAGGACTCCATCCCATTCTCTCAGTTCCTTCGCCTCCGTCGCATCTGTTCCGATGATGCTACCTTCAAAAACAGTTCCTCTGACATGTCCTCCTTCTTCCTTAACCAAGGTTTTCCACCCACGGTCGTTGACAGGGCCCTCAACCATGTCCGGCCCATCTCCCGCGCATCCGCCCTCACGCCTTCTCCTCCCTCCCAGAAACATGATAGGGTCCCCCTTGTCCTCACTTATCACCCCACCACCCTCCGCATTCAAAGGATCATCCTCCGCCATTTCTGCCAACTCCAGCATGATGCCACCACCAAACACATCTTCCCTTCACCCCCCCATCGGCATTCCGTAGGGATCGCTCCCTCCGGGACACCCTGGTCCACTCCTCCATCACCCCCTACTCTTCAACCCCCTCCTATGGTACCACCCCATGCCCACGCAAAAGATGCAACACCTGCCCCTTCACTTCCTCTCTCCTCACCCAAACACTCCTTTCAAGTGAAGCAGCATTTCACTTGCATTTCCCCCAACTTAGTCTACTGCATTCGTTGCTCCCAATGTGGTCTCCTCTACATTGGAGAGACCAAACGTAAACTGGGCGACCACTTTGCAGAACACCTGCAGTATGTCCATAAGAATGACCCAAACCTCCCTGTCGCTTGCCATTTTAACACTCCACCCTGCTCTCTTGCCCACATGTCTGTCCTTGGCTTGCTGCATTGTTCCAGTGAAGCCCAACGCAAACTGGAGGAACAACACCTCATCTTCCGACTCGGCACTTTACAGCCTTCCGGACTGAATATTGAATTCAATAACTTTAGGTCGTGAGCTCCCTCCCCCATCCCCACCCCCTTTCTGTTTCCCCCTTCCTTTTTTTTCCAATAAATTATAAAGATTTTCCTTTTCCCACCTATTTCCATTATTTAAAAAAAAACACCCCCACTAGAGCTATACCTTGAGTGCCCTACCATCCATTCTTAATTAGCACATTCATTTAGATAATATCACCAACTTTAACTTTAACATCAATGTGTTCTTTTGTACTATTGTTGTTGACATCTTTTGATGATCTGCTTCTATCACTGCTTGTTTGTCCCTATAACCACACCCGCCCTCCACCTCTCTCTCTCTCTCTCTCTCTCCGCCCCCCACACACACACCTTAAACCAGCTTATATTTCAACTCTTTCTTGGACTCGAACTCAAGTTCTGTCGAAGGGCCATGAGGACTCGAAACGTCAACGCTTTTCTTCTCCGCCGATGCTGCCAGATCTGCTGAGTTTTTCCAGGTAATTCTGTCTTTGTTTTTGTTTTGGATTTCTAGCATCCGCAGTTTTTTTGTTTTTATTACATTGGTGTTGCTCCCTGGTTCTGTTATCAAGAGCTGACAGCTATAATACCACACAAAACAATCTCCAAGCAGCTTTTTTCTCAGAATTATATATCCTAAAATTCAATGGGCTGATTTAGATGTAAGTAAACTCTCTGCCTGGGCTTCAGAAATTAGGCTTCATTCCCAAATCACTAGGATGTCTCATTATTAAAAAAGGGAGGAAGGGTTAGACCAGGAAATTACAGGCCAATCAGTCTAACCTCGATGGAGGGGAAGTAACAAGAAAGAATTCTGAGGGACAGAATATATCTGCACTTGGAGAGACACGGATTAATCAGGGATAGTCAGCATGGATTTGTTAAGGGAAGGTCGCGTTTAACAAATTTGATTGAATTTTTTGAGGAGTCTTCCAGGAGTGCTGATGAGGGTAATGCATTTAATCTGGTTTTCATGGACTTTAGTAAGGCTTTTGATAAGGTCCCTCATGGCACTGTAGGGGAAAATTAAAAATGCTAAAAGAGAATACTGTAAGAATTTACAGAAGGAGACTTAAAATCTCCAGGCAGACATGGCTGCTAAGCATATTAAGAGTTGACGATTACCAGATGAATATTGCACAGCCTTGAGAGTCAGGCTGAAGACACAAGGAGGACATAAAATAGATTACATGTACTCCCCTCTCATATAGGGAAGGGGCAGATGGTTTTAGCTTAGAAATGGGAAGACATACAATGGACAAAGTGGGGCCTTTGATGAAACACAAGCAGTCTTGAGTTGTGAGAACCAACGTCTTGGCAAACGTGTTTTAATTTTGATTGGATAATATAATTATGTATACACCCTTTAGAATAATTGGTTAGCAAAATCACATGTTTATGTACTCAATGGGATAGTTTTAACATGGTTCCTGTGTGTCGGTTACTGATTGGATGTATTCAAATGTACTCAAATGTATTATGATAAGAAAAAGTACAAAAGTAATGAAATGTAATCAATCTGGGAGCCGGGTCTTCATTCTTAGGAATGATTGCGTCTCCCTTGTATATGCTTGAATAAAACCAGTTAAAGGACACCTGAGTCTTTGTGGTCGCTATGTGATCAGGGAATGTAATTTCCCTCTTCAACTGGCCAGTGTGGTAGTTGCTAGATAGAAGGGAATACCCTCTTCAGCAGACTGGTCAAGAAACTAAGAGCCCATGGGATCCAAGGCAAAGTGGCACATTGGATCCAAAATTGGCTGAGACAGGAAGCAGAGGGTGATGGTAGAGGGATGTTTCCCTGGCTGGAAGTCTGTTTCCATTGGGGTTTCGCAAGGCTTGGTGCTGGGATTCTTGCTGTTTGTGGTGGACTTAAATGATTTGGATGTAAGTGTAGGGATATGATCAAGAAGTTTGCACGTGACACGAAAATTGGTAGGGTGGTAAATAGTGAGGAGGATAGCCGTAAACTGCAGGAGGAAATCAATGGACTGGTCAGATGGGCAGAGCAGTGACAAATGGAATTCAACCTGGAAAAGTGTGAGGTAATTCACTTGGGGAGGGCTAACAAGGCACTATGAAAGGTAGGACCTGGAAAGTACTGAAGATCAGAGGGGCCTTGGTGTGCATATCCATAGATCCCCGAGGGTTGCAGGGCAGGTTAAGAAGACATATAAGATATTTGCCTTTATTAGCCGAGGCACTGAATACAAGAGAAGGGAGGTTATGCTGGAACTGTAGAAAACACTGGTTAGGCCACAACTGGAATACTGCATTGTTTTCCTTGAAACAGTGAAGGTTGAGAGGGGAACCTAACAGAGGTGTAAAAGATTATGAAGGACGTAAATAAGTTGGATAGGAAGGCACTTTTTCCATTAACAGAGCGGTCAATAACCAGGGGGCATAGATTTAAGGTAAGAGGTAGAAGGCTAAGAGGGGAGTTGAGGAGAAAGCTTTTCACCCAGAGGGTGGTGGGCATCTGGAACTCACTGCCTGAAAGGGTGGTTGAGTTGGAAACTCTTGTATCATTTAAGAAGTATTTAGATATTCACTTGTATTACCATAGCCTCCAGGGCTGTGGGCCAAGCGCTGGAAAATGGGATTAGTGTAGTCAGATCTTTGTTGACCAGCATGAATACAATGGGCCAAATGGTCTCCTTCTGTACTGTAAACGTCTATGAGCCTATGGAAGTGCTCGAGTTTCCCTGGGAAATTTCTTCCCTTACACCCTCAGCAGCAATTCTCTCAGTGGCTCACCATCACTTTCTCATGGACAACTAGGAATGGACAACAAATACTGACCTGGTCAGAGATGCTCACAACCCATGAACAAATAAAAACAAAGCTTGATGTAAGTTCCATTGATGTCTTCTAATTGCTCCAAGGCTTTATAGGCAGTTTCAATTGAGGCTAAAGACTCAATAAAATTTTTATTAACTCGTCGAAAGTCTTTGAGTTGGGGGTGTTAGGTGATGTGAGGCTGCGGATCAGTTCGTACATTTTGCTCCCGCATGAGGACAAAATAATCGCCCTCTTCTTTTCCTCGCCTGTGATGTCATTAGCGGCAAAAAAGAATGCTCGGCGTTTGACATACTGAGACCATTCATCTGAAATGGGGTCTAATGGATTGACGTGCTTGAACTGCAGCATTGTGAACGACTGCAAGGGGACAGCACTTCCAATGGCTTCCCAGTTAATAATGAATTCAGGTGTTTGGCTTACTGTGGCTTTCTTGACTGCCATCGATCGATTTGTGTTTTGCCTTCCGCAGAGTTGTCCTCTCTCTGGGGTCTCTTATAATTTTCTGTCCATAGCCATTTTTCTTGTATGCATCACTTTAAATGTATCTAGACAACTCCACGCCAAGGGCCTTGGTTTGGCTCATGCCTGGGCAACGCTGTTGCTGCACTCTTGCAGGTGTCAATCTCTTGTCTTGAGTACACTTACCCTGGCTGAGCAGAGCCCCTTGAATTTCCAGACCTGTGGTAAATTGGAGTACCATGTACCTTTAAGAGAATGCAAGTGGACTAACCATGTGACAGTACTGACCAACCACTGTACAGCGCGGGCTACTCATTCATAGTAAGCCTAGAACTGGAGGTGGTTGGAACAAGCAAGGATTTAGTGCCCTGCCTTCTGTTGTAATAAACAATCACAGTTCGTTCTTATGCCAGTCTCTCTCTATTAGTGATAGCAAGCATCAACTAAGAGTGTATATGAGGGCATGCACTTTGAGTTTACTTGACTGGTGAATTCATTGACTCAAGACATAAGACTGGCACCGAGGATTAAAATAGCAAAATTGCAAGAGCCCTGAGTAAAAATCAGGACAGATGAGCAAAACATTAGAAACCGAACCTGTGCTTATGTTGTCAAGTGGGCAGCGATCAGAGCAGAAAAAAGTGCTGCAATTTTAAATTTGAAAAAAAAACCCTGCAGAATCGCGATCATGGGAATCCCGCAAACACTCAAAAATAGCGTGAAACACAGCACAGAAAAGCCGACAGCTGCAGAGAGGGTGTTAAAAAAAAGGTGACTGCCCTTAAAGCGGCAATACATTTAAACTGATGCATACTAGAAAAATGGCTATGGACAGAAAATTATAAGAGACCCTAGAGAGAGGACAACTCTGCAGAAGGCAAAACACAAATCGATCGATGGCAGTCAAGAAAGCCACAGTAAGCCAAACACCTGAATTCATCATTAACTGGGAAGCCATTGGAAGTGCTGTCCCCTTGCAGTCATTCACGATGCCGCAGTTCAAGCACGTCAATCCATTAGACCCCATTTCAGATGAATGGTCTCAGTATGTCAAACGCCAAGCATTCTTTTTTGCCGCTAATGACATCACGGGCGAGGAAAAGAAGAGGGTGATTATTTTGTCCTCATGCAGGAACAAAATGTACGGACTGATCCGCAGCCTCACATCACCTAACACCCCCAACTCAAAGACTTTCGACGAGTTAATAAAAATTGTACAAAACCACCTGAGACCAAAGCCCTCAGTCACTATTCAGCACTTCAAGTTCAATTCAAGGAACAGGCTTCCAGAGGAGACAATAGCTGACCGTGTTGCCATTTTAAAGACATGAACTGAAAATTGCGAATTCAGAACGTCCATTAGGGATATGTGAGAGACCAACTGATATGCAGGATTATACTATTCAAAGGCGATTGCTAGCCAAAGTTAATCCAGACTTCAATAAGGCATTAGAATTAACCACAGCCATGGAGAGTGCTGTTAGAAATTTGGAAGCTATAAGAAGTGCACAAATGGGTGTCATCCATCTGGTTGGATGGGACAGACAAAAGGCACAAAAGCATCAGACCCCACAAACAGGCAGGAAATGCCCCCTATGTACAGATCAGTAAAAAACAGCAGGTACCACAGTGAAAACCCACAAAATGAATGAGAGAAATGCAAAACAAAAACAGAATTACCTGGAAAAACTCAGCAGGTCTGGCAGCATCGGAGGAGAAGAAAAGAGTTGACGTTTCGTGTCCTCGTGACCCTTCAGCAGAACTGGCTCCAGGTATCCAGTGTGCAATTGACAATTCAAACAAGTCAAATGCTTTTTTTGCCACCGCTATGGTGACATAAGGCGGCACTGCAGAGATAGGCTGAGACAGCATTTTAAAGACAAAGGGAGAAATCGTGACATGTGTCTCATGGAAGAACCAAAAGAAATAGAATCAGACATCCATTCATTATATAACCTGAAAGTGGGTAGAATCGAGCAAATCCAAGTAGTCATTATAGTCAATGGACAACCTGTTAAGATGGAAGTTGATACTGGAGCGTCAATGTCCGTCATTGAAGAACAGACATTCAGATACTTGAATAAAGGAACCCATCTTTTAAGATTCGAAGTTTCAGACACCAAACTGACAACATATACGGGTGAAGAAATAAGACCAAAAGGGATATGTCAAGTCAAGGTGCAGTATGAGGAACAGTCTGCAAAATTACCCCTATTTATAATGTCAGGCAGAGGACTGAGTCTCCTAGGGAGGAACTGGCTGGGAGAGGTAAACCTTGAGCACCCGCTAAGTTCCCAATTTGAAACCAGAAGCATTACTTCAGAAAAAATGAATGCGCGAAGACCCAACAGGAGAAGCCTGTAGAAGTGTTATACCAGGACAGAGTTCATGCTGAAGTCAGCGTTTTTTTAAAAAATCATTTATGGGATGTCGGCTCCGCTGGCTGGGCCAGTATTTATTGCCCATCCCTAGCTGCCCTTGAGAAGGTGGTGATGAGCTGCCTTCTTGAACGGCTGAAGTCCATGTGGTATAGGTACACAGTGCTATTCAGAAGGGAGTTCCAGGATTTTGACCCAGTAACAGTGAAGGAATGACGATATATTTCCAAGTCAGGATGGTGAGTGGCTTGGAGGGGAACTTTCAGGTGGTGGTTTTCCCATCTATCTGCTGCCCTTGTCCTTCTAGATGATAGTAGTGGTGGGTTTGGAAGGTCCTGTCGAAGGAGCCTTGGTGAATTCCTGCAGGGCATTTTGTAGATGGTACACACTGCTGCTACTGTGGGTCAGTGGTGGAGGGAGTGAATGTTTGTGGATGTGGTGCCAATCAAGTGGGCTGCTTGTCATGGATGGTGTTAAGCTTCTTGAGTGTTATGGGAGCTGCATTCATCCAGGCAAGTGGGGTGTATTCCATCACACTCCTGACTTGTGCCTTGTAGATGGTAGACAGGGCTTGGGGAGTCAGGAGGTGGATTACTCATCGCACTATCCCTAGCCTCTGACCTGCATTTGTAGCCACAGTATTTATATGGCTAGTCCAGTTTAGTTTCTGGTCAATGGTAACCATCAGGATGTTGATAGTGGGGATTCAGTGATGATAAAGCCATTGAACATCAAGGGGCAATGGTTGGATTCTATCTTGTTGGAGATGGTCACTGCCTGACACTTGTGTGGCACGAATATTACTTGCCACTCGTCAGCCCAAGCCTGAGTATCGTCCAGGTCTTGCTGCATTTGGACATAGATTGCTTCAGTATCTGAGGAGCCATGAATGGTGCTGAACATTATGCAATCATCAGCGAACATCCCTACTTCTGACCTTATGATGGAAGGAAGGTCACTGATGAAGCAGCTGAAGATGGTTTGGCCGCGGACACGACCCTGCAGTGATATCCTGAAGCTGTGATGACTGACCTCCAACAACCACAAGCATCTTCTTTTGTGCTAGGCATGACTCCAAGCAGCAGAGAATTTTCCCCCTAATTCCCATTGACTCCAGTTTTGCTCGGGTTCATTGATGCCACACACTGTCAAATGCTGCCTTGTTGTCCAGGGCAGTCACTCTCATCTCACCTTGGGAGTTTGCTCTTTTGACCATGTTTGAACCAAGGGTATAATGAGGTCAGAAGCTGAGTGGACCTGGTGGAACACAAACTGGGTGTCAGTGAGCAGGTTATTGCTAATCAAGTGCCACTTGAAAGCACTGTTGATGATCCCTTCCATTACTTCACTGTGATCAAGAGTAGACTGATGAGGCCGGGTTGGATTTGTCCTGCTTTTTGTGTACAGGACATACCTGGGCAATTTTCCACATAGCCGGGTAGATGCCAGTGTTGTAGCTGTACTGGAACAGCTTAGCTTGGGATGAGGCATGTTCTGGAGCACAAGTCTTCAGTACTATTGGCAGAATATTGTCAGGGCCCATAGCTTTTGCACTATCCAGTGCCTTCAGCCATTTCTTGATATCACTGGCATCTGTGATGCTGGAGACCTCCGTAGGAGGAAGAGGTGGATCATTCACTCGGCACTTCTGGCTGAATATTGCAGTAAATGCTTCAGCCTTATCTTTTGCAGTGATGTGCTGGGCTCCCCCATCATTGAGGATGGGGATATTTGTGGACCCTCCTCTTCCAGTGAGTTGTTTAGTTGTCTACCACCATTCACAACTGGATGTGGCAGGACTGCAGAGTTTAGATCTGATCCATTGGCTGTGGGATTGCTTAGCCCTGTCCATCACTTGCTGCTTATGCTGTTTGGCACACCAATAGTCCTGTGTTGTAGCTTCACCAGGTTGACACCTCATTTTTAGGTATGGCTGGTGCTGCTCCTGGCATACCTTCCTGCACTCTTCATTGAACCAGGGTTGACCCCCTGGCTTGGTGGTAATGGTAGAGTAGGGGATATACTGATGCGTGCGGGTACAGATTGTGTTTGAGTACAATTCTGCTGCTGCTGATGGCCTACATTGCCTCATGGATGCCCAGTCTTGAGTTGCTATATTTGTTCTAAATCTATCCCATTTAGCACGGCGGTAGTGCCACACAATCGAATGGAGGGTATCCTCAATGTGAAGCTGGGACTTTATCTTCACAACGACTGTGCGGTAGTCACTCCTACCAATACTGTCATGGTAGGTTGGTGAGGATGAGGTCAAGTATATTTCTCCCTCTTGTTGGTTCCCTCACAACCTGCCGCAGACCCAGTCTAGCAGCTATGTCCTTTAGGACTCAGCCAGCTAAGTATTGGTGCTACCGAGCCACTGTTGGTGATGGACATTGAAGTCCCCCACCCAGAGTACATTCTGCACCCTCGCCACCCTCAGTGCTTCCTCCAGGTAGTGTTCAACATGGAGGAGCACTGATTCATCAGCTGAGGGAGGGCAATACGTGGTAATCAGTAGGAGGTTTCCTTGCCCATGTTTGACCTGATACCATGAGACTTCATGGGGTCCAAAGTCAATCTTGAGGACCCCCAGGGGAACTCCGTCCCGACTGTATACCACTGTGCCGCCACCTCTGCTGGCCTGTCCTGCTGGTGGGACAGGACTTACCCAGTGATGGTGATGGTGGTGTCCAGGACATTATCTGTAAGGTATGATTTTGTGAGGATGACTATGTCAGGTTGTTGCTTGACTAGTCTGTGAGACAGCTGTCCCAATTTTGGCACTAGTCCCCAGTTGTTAGTCAGGAGGCCTTTGCAGGGTTGAGAAAGCTGAGATTGCGGCTGTCATTTCTGATGCCTAGGTCGATCCAGTTTCATTCCTATTTTTGTGACTTTGTAGCTGTTACAGCTGAGTGGCTTGCTAGACCATTTCAGAGGGCACTTAAGAGTCAACCACATTGGTGTGGGTCTGGAGTCACATGTAGACCAGACCAGGTAAGGACAGCCTTCCTTCCCTCAATGGCTTTTACAACAATTGACAATGGTTTAATGGTCAGATTTTTATTGAATTCAAATTCCACCATCTGCCCTGGCAGGATTTGAACCCAGGTCCCCTGTGTATTAACCTTGGTCTCTGGATCACAAGTGCAGCAACAATAGCACTATGCCATCACATCCTTCGAAAAGAAAAGGAAAACCTACTAAAGGACTTTTATGCACTACAAAATTCAATCAGCTCCCAATCTGTGCCACTGAAAAGGTATGAAGAAGAAAAGGAAGAGTTAAACCTTTCTCTGGCCGAGTTAAGGAACGAATTAGATGAGAAGGAGCAACGATATGAGATTCTCCAGGAAACTATTAATAAGAATAGGAAAGAATTGAAAGAGCTGAAGCAGCAGCTGCAGAAAAGCCCTGAAGTTTTAAAACCATAAGGCCCTGAGTTCTCAGAAGAGCTGTCAGAAAAACCCAACTATTGTACTCACTCATGTTCAATTTGTGCCTGAGTCCAGTCCAGCCAATTGTAACATTAAAGAGAATACCAAAATATGGGTCAGTGCTACCAAGAAAAGGACATGCAGGAAGTAAAAGAGGAATTATTGACAATTCTTGAAAAGAAAAACATTTTTTTTTATTCTCTGTGTTGCTTTGTGTTTGTTGCCCTTTATCTGTTTCAGCTTGGAGGGGAGGGGCAGCAGAAGTGAATGTGACTGCACCCAGATGATGTTGAAATCATCCACTGAGGATCCTAGTGGACAACTGTCCCCTGAAAAGGAGGTCATGGAAAAACCAGCCGAGGTTGTTGAACTGCGACACTCAACGAGTCCGAGAAAGCCTCCTGAGAGGCCTGATTTGTAAATAGTTATTAGTGTAAATAGTTCACATGTTATTAAGTTTGTCAACTGTATTTTTTAAGTAAAGGGGGAGGGATGTGGTAAAGGGGAGTACCATGTGCCTTTAAGAGAATGCAAGTGGGCTAACCATGTGACAGTACTGACCAATCACTGTACAGCGTGGGCTACTCATTAATAGTAAGTCTAAAGGTGGAGGTGGTTGTGGGAGCATGCAAGGATTTAGTGCCCTGCCTTCTGTTGCAATAAACACTCACAGTTTGATCTTATGTCGGTCTCTCTCGATTATTGATAGCGAGCATCGACTAACAAGTGTATACAAAGGCGTGCAATTCGAGTTTACTTGACGAGCGAACTCATAAGCTCAAGACATAAAAAGACCTGAATTCTTTACTTCAGAAACTCCTATTTATGTGAAGATTCTCTCCATCTTGAACACTTACACCAATCAGAGTGAAGATAAAATTGAGGACTAAATAAAAGTTAAAAAGAGAGGTTTGCTATGATTGGTGATGATCAACAATGTACAAACAGTAGGAAATAACTAACTTCAAAGGAGGAGAAGCATTGGGGCCTAAGAACACTTAACCAAAAGAAAAGTGATGGTTTGATAGAGCTAGCAAATGTGAAAGACAGAAGAGACACAAGAAATGTACTGATGAAGATGCACAACTGAGTTTGCTGCTACAGTTTTATTCAATTTTAATTAGTTTTATTAAACAGATGTGGAAGTTATTGCAAATGGTCATTCTGCCTCAAGTTATTGCTTGGTCATATTTACATATACAAGTTTTATTGGATAACAATCCACAACTGAATACAGTATATACTGAAAGTTTCAAAAGCTGAATTTCAAGGCAATTAAGGGCTATGCAGCCATTGTGAGTAAGAATGCATGGATCTGATTGATTACAAGACTTTTTTTTTAAGAATCTTGGATCATATAAAGCTGAAGATTTCATGGAGAAAGCTCAGAGAAAGCTCTCAGGGCAATACAAACACCATACATTTTTTAAGTCAGTGCTTGCTGCTAAAAAGGGAAGAAATCAGGCAGAAAAATCAGTCAGAGAAAAACAGAAAAAAGCTTGAATTTCATAGCATAGTTTTAATTTTAGACCTAATTGTTTCAAGCTGTAAAACATTTTCAAAATTTCCACAAATACTCATAGAACCTGATAAATTTGAAACACAAATATTACTTCCCTGAGGTGAATATTGCATGATGTAAAATAGAAGTGGTGAATAAACATCCTTGTCTCTTCCACAAGGACTTTTGAGTTGAATTCCATAAAAAGGAAAAATCCCACCAGTGTTTGTCACTATGTCTTCTGAGCTCTGACAACTCTTATAACCACAATTCAGTGAAGAGACCATTAGAGCTGACATTTTCATCAACATCGCAACATTACATCAGCTTTGCTACGTGATTAACTGCCGTGATATTCCAAAACAAACACTGTATTTAGACATTTGCTTGCACAGATATTTTTCATTGTCAACTTGTGCAACAGCAAAGGCCTTTGCTCTTTTTTGACCTTTCATCATCAAAATGTATTTTGAAAAGTTTTCAATAAGAATGGTACAAATACCCCATTGGTATTTACATAGCAATACATAGGATTTACAGCAAATAAACAGTCCCTCCATCCCAACAGATCTGTGCCTATGTTTATGATTTACACCAGCCCCCTCTCGCTGTTCTCCCATCCTTCTTCAGCGAACTCTCTCAACATATCCTTCTATTCCTTTTTCCCTCATCTGTTTATCTCATTTACCCTTAAAGGCATCTATGCTAGTTGCCTCAATAGCTCCACGTGGTAGCAAGTTCCACATTTGAACTACTCTCTGGGTAAAGAAGTTTTTTCTGAGTTCCTATTGGATTTATTAGTGACTTTATGGCTCCTAGTTCTGCTCTTGTCTGCAGGTGGAAACATCTTGCCTACGTATACTATATCAAGCTCTTTCACAATCTTAAAGGCTTCTATTAGGTCATCCTTCAAGTCTTCTCCTTTCTAGAAAAAAGAGCCTCAGCCTGTTCATAGATATAACTTCTCAATTCAGGTAGCATTCTCGTAAATCCTTTTTGCAACTTCTCTCATGCCTTTATATCCTTTTCATCATATAGAAACCGGAACTGTTCACATCACTCCAAGTGTAGTATTTGCTTGGTCTTATTAAATTGAGTGAGAAGTGAGGCCATTCATCAATTGACAGTAGGCCACAATCCACCATTTCAAAATTTCAACCAATAAGACAAGAATATAAATTTGATTCAGCCCATTTTGGGGTAAGGTTGCGAGGTGGCATTTTACAATCTGTCCATTGCGGGAGAGGTGGTAATTGAGGTGTAATGTCACTGGGCTAGTAATCCAGAGGTCCAGACTAATGACCTTGGGATATGGGTTCAAATCACCGTTGGTGGGATTCAAATTCAATTAATTAATTTTAAAAATCAGGAAGTGAAAGCTAGTCTCTAACAGTACAATGCCATAAAACTATCATCGATTGTTGTAGAAACCCATCTGGTTCACTAATGTCCTTTAGGGAAGGAAACCTGCCTTCCTTTACTGGTCTGCCCTACATGTACTCCAGACCCACAGCAATGTGGTTCACTCTTAATTGCCCTCTGAAAAGGCCTAGCAAGTCACTCAGTTCTACCAAACATCGGCAGAAAAGTTGGAAAGGAATAAAACCAGATGGACCACCTGGCATACCAGATAGACCGCAGTGATTCAAGAAAGTGGCTCACCATCACCTTCTCAAGGGCGATTGGGGATAGACCAAAAATGTTGGCCTAGCCATTGATACACACTGTAATATAAAGGATTAACAGATGGGATATGCTAATGTATGCTATAGATGATGATGTTCCACTGACATCAGTCAGTCTTGTGTTAGACTGGAGAGAGAGAGAGATTGGAATCATGCCTAGGGACAACATGCCTACTCTGTAACCTGTTTAGATGTGGTACTAATAAACAAGTATTAAACAGAATCTACAGTCTGTCTAAGAAGAACCAAGTCCCACCCCTAAGTTCCAAGGTAGAAGAACACATCTCACAACATGGTGGCAGCAGTGGAGATATCAATGTAAAAAACACATTGGTGTTATCAAAGTAACCACATAGTGAAGAAACATAAGAAAGCAGCTCGAAAAATTTTGCAGGAAGAAGGAGGCACACTGGTGAGAAGTAACGATGGCTGTACCTGGTGAGCATTCCTGCCCTTGCCCCACCAGTTTGACCGCCTCGAGGGCCTGCAGAAAGGCCTGCAGTGGGAGCTATGGAAACACCATTTTCTCTGTTACGGAGCATCATCATTCTTCACAAAAAAAAACCCACCCCCATAAAGATCTGCTGGATTTAAATTGGCTCTTCCTAGAAAGCGTTGAGGAAAAATCCCCTGCAATACTGAGTGACCTCTTGGTGGTTGAGGTTCTAGACAATAATTCATCCTTCCCATTGTTAGATGGACTTTATGAAGCCTCTGTTGTCTTTTTAAAAGAATCAGCTGTGCTTTTAGTAGCTGAGCAGCATTCAGATCTTAGTTCGACTAAATCCACCAATGTAATGCCTACTTTATCTTCTGTTGTTCATGAAGTGCCTTCCGTAGAGAATGCTTTGCCTGAATCCAGGTTGATAGAGGATCACACTGTTAGAGAGCTGGTACCTCCCAAGGGTGAGAGTCAATTGGCAGACATACTTCAGACCCAGCTGAAGGTCTACTTCTCTTCAGGGCTGGGGATCAGCACAGACGCTGTGGCAGATTCTTTGGCACTTCTGAAGCTGCAGAATCCTGTACAGCAATCGTTTCCCGAGTTAGTTGTCTGCAGGAAATTCATCTCATTACAGAAGATGGTGCTGTCTCCATATTCTCAGTAATTTTTCCCCTTGCCCATAGTGGAGCAACCTCACTGGAGAAGTGTGGCTCTCTCACCACCACCTAAACGGAGTAGAAGGACCTCCTGAAATATCATTGGGAAATCATCTCTTCCTTTTCTGACAGTCTTACAGGAAGTTGTTTTTTTACCTTTATCATCTAAGTTTATTGAAATTTCAGACCTCCAATTTCTTTTCAGTCATCAATGCAGCAGTGGATGATGTGACAGTCTTCCCTGGAGTTGAAGATCATTCCTCTTCATAAGTTCTTTCCCAGGGTCCTTTGAGGGAGCCATAAGTTCCTCAGGATGTCCTGAGTTCTTGTCTTCTAGTCCCAGCAAGTCCAGGTCGATTCTCTTCAGCCTTCTCTTTTGGATCAGTCTTTCATTGTAAAGCGTTCATTGTCCTTGCAGTTCAGTCATTCTACAACCTGCACTCTGCTCCCCAGCAATGCTGACAGCAACACTGCTAAAGTACTGTCCTATTTTGCAGAAGATGATCTCCTACCGTATGCAGAAGAACAGTCTCATGTCGCCAAGACATGCTCCCCCTAAGGGCTGAGGGAGACTCAATCCCCCAGCACTGCGACTTAGCAAGGGGAAGAGCAGGATCTGGAGTTGAGAAGGATCTGTAGTTTTAAAAAGGGAGTTACAGAAATGTAATGTAAAAATTTAAGGATATGGGCCAGGATTTTCCATGCCTGCTGGCGTGGGACATGTTCAGTGGCGTGAGCAGACAATATGGTGCGACGGCGTGAAACCAGTACACAATCACCCGCTTAGCCCGTCGCATTCTCCACCATCAGACATCGGGAACCCCAGTGTAATACATCAGCATATCATTATTCGGCCTGTCCGGCCGAATCGTTCCCCCTGCAGGTTGGTCTGCCTACTTCGGCAGGAAAACACGCCAACATGTCTCACAACAGCACATAAGTAACGTACACTTGGCGGGCTGCATTTCTGTCACAACTTCAAGGTTTGTTTGCCTACCTTGCTTTGGGCAGCACTCGCAGTCATCAGCACCAGGCTTCACAGGCAGCACCCACATCACTTTTAGGGGGCTCCCAGGCAGGTCTCTACCTACCAGATCAGCCATATGTGGCTGGCTTTTCAATGGCTGCAGGGCTAGGGCTTGCTTGGTGAAGGGATAGAAGTGGCCTCCGGCAAGAGAAGAGGTGGCAGAATGAGGGCTGTACTGGGGAAGGAGGGTATCCCAGGGTGTGTGTGTGGTGGGGGGGGGGTACATGTTGATCTGTGCAAATGGTCTCAAGATGGTGATGCCTGAGGAGGCAGTCTCCAGAGGAGATGAAGGCAGAAGGACATGTGAGGGTGTGTGTGTGAGAATCGGTGGTGAAGTGCCTTGAGCTGGCAGTTGGTGAGGTGCCAGTGAATGTGCGATGGGCTTGAGTGTGTGAGCTTAGTATGATGAGATGGTTGCACGGATGAGATCATTCATTCTCTATGTGCATTGGATGGCCAACCTCTTCTGTGCAGCATTGGCAGATCACCGCTGCCACCGCCTCCCGAGTCTGGTTGGCCAAGCCACTGCCCGTCCTGCAGCCAGAGTGGGAGTAGAGGACATCACGGTGGGCCTCCACAGCGCCCAAAAGACATTCCAGTGATGCGTCACTAAACCTGGGGGCTGCAGTCTTTTTGTCTTTCGTGGACATCTTCCCTGCAGTATCATGAAGCACTGAGATGTGAGCACATGGCTGGACTTTAAATATGGTGCCTGGTGTGATGAAGCAGTGAGGCAATGGCGGGCAGGGGAATGAGATCCCACCTGCCATCAAAGCAGCGTATTTCCCGGGCATGCACAGATAATGTGGCGGGATTGGGACGATATGGCTTGAAAACCCGGCATCACGGCCGGTGTTGTTTTACCCGCCCTCTATCGTACTTCATGCAAAAGTGCAAATCTGGGATGATAGGGTGGAATCGTCTGGTCCCTTTGCGGCAGTGTCACGGCGGGCAAGGCAGGCAGGGTGGGGACAGTTCAGCGTAAGGGACAGGAATCAGTTTCACGCCCGTATGAAATCACAACGGGATCATCCGATGGTGTCTGTCATGGCAGAACGTGAATCCCACCGGAGGCTGGCGTGAACCCGACTTGCATCCCGATAATGGGATGCAAAGTAAGGCCGGAGCAGAATCGTCCTCCCACGCCTGATTTACCGTTAGTCCAGCAGGAACACATGTTGGCCCAGAACACATCTGGACATGTGAGGTGTGCAGATGTCAGGACATACCATTAGGGCCTCGTTCATATTGCAGACATCCGAGGAGAAGAAGATGCCGGAGTCCTAATGGTACTGGACTCTGGAGGGACACATGCATTGCATGCTGGATAGATCCTCATGTACATGGCTCCGCCACAAAGCTTGATGCTTTGGGTCTGCTTTGGAACATCAAGGTCTTGGCCATAGGCTGCTATGGATGATTGGTGAGAGCGGGGTGAGGAAGGTCCAGTGCTGAGTGGGAGAGAAAGGTGTACCAGGGATGGGGGGGTGGGAATGGAAGGTTTAGGTGTCACTAAGAGAAGAATGTGTACCGGTGTGGTAGGGGGCAGTGAGGTCGGTGGGGGGGAGCAACAAAGGTGTCGGGGGTGCTGCGAGGTTGGCGGGGCAGGGGACGAAGATGTCGTGGGGGGAGGTGGGAAGTTCGGGAGGGGGAGAAGGGAGTCCAGGGGTGGAAGGTGTAATGGAGGATAATGCAGAAAGTGGGGAGGTAGGAGTCACAGTGGAGGAGGTATAAAGGAGGGAGTTCGGGGGGGATGGAAAGAGTTCGGAGGAGGGGGGGAGGAGTTCAGAGGGTGGGGAAGGTGTTGGGGGAGGAAGAGGGAGTTTGAAGGGCTGAGGTTGTTTGGGGGGAGGAACGACTTCGGAGGGGGAATCTGACCGGGGGTGGAAGGTATCCGGGGGTAGGGAGTGAGAGCGGAGGAGGGAGTAAGGGTGGAGGAGAGAGAAAGGGATGGGATGTTGAGTCAATGACTGCCTCCTGGGAAGCAAACTGAGGGTGGGTGTGGTAGGAGGGAATGGTAAGTATGAGAGGGGACAGAGGGAGCTGGTAGGGTGGAAGGGTAAGTGTGCGTTGGTAGACGTAAAAGGGACAACGAGGGTGTTTGGTGGTGATTCGGAGGCAAACACGGACCCTGGGGGTAGGAAGGAGGAGGTCAGTGAGGTCAATGTTAATGTGGGTGAAATTCTCAGGAAAATAGGGAATGTGCACGTTCACCAAGGCATTCTGGAATGACAAGGATTCTGGTTGGTAGGTGACGGTGGGGATGTGTAAGGTGATGCCAGGGTTCGACAGTGATGGGCAAAAGGACATGGATAACTAGGGGAGGGGAAAGAATAGGGAACTAACAGCATACTTCACTACTACCACAGTTATCGAAATTGAAAGTGGGCGGAGCCTCATGTTGGACGGGCACAGGTGCTGCATGGGAGTGTGATCAGTGGGTGAATGGAGATGTGGGTCAGCTCAGATGGACAACTGAAAAAGAACCCCAATAGGCAGCATTGAAAATGTTCAGGACAGTGAGGTTGGTGTGATGGATGAAGGCTCCGTACGAGTAGGAGAGTGCTGCACGAGGCTCTGAAAGGCCCTGCCACACATACACTTCTCCCTGCAGAATCACTCATGGTCCAGCTATGTGCAGCTGAACTGCCAGTTGGAGGGGCTGCAGTGGGAGGACTCGTGAAGCCTGTAAATGAAGCTGAAAGACAATGTTACACATTATTCAGTGAAAGCGAATATATTTTCAGATTATAAAGTGACAAAATGTGTTCACCCATGCAACCACTTGTTATCAGAATTTCTTAACTTTCCTAGGTCTGCCACTTCTTATAGGTGCTGCCCTGACATCTGCAGCAGGGTTGGAGGCAGCCTGTGCAATGGTTGGCCCTGTTGCCTCTGATGACTTCGGCGTGCATCCTCTGGAGAGCTGAGGCCTTGGGGGCCCTGGCTTACTTTGGCTGTCCTCCTGTGGGCTAGCTGCTCCCTCTGCAGTGACAGAGAATGAGGTTGAGGGGGTCACAGGCAAAGAGGACTCAGAGGGAGTGGACAGCCTCTAACATTCCTGAGTGGATGGCTCTTCTTCCCTTCGGGTGCCCGAGGACCCCGGCCTCATTCCTTGAGGGGAAGGAGCACCTGGATGGACATCAAGATGCCCCATTTTCCTCTTGCATTGCCACTGCAGGGACTCACGCATGGCTACCGCAATGGAATGCAGGTCTGCGCATATGTCCACATTCTGCTGGATAAGGGTCTTCATAGCGTCCACCATCCTTCCCATGGAAACCTCCATGCAAGCACATGTGGGCACCACTTCATCAGAGAGCAGGTGGACACACTCCTCTGTCTCAGGTAGCACTCCAGCTGAGTGCTCTGAGTGATGTGTCCCGCCTTCTGCTGACTCTCCAAAATGAGCTGGAAGGCCGAATCCAGAGTCTCATCATCTGTCTTCGATCTCACAGATGCCTCTTCCCCAGCACTCCTCTGAGTGCCGGGGAGCTTGGCTGAACCTGCCTCCTCCTGCTGCGGACACATGTCAGGTGGCCCTGAAAGCAAAGAAGACGGCAGCCCCCAAATTTATTGATGTCTCTGGGGCACCTGGTGGATGCAGTGGAAGTCCTCCAACTCTTAAAGATAGTATGTCCGTCCGATAAGCACATTGCACTGAATCAAAGGAAACTGCCATTGGCTGTTGGTGCAGCAGTTATAGAGAAGAGAAAGGAGCATTAGGACAGAGAGAGGGCTCCATGGTTCGCACATGCAGCACTGCAGTTCATTCATGGAGATGAGCAGGAGTAGAGATGCTATGCAGCAGCTCACACACCTTCCTATGCTGCCAGCCTCTCCACTTTTTGCTGTCTCCATATGCCTCCAGCTATTCAGCTATGGCAGACACATCGCCCAAACACATTATCAAATCATTACAGGAATTCTACCTTCTTGCATAACAAGGTGGGATGCAATAGAAGGGAGCAGCAAAGAGCGGACAGGGAACAGGCATGTCTTGATCTCCTGAGCCTGACAGAGGAGATGGTGCCACATTTTGGAACTGTAACATCTAGTGTCGGCACAACTATTCAAGATGACCATGATGAACTTAGAATATGTGCCAACCTTAAGGCGGCCAACAAAGCTATAATTCCAGACAAGTATCAATTTCCAATGATCCAAGAACTATGGGCATCATTTCTTGACTCCCCAGTCTTCATAAAGCTCGACATGCGATGGATTGTTTCTTCAGCCTTGTCAAACATTGAGGAGACGTTCAAGCGATATCATTGCCCACGGAAGGGACAAGGCAGCACACGATCATAGGTTATCGGCTGTGTTCACTCAACTCACAAAACACAATTTGACAGTCAACAAGAACAAATGCATATTCCCAGGGCTGGAGATTGACTTTCTAGGGTACAGAGTGACATCAGCTGGAGTGAAGTCCGCACACTACAACGTCAGTGCCATTCATGCGTCTCTCACCCTGACTAACATGGAAGAGTTGGCGTCATTCCTTGGTACTACCAACTTTTATCACAAATTTGTTCCTAAGTATGCAGAGATCTCAGAGCCTCATCAAAAGAAACTGCGTAAAAAAGGGAATGAGCAATCACCCATTAAACAGCATTTGATGCGTTAAAGGTGAAGATAGCTTCTCTGCCAGCCCTTGTGCATTTCAACCCATATGCAGAACCATATGTCACAACAGATAGATCGGAAAATGCAATTGGGGCTGTATTCTCAGAGTACTTTGAAGGAAGTGAACAACCAATCGCATACGCATCACACTCATTTTTGCAAACTGAATGCAAATACTCTACTGGAGATTGGGAAGCACTAGCCTGCATCTACGTTCATGAACATTGGCATATCTATCTCTATGGTAGAAAGTTCACTCTCCGCATTGATCACCAGGCGCTGACTCCATTGTTAGCCACGGCAGGATCTGGTCATCGACCTCTATACATCGACAGATGATCAGATCATCTTCATCAGTTTAGTTTCAAAGTCAAGTATCTCATAGGTTCGCGAAAATGAGTAGCTGACATGCATATCTGTGCAACTATCACTGAGAGTGTTAATGATAGCAAAGTGACTTGTACCATTGAAGACTATGTGATCACAATGATTTCACACGTGGCCATGAATCTTGTTGCACAAAAGGAGTTGAAGGCAGAATCAGCGACAGACAGCGTACTGCAGAAAGTAAGCCAGTACATAAAAAACTGGAGGCATTGTGAAATAGAGGAAGAATTGATCCCGTACTACAGAGAACGCAATGCGTTTGTATGGTTTGATGATAACAGTGTTGCATGAGGAACTTGAGCGGTTACCCCAAAAGCACTACGACAACTTGTATTGCATTCTACCCATGAAGGACATTAAGGTGAAACAACTGATCCTGTGAAGCAGTCAGGTGGCCAGCAATAGATCACTGCATAGAAGAGTTCATTAGAAACTGTACACTCAATGAAAAATTTCTTAAACTGTGTCCCGCACCTCTATAACCAAGCCCATCGCCAACAAACAATGACAACAACTCCAAGTAGATATTTTTGGAAAAGCGCAAGCAGCCCCTAAAAATCAATATTTTTTGTTTGTTGCTCATGATCTACGTAGCAAATGACTGGAAGTCACTACAACAAATTCTATAACCATCACTTTGATCATTGACACGCTGGACAAGTTGTTTACAAAATGGTGTAAGACATTTTGATATTTTGTGTATTTCTGTTATACTGTCAAGCATTTTTAATATGTCTTGTGTTTCTGTTTGTGAGTAAAATGTAACCAGTTGTGTTGTAGACTAGCGTGCAAAGCTCCACACCTGGTGGTAGGAACATGGAGTGCAGAGGACATCGGGACAAAGGGAGAAGAATTCTGACCAAAAACATCATCGCTGAGGTTCATATTGAACTTTTAAAAAACAAAGACAGTTTCAACTAAACAGGGACATGCACACATGACACAGACATGTCAGGACTTGTAACTGGGGTAGTAGCTCACCACCAGACACCCTGTCTACAACAGCTCAAAAGACAGTGGCTTCTTTGGATATGTGTAATGGCTTTCTTCCTGCCTTGTCAAGATGCAGATATTACATCCATCGCCGGTATGCACCTGGAGACACCCGCCCCGGCTGACAGTAGGAAATGACCACATGCAGGTGGTCTTGCACAGCCGTGGTGGGACTGATGAGGCCCTGAGACCCGATCGGATGAGCAAATAGATATATTATCTTATATGTCAAGGGGCCAGGGTCAGAAAGGGGTATAAAGCCAAAGCCCAAAAGGACATTGGTGCTGCAGCCAAGTAAGCGTGACTTGGTCAGTCACAGGAAGTCATGTGGAAGAATTCATTCAGCAGGCTGACCACCCCGGAATGAGCTCCTGCACGTGGGTCTTGCTAACCAACTGGTTTTGTAAGTATATATTATTGCTCAGTGCATTAATAAAGGTTTTCCATATAAAGTGGAAATTTGTATCCAAAGTTGTTTCATGCCATTGATACTTATTACGGGATCTGGACCTTAAAGTGGTGTGAGACCCCTGTTTAAGAGTCTAACAATGGGGTTTGCCAGAGACCATCACTACAGACAATGGACCACAGTTTGTTTCCAGTCAGTTCAAGGATCTCCTAACAAGCTACAGAATTCAACACCATCTGACATCACGATACAACCCGCAGTCAAATAATGGTTTTGAGCGATTCAACAGGGTGACCAAGAACAGTCTAAGGATAGTATGTTGGAGGGGTAAATGTTTGAACAATCCATTCATAGCTGGCCTTACACCTATCTATCTACCCCTCACTCTCTGACCGGAAAAGCACCAGCCAAACTAATGACTGGTTGTAACTTCCACAGACTAACAAGGATGTCACAGCGAAAGCAGAAGAATCACAAAGCGACAAGATAAAGCAAAAACATACTTCAACAAGCAATCACGCGCAAGAGAGCAATGATTCGCGGTTGGAGACAGGGCTTGCATCAAACAGCCAAATCAAGACCACAAACCCGTATCATCTCTACCAGGACCAAAACAGATAAAGTGGTTGTTTGATGCCAATGCTTAGCTGTAGAATGGCAACACAAAGTGGATCGCGAGGCATTTGATAGCAAGCAGACCAGGATTTTTCGAGTACAGTGATTTTGAGGATGCATTTCCTCTTCCAATGAGTGACTGTGATGTTGATTATCCACCTCAGTGAGCTGATCATGCAGAACCACAACTTTAAGATTGTAGACCTCAGTGCTATCATGAAGGAGACCTTCATATCTCAAAGACCATTGATATACTTAGAGAAAGTGGACAGCTGAACTCTCAGAAATGATTTGATGTACATATGTTTGTTGTTTAGGGTGGTTTAATTTAAAATAAGATCTTTTAACTAACAAGGGGGAAACAACAGTATTCAGTTGTTCAGTGTTTGATTGTATGGCCAGGATTTTTTATGCCCGACGGCATTGGGTGTGTTTGGTGGTGAGTGGGCAATATGGCGTGATCGGTTTCATGACAGCATGAAACCAGTTCGTGATTGGCCGCTTACCCCTCCGGGGGTGTGTGTGAGGGCACATTGATCTGTGCAAGTGGCCTCAAGATGGTGAGGGCTGAGGAGGAAGACTCCAGACGAGATGAGGTCAGATAGACATGTGAGGATATGTATGTGAGAATGTGTGGTGATGTCCCTTGAGCTGGCAGTGAGTGAGTTGCCAGTGAATGTGTGATGGGCTTGAATGTGTGAGTTTAGAGTGATGAGATTGTTGCCGTGCCCTGGCTGCACAGATGAGACCATTCATCCTCTATCTGTATTGGATGGTCAACCTCTTCTGTGCAACACTGGCACTGATCATCAATGCCACTACCTCCTTCCAAGCCTGATTGGTCATGCCGCTGCCCATCCTACGGCCAGAGTAGAGGTAGAGGACATCGCGGTGGGCCTCCATGGCATCCAAAATGTGCTCCAGTGATGTGTTACTAAACCTGGGGGCTGCAGACTTTTTGCCTTTCGTGGATATCTTCCCTGCAGTAATCATGTGCTGGAAGCACTAAGATGTGTGTATGCATTTGGATTTCAAATATGGCACCTGGCATGATGAAGTGGCGAGGTGATGGCATGGCAGGTGAGTGAGAGCCTGCCCACCGTGGAAACAGTGTGTTTCCCAGGAATGCATAGCTAATCCAGTGGGTTTGGGATGATATGGCTTGAAAACCCATCATTGCGGCCAGTGGGTAAAATGTCATTTTACTTGGCCAGTACCACACTTAGTGCAAATCTGGGACGATTCCGCCCTATGTGTCAGTTGACTCTTCTCTGTTCTGTGTGCTGTTAGTCAAGCCTGGATGCGTTCATAGAGAAACAGAAAGTAAACTGGAGCAAGAAGCTACAAGCATGAGAAAAGGCATTTTAAAAGCTTTGTAAATAAAACTCCTGTTCAAATATGGAAATTGGCGTCTCATCTCTGCATATCTCTGAGACATAAAACAGCACTTACACATTATCTGTCCAGCGGTCAGAACTCAAGCTTATGTCATGGATTGGAATTTAACATGGAGGCAAAGCCCAGTGCCTCCCAGCCTGTTTGGAAGTGGGGGTGGGGGGTGGGTGCAGGGGTGGGGTGGGGAGGTGGGGGGGGGCGGCATGGTGTTGGGTGGGTAAGGGTGTGTAAAATTTTGGCCATGGTGTTGAAAGGAATGTGGCAGCAGCCAGCGGTAAGAAGTTGGTTAATTTGAGGTAAGTAAGATAAAGGTATTTGCAGTTAATGTATGTTTGGACTGAAAATATGTGAATCGTGGCATTGCTGAGGTCAGGGACATTTCCTGTTCCCAATTTTTTTAAATCATCTGGACTTCATTTTCAAGAAAGAAAGACTTTAATTCATTTAACATCTTTCATAATCTCAGAGCGTCTGAACATGCTTTACAACCAATGAAGTAGTTTTGAAGTTTTGGTACTGTTTTACTGTTGGAAACACAGCAGGCAATCTGTAAACAGCAAGGTCCACAAACAGCTGTGAGTGAGTGAACAGATAATTTGTTTTGATGATGTTGGTTGAGGGATAACTATTAACCAGGCCACTGAGGAGAATTCCCCTGCTTTTCTTCAAATAGTGCCAGGGATCATTTACATAAAATCTACATGAAATGGGAAAGCTTTAAAAGGATGAAGTGGCAGAGGAAATCAGGAATTCTGATAGACAAAATTCTAAAAGTGGAAAAATTAGTTGATAAAGCTGTCAAATAAAAATATAGGTGACCTATTTTTAAATTAAGGAAAAAAGCAAAGAGATATAAATCATTGATTAGGCCAGAATTAGAAAGCCTTATTCACTTTTGCACTTTACTTTAGAAGGAACATCAAGACCAAATTAAAGTAAGGAAGAATGAGAACTTTTTTTCTCATTCATTCACGGGATATGGACAATGCTGGCTGAGCCAGCATTTATTGCCCATCCCTAATTGCCCTTGGGAAGATGGTGGTGAGCTGCCTTCTAGAACCGCTGCAGTCCATGTAGTGTAGGTATATCCACAGTGCTGTTAGGAAGGGAGTTCCAAGATTTTGACCCAGCGACAGTGAAGGAACGGCGATGTATTTCCAAGTCAGGATGGTGAGTGACTTGGAGGGAAACTTCCAGGTGGTGGTGTTCCCATCTATCTGCTGCCCTTGTCCTATTAGGTTGTAGTGGTATTGGGTTTGAAAGGTGCTGACGAAGGAGCCTTGGTGAATTCCTGCAGTGCATCTTGTAGATGGTACACAATGCTGCTACTGTGCATTGGTGGTGGAGGGAATGAATGTTTGTGGATGTGGTGCCGATCAAGCGGGCTGCTTTGTCCTGGATGGTATCAGGCTTCTTGAGTTGTGTGAGAGCTGCACTCATCAGGAAAGTGGGGAGTATTCCATCACATTCCTGGTTTGTGCCTTGTAGATGATGGACAGGGTTTGGGAGTAAGGAGGTGAATTACTCGCTGCAGGATTCCCGACCTCTGTATGACTAGTCCAGTTTAATTTCTAGTCAATTGTAATCCACAGGGTGATGATAGTGGGGTATTCAGCGACGGTAATGCCATTGAATGTCAATGGCGGGGGGGGGGGGGGGGTGGGGGGGGAGGCGGGGGGTGGTGGTTAGATTCCCTCTTGTTGGAGATGGTCATTGCCTGGCACTTGTGTGGCACAAATGTTACTTGCCACTTGTCAGCCCAAGCCTGGATATTGTCATGGCCTTGCTGCATTTGGACATGGACTGCTTCAGTATCTGAGGAGCTACGAATGGTGCTGAACATCTGACCTTATGATGAAAGAAAGGTCATTCATGAGGCAGCTGAAGATGGCTGGGCCGAGGAGACTGCCCTGAGGAACTCCTGCAGTGATGCCCTGGAACTGAGATGGCTGACCTCCAACAACCACAACCATCTTCCTTTGTGCTGGGTATGACTCCAACCAGCAGAATTTTCCCCGATTCTCATTCACTCCAGTTTTGCGAGGGCTCTTTGATGCCACATTTAGCCAAATGCTGCCATGACGTCAAGGGCAATCACTTTCACCTCACCTCAGGAGTTCAGCTCTTTTAACCATGCTTGAACCAAGGCTAAAAAGATGTCAGAAGCTGAGTGACTGTGGCAGAGCCCAAGCTGAGCATCAATGAGCAGGTTATTGCTAAGCAAGCGCCACTTGGTACCACTGTTGATGATCCCTTTCATTACTTTTCTGATGATCATGAGTAGACTGATGGGGTGGTAACTGGCCGGGTTGAATTTGTCCTGCTTTTTCTGTACAGGACATACCTGGGCAATTTTCCACATTACCAGGTAGATGCCAGTGTTCTAGTTGTACTGGAACAGCTTGACTAGAGACACAGCAAGTTCTGGAGCACAAGTCTTCACTATTCGCAGAATTGCAGAATCACAGGATCACACAGTGCAGAAGAGGCCCTTCGGCCCATCAAGTCTGCACCAACCGGTGAGAAACACCTGACCTACCTACCTAATTCCATTTACCAGCATTTGGCCCATAGCCTTGAATGTTATGACATGCCCAGTGCTCATCCAGGTACTTCTTAAAGGATGTGAGGCAACCTGCCTCCACCACCCTCCCAGGCAGCGCATTCCAGACCGTCATCATTCTCTGGGTAAAAAATGTTTCCTCACATTCCCCCCCCCTAAACCTCCTGCCCCTCACCTTGAACTTATGTCCCCTCGTGACTGATCCTTCAACTAAGGGTCAACTAAGGGGAACAGCTGCTCCCTATCCACCCTGTCCATGCCCCTCATAATCTTGTACCCCTCGATCAGGTTGCCCATCAGTCTTCTCTGCTCCAACGAAAGCAACCAAATTCTATCCAACCCCTCTTCATAACTTAAAAGTTTCATCCCAGGCAACATCCTGGTGAATCTCCCCTGCACCCCCTCCAGTGCAATCACATCCTTCCTATAATGTGGCGACCAGAACTGCACACAGTACTCCAGCTGTGGCCTCACCAAGGTCTATACAACTCCAACATGATCTCCCTAATTTTGTAATCTATGCCTTGAATGATATGTCTTTTTCACCACCCCACTAACATGCCCCTCCACCTTCAGAGATCTTTGGACACACACGCCAAGGTCCCTTTGTTCCTCAGAACTTCCTAGTGTTATGCCAATCATTGAATACTTACTTGTCAAACTACTCCTTCCAAAGGAGGGAATATTGTCAGGGCCCATAGCCTTAGCAGTTTCCAGTGCCTTCGCATTGAGGAATCAAATTGGCTGAAGACTGGCATCTGTGATGCTGGGGACCTCCAGAAGAGGCCGAGATAGATCATCCATTTGGCACTTAGATTTTTAGAACCATAGGAAAGTTATGGTGCAGAACGAGACCGTTTACCCCATCGTGTCTACACCGGCTAAAAAAAGAAACTAGCCGCTCATTTTTAATCCCACTTTCTAGCACCCGTTCCATAGCTTTGCAGGTTAAAGCACTTCAGGTTCAGATCCTCAACAATGAGTTGAGTGTTTCAGCCTCAATGACCAATTTAGGCGGTGAACTCCAGATGCCCACCACCTCTGGGTGAAAATATTTTTTCTCATGTCCCCTCTAATCCTTCTACCAATCACCTTAAATCTATGCCACCTGCTAATTGACCTCTCTGCTATGGGAAACAGGTCTTTCCTATCTACTCTATCTAGGCCCCTCATAATTTTGTACACCTCAATTAGGTCCCTTCACAGGCTCCTCTGTTCTAAGGAAAACAACCCTAGCCTATCCAATCTTTCCACATAGCTGCAATTTTCCAGCCCTGGCAACATTCCTGTAAATTTCTTCTGTACTCTCTCCAGAGCTATTATGTTTTTCCTGTAATGTGGTGACCAGAACTATACACAAAATTCCAACTGCGGCCTAACCAACATTTTATACAGTTCCATCATTATATCCATGCTTTTGTATTCAATACCTCGCCCAATAAAGGAAAACATTCCATGTTTTCTTTACCACCTTATCCACGTGTCCTACTACCTCCAGGGGCCTGTGGACATGTAGTCCAAGGTCTCTCACTTCCTCAACTCCTCTCAATATCCTCCCACTTATTGAATATTCCCTTGCTTTGTTTGCCCTCCCCAAATGCTTTACCTCATACTTTTCTGGATTGAATTCCATTTGCCAATTTTCCCCCCACTCAACCAAAGCATTGATATATTTCTGGAGACAACAGCTATACTCTTAACCCCTGTAATTTCTATACTCTGCTAGGCTTTCTACAGCATGAAGGTTTTCGTGACTGTAACAAGCTTTCTTTTTCTGCTTTATCTTACCCTGTATGCTTTTGGAATATCAGGGGGCTCTAGATTTGGCCGTACCACCCTTTCTCTTTGTAGAGACATGTCCACACTCTGCCCAGAGAATCTCAATGTTGCATGCCTTCCACTGATTGACACCATCTTCCCTTCTAGTAGCTGCACTCAGTCCACTTTCACCAATTGACCTCTCAGCTTTATAAAGTCTGTCTTCCCCCAATTTAGAACTTTTACTCCTGTTCTATTCTTGTCCATTTCCATAACGATGCTAATTCTGACTATATTATTGTTAATATCCCCAAAATGGTCACCACTGCAACTTCATCCACTTTCCAAGCTTCACTTCGTAAGATTGAATCTAAAATGTGCAATCTCTGATTAGGCTTTTAACCTACTGGCTGAAAATATTC
Organism: Carcharodon carcharias; assembly: GCF_017639515.1. Lineage (NCBI taxonomy): Eukaryota > Metazoa > Chordata > Chondrichthyes > Lamniformes > Lamnidae > Carcharodon > Carcharodon carcharias. Next base: position 44,810,314 of record NC_054469.1, read on the forward strand.
CCTTGAATGCAGTTCAACCATTGTATGCCCTCCATGCCCTTCACATCCCCTTGTATCACAATTGAAAGTAGATTAGTTGAAGTCTCCAACTATTTTTGCCCTATTGTTTTTGCTGTCAGAAATTTGCCTACATATTTGCTCTTCTAACTCCCTTCCACTATTTGGGTGTCCATAGTACAGTCCTAGCAATGTGGTTGCCCCTTTGGCTGAAGATTGTAGCAAATGCTTCAGCCTTATCTTTTGCACTGATGTGCTGGGCTCCTCCATCATTGAGATTGGGGATATTTGTGGAGCCTCCTCCCCGAGAGAGTTATGTAATTGCCCACCACCATTCACTACTGGCGTGTCAGGACTGCAGAGTTTAGATCTGATCCATTGGTTGTAGAATTGCTTAGCTCTGTCTATCACTTGCTGCTTATGCTGTTTGGCACACAAGTAGTCCTGTGTCGTAGCTTCACCAGGTTGACACCAGGCTGACAGGTATGCCTGGTGCTGCTCCTTGCATGATCTTCTGTACTCTTCCTTGAACCAGGGTTGATCCCCTGGCTTGGTGTTAATGGGAGAGTGGGAGATATGCCAGGTCATGAGGCTACAGATTGTGTTTGACTCCAATCTGCTTCTGCTGATGGCCCACAGTGCCTCATGTCTTGAGTTGCAAGATCTGTTCAAAATCTATCCCACTTAGCACGTTGGTAGTGCCATACAACACCATGGAAGGTATCACCAGCGTGAAGATGAGACATCGTCTCCACAAGGGCTGTGTGGTGGTCACTCCTACTGATCCTGTTGTGGACAAATACATCTGCAGTAGGCAAGTTGGTGAGGATTTTTTTAAATTCATTCATGGAATGTGGGCTTTGCTGGCTAGGCCAGCATTTATTGCCCATCCCTAGTTGCCCTTGAGAAGGTGGTGGTGAGCTGCCTTCTTGAACCACTGCAGTCCATGTGGTACACCCACAGTGCTGTTAGGAAGGGAGTTCAAGCAGCGGGCAGTTTCCCCCCTGAATCCCATTGACTCCAGTTTTGCTAGGGCTCCTTAATGCCACACTCTGTCAAAAATGGCCTTGATGCCTAGGGCAGTCACTCTCACTTCACCTCGGGAGTCCAGCTCTTTTGTCCATGTTTGAACCAAGGCTGTAATCAGGTCAGGAGCTGAGTGGCCCTGGAAGAACTGAAGCTGGGTATCAGTGAGCAGGTTATTGCTAAGCAAGTGCTACTTGATAGCACTGTTGATGACCCTTTCCATTACTTAACTGATGGTAGAGAGAAGACTGATGGGGCGATAATTGGCCTGGTTAGATTTGTCCTGCTTTTTGTGTACAGGACATACCTGGGATATTTTCCACATTGCCGGGGAGATGCCGGTATTGTTGCTGTACTGGAACATCTTGGCTAGCTTGCCGCAGCAAGTTCTGGAGCACAAGTCTTCAGTACTATTGCCAGATCATAGCTGATCATGAGGAATGTTCCACATACCCTATAAAGAGGTAGGCATAACTGGGGCCCATGCGGGTACGCATAGCCACACTTTTTATTTGGTCTTAGTTCCTTCGTCTCCATCGCATCTGTTCCAAAGATGCTACTTTCCAAAACTGCACTTCTGACATGTCTTCCTTCTTCCTTAGCCAAGGTTTCCCACTCACTGTGGTTGACAGGGCCCTCAACCGTGTCCGAGCCTGTCCTGCACCTTTGCCCTTACACCTTCCTCTCTCTCCCAAAACAATGATAGGGACCCCCTTGTCCTCATTTTGCACCCTACTAACTTCTGCGTTCAAAGGATCATCCTCCGCCATTTCTGACAACTCCAGCATGATGCCACCACCAAACACATCTTTCCTTCACCACCCCGTCGGAATTCCGTAGGGACCGTTCCCTCCGGGACACGCTGGTCCACTCCTCCATCACTCCCAATGCCTCATCCCCCTCCCTCGGCACCTTCCCATGCAATCTCAGAAGGTGCAACACCTGCCTTTTTACCTCCTCCCTCCTCACCGTCCAAGGGCCCAAACACTCCTTTCAGGTGAAGCAACGCTTCACTTACACCTCCTTCAATTTAGTCTACTGCATTCGCTGCTCCCAATGTGGTCCCCTCTACATTGGAGAGACCAAACGCAGACTGGGTGATCGCTTTGTGGAATACCTTCAGTCTGTCCACAAGCATGACCTAGACCTCCCTGTCGCTTGCCATTTCAACACTCCACCCTGCTCTCATGCCTATATGTCCGTCCTCAGCCTGCTTCAATGTTCCAGTGAAGCCCAACGCAAACTGGAGGAACAGCACCTCATCTTCCGACTAGACACTTCACAGCCTTCCAGACTTAACGTTGAGCTCATCAACTTCAGACCAAGAACTCTCTCCTCTATCCTCGCCCCTTTTTTATCCCCTTTTTTCAATATTCATTTTTATTTTTTATCCACTTATTTTTATTTATTTTCATTTTTGTTCATTGTTTCATCCTATTTTCGATCTTTTTTCCACCACCGTCCCCTCCCCCACACCACCCCCACCTCACAAGGACCATCTGTCACTTGTTCATGTTGTTCTTTCCAGAGTGCTTACCCTTGTCCTGCTATTATTACATTCTGCTTTCTTATCTTAATACCACCATCAGCACCTCCTTTAGCCAGTACCGCTACCATTTACACCACTTGGTCCTTTTGTGCATGACATCGTTATTAATCTCTCCTTTGCCTCCACCTATCATTGACCTTCTCTCTAGCTTCACCTGCTCCACCCACCTTAAACAGTACAAATTTCATCACATTTTTACTCCTCTCTAGCTCTGAAGAAGAGTCATACGGACTCAAAGCATTAACTTTGTCTTTCTCTCCACAGATGCTGTTAGACCTGCTGCGTTTTCCAGCATTTTCCGTTTTTGTATCCCCTGGCTTGATGGTACAGATTGTGTTGAGTTCGAGCTGCTGCTGATGGCCCACAGGGCCTCATGGAGGCCCAGCGTTGAGTTGCTAGATCTGTTCGAAATCTATCCCATTTAGCACGGTGGTAGTGCCATGTAACATGATGGAGGGTATCCTCAATGCAAAAGGAGGACTTCGTCTGCCACAATGACTGTGCGGTGGTCACTCCTACTGATACTGTCATGGACAGATGCATCTGCAGCAGGCAGGTTGGTGAGGAGGAGGTCAAGTATGTTTTTCCCTCACCACCTGCCACAGACCCAGTCTAGCAACTATGTCCTTTAGGACTTGGCAAGTAGCAGTGCTACCGAGCCACTCTTGGTGATGGACATTGAAGCGCCCCACCCAGAGCACATTCCGCACTTGCCACCCTCAGTGCTTCCTCCAAGTGATGTTCAACAGGGAGGAGCACTAATTCATCAGCTGAGGGAAGGCAGTATTTGATAATCAGCAGGAGGTTTCCTTGCCCATGTTTGATCTAATACCATGAGACTTCATGGGGTCCAGAGCTGATGTTAAGGACTCCTAGGGCAACTCCCTCCTGACTGTATACCACTGTGCCACCACCTCTGCTGGACCTGTCCTGTACCCAGGGATGGTGATGGTGGTGTCTGGGACATTATCTATAATGTATGATTCCATGAGGTTGATTATGTCTGGCTGTTGCTTGACTTGTCTCTGAGACAGCTCTCCCAATTTGGCATTTGCCTTCACATGTTAGTAAGGAGGGCTTTGCAGGGCTGACAGAGCTGAGTTTGTCATTGTCATTTCCAGTGCCTGGGTCAATGCCAAGTGGTCATCTGGTTTCTTTCCTTTTAGGCAGCCATTTCTGAGGGAACCCACATTGCTGTGGCTAAGTATATGGAGTCACATGTAGACCAGGTAAGGGCATTATTGAACCAGATGGGTTTTACAACATCACTAAACTTTTAATTTCAAATTGTTATTGAATTCACATTTCACCATCTGCCCCAGTCAGGTTTGAACCCAGGTTCCCAGAGCACTACCCTGGGTCTCTGGATTGCTAGTACCAGTGACAATACCACTATGCCACCACCTCCCTGAATGGTACTGTAATACACAGGAAGAATGATTGTAAGTGTTATGCTTCATGTGTGCATGGTACTGGAAAAGCTGAGTTTTGAATTGCCTGTCAAATCATTCAGTTAGAAATTTCTTTTATTATTTGCTGCTGATCTCTAAATCCGCAAACAAATTAAATTGAAAAGTTCCCACACAGGCAATTAATTTTTCCTTGCATTATACTCATGGCAAGATCAAGGAGATGCCTATTCTGTGCCCAAGGCTTTTGCCAATATTGTTCTTAATCTGCCATTTCGTTGGTCCATAGCCACATTTGCTCCTTCCCTGTAGAGAAGGCTATAAGCCTGATCCAGTATCCACAGCTAATAGGACAGTGGTATTTGGGGATTTTTTAATAAGTCATTGTGTAAAGCCTGTATTTATGTGATCCACACCATATATAAACAGTTATCACTTTGTGATGACATAAATGATGCTGAGCTAAGTGAAATAGTCACATTGATTTTTTAAAAATTCAATCTCTGTGTGTATGCACCAAATACATAAACAACTGCACTGTGTATCTATAATATCCTACACAATGAATGCAAGCTTAATAAAAACAGCAAATCATAAATAAGCAATAAGTGCAACGAAACGAACAGTGTTAGCAATAACGATAGCATGTGGTGTAATAAATAATGCATTAATCAAATCTACTTATTTCTCTTTCATATTCTTTATTTATAATGCTATGTGGCAGCAATTATTCAGATTTTTCACAGGAGGGGATGAGATGGACAGAATAAAGCAGCAAGCAACTTAATCAGTTACGACAGGTGTAATTTGGTTTCCAAATAAAAAGTGCTAGAAACAAAATGAGGAAAAGGCTGGAAATATAATACAGATCCATCAGCACCTGTGGAGAGAAAAGAGACACATGCAAGCAAATTCCTCTTGGGAATCAGAATTGGATGTATTTCTAGTCTATCACAAGCCTATTCCTAGCAAGTGCCTAAGTGCCTGGATTGTTGACAGTGTAAAACCAAACCCCAACATGGACTTTATTCACTGTTACATAAAGGTTCTGGAAGCTATGTTGAAGTTATATAAAGCTGTGGTTAGTCCCCATCTGGAATACTGCGTTCAGTTCTGACGCCGTGCCACAGGAAACATATATTGGTCTCAGCAGGGGACAGAGCAGATTTTTATTTTAGTTCTTGGAAAGTGGGCTTCACTGTCTAGGTCAACGTTTATTACCCACCCCTAGTTGCCTTTGAGAAGGTAGCGGTGGGCAGCCTTCCTGATTCACTGCAGTCCATGTGGCATAGTGGTGTTAGGGAAGGAGTTCAAGGATTTTGACCCAGCATCGATGAAGGAATGGCAATATAGTTCCAAGTCAGGATAATGTGTGATTTGGAAGGGAATGTGCAGGTGTTGGTGTTCCCCCTCATCTGTTGCTCTTGTTCTTCTAAGTAGTGGTGGCTTTGGAGGTGCTGTTGAAGGTGAGTTGCTGCAGTGCATCTTGTAGATGGTACACATTGTTGCCACTGTGCATCAATGGTGGAGGGAGTGATTGTTTAACATGGTGGATGGGTGCTGATCAAGTGGGTCATTTTGTCTTGGATGCTGTGAAGTTTATTGAGTGTTGTTGGAGGTGCACTCATCCAGGCAAATGAAGAATATTCCATCAGAATCCTGACATGTTCCTTGTAGACGGTGTGTAGGCAATGGAGAGTCAGGGCATGAGTTACTCACTGCAGAATTCCCAGTCTTGACCTGCTCTTGTAGCTTCAGTATTTATAACACTGGTTCAGTTAGGTTGCTGGTCATTGGTAACCTCCAGGATGTTGGTGTTGAAGGATTCAGAAAAGGTAATGCTATTGAATTTCATGGAGCAACATGTAGATTCTCTCTCATTGAAGATGGTCATTATCTGGCACAAGTGTGGAGAGGATGTTACTTGCCACTTATAAGCCCAAGCCTGAATGTTGTCCAGGTCTTGCTGCATGCAGGTACAAACAGCATCAGTATCTGAAGAGATGCATATCATGCTGAATACTGTGCAATGAGCAGTGAATATCCCCATTTCTGACCTTAACTTGGAGGAAGGGTTGCTGATGAAGCAGCTGAAGATGGTTGGGCCTAGGACATTACCTTGAGGAACTGCTGCAACAATGACCTGGGACTGAGATGATTGACCTCCAACAACCACAACCATCCTTCTTTGAGCTAGATATGACAATAGCCAATGGGAAGCTCTCTCCCTGATTTACATTGACTTCAATTTTGCTAAGGGTCCTTGATTCCAACTCAGTCAAATGTCAAGGACAGCCACTCTCACCTCAGCTCTGAAATTTAGCTCTTCTGTCCATGTTTGGAGTGAGGCTGTAATGAGGTCTGGAGCTATGTTGTCCTGGTGGAAACTGAGTGTCAGTGGGCAGGTTATTGTAAGTACTACCTGAGAACACTGTTAATGACACCTTCCATCATTTTGCTGATGATCAAGCATAGAATGATGGTTGGGTTTGTCCTGCTTTTTGTAGACAGGACATGCCTGGGCAATTTTCCACATTGCTGTGTAGTTATTGGTTCCATACTAGAACAGCTTGGCTAGGACTGTAGATAGTTCTGGAGCACAAGACTTTAGTATTACACTGGAATATTGTCAGAGCCCATAGCCTTTGCGGTATCCAATACCTTCAGCTGTTTCTTGATATCACATGGATTGAATCAATTTGGCTATCTGTGATGCTGGGGACTTTAGAAAGAGACTAAGGTCTCTTGCCATGCCTGGCTGAAAATGATTGCAAATCCTTCAGCCTTGTATTTTGCACTGATGTGCTGGGTTCCCCCATCATTGATGATGGGGATATTGGTGGAGCCTCTTCCTCCTGTTATTTGTTTAATTCTGTGTCACCATTCATTACTGGATGTGGCAGGACTGCAGAGCTTTTATCTGATCTGTTTGTTGTGGGATTGCTTAGCTCTGTCCATCGCATGCTGCTTCCACTGTTTAATGTGCATGCAGTCCTTCCTTGTATCTTCATCAGGTTGGCACCAGATTTTTAGGTATGCCTGGTGCAGATCTGGCATGCTCTCCTACTCTTCTTGTTGAACCAAGGTTGTTCCTCTGGCTTAATGGTCATGGTAGAGTAAGAGACATATTCCATCCATAAGGTTACAGATTGTTGTTGAATACAATTCTGCTGATGATGATGACCCACAGCACCTCTTGGGTGCCCAGTTTTCAGCTGCTAGATCTGATCTAACTCTATCCCATTTAGCATGGTGGTTGTGAATTACAACACAATGGAGAATGTCCTCAGTGTGAAGACGGGACTTCATTTCCTGCATAATAGTCACTTCTACCATTACTGTCATAGACAGATGCACCTGCAACAGGTAGATAGGTGAGGATGAGGTCTATTAGACCTCTTGTTGATTGTCTCACCACCTGCTGGAGGCCCAGTCCAGCAGGTACGTCCTTCAAGACTCAGCCAGTCAGTTGTAGTGCTACTGAGTCACTTTTAGTGATGGACATTGAAAGACCCCAACCAAGAGTACATTCTGTGTTCTGGCTGCTTTCAGTGGTTCTTCAAAGTGATGTTCAATGTGGAAGAGTGCTGATTCATCAGTTGATGAAGGTGGATATGTGGTAATTAGCAGAAGGTTCCCTTGCCCATGTTAGACCTGAACCCCTTAGGCTTTATGAGATCTGGAGTCACTGTTAAGGGCTCCCAGGGCTACTCTATCCTGACTGAATACCACTGTACCACACCTCTGGTTGGTCTGTCCTGCTAGTGGGAAAGAATATACCCAGGGATGGTAATGGAAGAATCCAGGACATTGGCTGTAAGGTATGATTTCATGAGTATGACTATATCAGGCTGTTTCTTGACTACCCTGTGGGACAGCTCTCCAAATTTTGGCACAAGCCCTCAGATGTTATTGAGGAGGATGCAGCAGGGTTGACTGGGCAGGGTGTTCCTTTGTCATTTCCAGTGCATTGCTCAATGCTGGATGGTTTGTGTGGTTTTATTCTTATTTGCCTATTCTGTAGTGATTAGATAGAACTGAGTGGCTTGCTAGACCATTTCAGAAGTCAGTGAAACATCAACCACATCACTGTGGGTCTGGAGTCACATGTTATGGTAAAGATGGCAGATTTTTCTCTCCTGTAGGGCACCAGAGAGGTAGCTTGGTTTTTGATAACAGCTCAGTTATTTCATGATCATCATTACTGAGACTAGCTATTTATTCCTGATATATTACTTAACTGAATTTAAATTCCACCATGTACCATGGTCAGATTTGAACTCTTGTTGCTGGAGCCCTGAGCCTCTGGGTTACTAGCCCAGCAACAGTGCCACTATGTTACAGATTCACCAGAGGATATAGTTATTATTAAATTATTAGTTTGCATGGACTAGGTTTGTAATCCCTTGAGTGAAGAAGATTAAGGGGTGAGTTTACTGAGGTGTTAATGATGACTAAAGGAGTTGAAGGGTAGATAGAGAGAAACTATTTCCTCCAGTGGGATCAATCCAAAACAAAGGGGCAAAAACATAAAATTAGAGCTAGGTTATTCATTGGTGATGTCAGAAGGCACTTTGTCACACAAAGTGTAGTGGAAATCTGGAACCCTCTTCTCCTAAAAAGCTGTTGAGGCTAGGTCAATTGGAAAATTCAGGACTGAGGAGAATTTTCATTCAGCAAGTATGTTAAGGGTTACAGAACCAACAAGATCAGCCACAAACTAATTAGATGACAAAACAAGCTCAAGGTGCCGAATGGCATATTCCTTTTTCCTCTGGTACTGAAACTAAATGCAGAAGTCATCGTTTCATAATTCAGGCAATTTGGAATCCAAGACATAAACTGTGGGAATTTTGGACAGTGAAGAAAGCAAGTAAATAAGGAAAGACAACGCACAAATATTTCAAATCCTGGATACTCCAGGGAACTTTAAGTTCACTTCAATTATCTTCATTTTTTTTGCTTGGCATCCATTTTGTCTGATTATGCCACTGTGAAGCATCTAGGGATGTCTTCCTATGTTAAAGGAGGGATATAAATGGAAATACTGTATATATTATAGATGCAAGGACAGCTGTCCAAAGCCAGCTGGGTCCTCTTTACATATGCGGGTCAGGCTCCACTGACATCATCAGGGCCTGACCTGCCATTTTTACCTCTTGCCTGAGCAGAGGAGCAGTGACGTTTTCCGTACTAGGCAAAATCAGCTAGGAACGGCAACCGGGGCTAGAAGTGGCAAAGTAAACTTTTGCATTTTAAAAAAAGTATTTTTTATGGGCCAAGGAGAGCAGGAAAGTGGTCCTCCAAGCTCCAACAAGGAAAACTTGGTCCACACCTGCTCTCGGCTTCTTGCACTGCCCACACCCCTAACCCCCCTCCTCCAAACTGGCATTCCCCTCTCAACTAAGCACTTACTTTGTGGCAGGTCCAAACCCTGGGACTCCAGAGCTGGCAGGCATCCTGCCACCCACTTTTAATGGTTGGACAGCCAATTTCCGCCAACTCCCCAGGAACTTTGGTTGGAAAGTCGGAAAGCTGCCGACTAATGAGGCCTGGGTCAGCTTGGCTCTGTTTATCATTATCTTGAAATCTAGACCACAATCTCTTCTAATAACCATGAAATTGGTATGGTAATTAACCTCCTATTTAAAATCAATTTGTACAATCAAATTACATGTAAAATAAACTTTGTATCAAATGCAAATTGACCTCCATTTCTTGTAAAAGAGTCTATTTTGCATAAAATTAAGCAGATAAGATCAAATCTCGTTTATGATCAGACTTTAGACCACAATTTGAATCTAGTCTCATTAAAGATTAATTTCCTGCCTTTCTCCCCATAACGTTGTGGCTTGCCAATAGCTAAAAACCTGCTCCAGTTCGGAGAAGCTGTTTGTGCATGCACAGCTGCAGTTTCACTTGATAGATGTTCTGAGTAAAATATTTTGTTAAAAAAGGTGTGTTATGAGGAGGATTCCTCCTTTGCTGTGTTTGTTTCTGTGTTACGCAGAGAGATAATATAGAGGAATAGGTACCAATACCTTATACTCTTGGAAACTAGTTTTGATAATTATTTTGACCTAACATAGAAGCATAGAGCACAGGAGGCCATTCAGTCCATCACACCTGTCCTGGATCTTTAAAACAGCTATGCCATTAGTGTTATATATAGCAGGGAACTAGATGGTTTAACTTCTTTCACCTATCAACAACAACAAAATAACTTGTATTTACATAACTTCTTTAACATAATAAAATGTCCCAATGTATCCTTGGTTTGAATTCAGCTTAGAATCATCCAGCTTAAACCCTATACCAGATAGAAGGGTCCTAATAGAAATGATTTGAACAGTTTCCCCTTAGTTTCTGGAAGTTCAAATCATATGAGAAACCTGTTCATCAGACATTAACATTGGGCTCGATTCCAACTGTCCCTCCATGTCTCGAAGGTGTCCCCATTACTTACTGCTTGACAACTTTGATGCCCTTTCTCACCTAGCTGCCCATTTCTGAAATGCCTCTCTGTACCTCTGACATTTCTTTCACTCCATGTCAGCTTGTAAGAATCCCTTCCAGTGTTACCAAAAATCCACCTGCTCAGTGTCTCCATCTTTTCCTACTGTCTTGGAGTTTCCTATTCTGTGTCTGCAGCCCTCCCTCAGTAGCGTGCCAAGAACAGTTTCAAAATTGTGCAGAAAACTGACAGTTTCTTGAAGAGCAACAAACAATTTTTCACATGTGCATGTTCTGATACCAGGGGGATTGCCATGTATACAGGAAAACACCAATTAAAATTTGCTCTGCGCTGGGACAATACCCGCCTGTGTCGGTCCTCATTTGGCAGGTGTGAGCACTTCAACTTGGGAGCAATAACTGTGTGTGGTCCTGAAGGGTGAAAAGGAGATTTCCTGTTATAGATTTAAACCAACCAAACTGCCTGGAACAGAAACAATTTGAAGTTGATCTTTATTCTGATAATGCTGGTTAAATACGAAAAATAAGAAAACTCAGATACACGAAGAAGCCCCTGTTGACATTTTTATCAGGCACAGCTATGACTAACCGTGTGGTAGTTGGCCTTCTTATACAATAAGAACAACACTTTACCAAACCTCAGTGGCATTCCAGAGAAACATTTTACTCTGTCAAAAATTATGAAGCTGCTCCAGCGGGCACAATTCCTAACAGATTTTGCACCCAATTTTACTTTTTTTAAACACAGAGCCTTGTGTCACTGAATAAAACTAGAACAGCAAAACTAATAAGTACAATTTAACTGAATAATACTCAGCTACTCAAGGAACTGGGTGGGGCTGAAAGGGTTTGCCAAATTTCTACCAAGGAGGCTGGAGGGCAAATTTAGAGTTGTCCTCTTCTTTCACATGCGCAGATTCAGCACAGTAGTTAAATGCTATTGAATTTAGGCCTCGGTAGGTTTACCTATACTCAAACAATATCCCAATGCAGGGATTAGGAGGGTGACATTGTCAAGGGTAGTAGTGCACGTAAATTAAGCATTGTTAATTGGCCTTTGAAAGCACCATTGTGATAAACCAGGTGTCATGCAGAGAGGAATATTTGGGGATTAAATTCCGATGTTATTTTATAAAGAATCGCAAACGCTAACTCCAATCCTAAATTCATAATGAGAAAAATTAGACTGAAAAGATGGGGAGGGGAGCGGGAGGACGACACTAGAAATCCTCCTTCACGATAATCATCAGCTAGCAGACAAAACCATGCCCTTTAGGGGCACGACTGACACTCCATCAGTCTTACGCTACAGTAAGCATAGGTCCTGACAGCTGAAGCGATGGGGAGCAGTGGGGTCAGAACTCAATGTCTGATTGACTATGAAGGGACGAGAGATGAAATGGACCGAAGTGTCATCTTTCTCGGCATCAAACTCATAAGAGCCGACAGGTTCATCCAGCACCTCCGAGCCCTCATGTACTCTGCATTTTCTTCTTATAAAAACAATTCTTGCCCGTGAGCAAACCACCAGTTTGGAGCATCAGTGATGACAAGATAAGTTACAGGATTGCTATAATGACAGTGATGCTTCAGAAGAGATTTAAAAGCACCATATCATAGAAAGACCTCCAAAGTAAACATTAATATCAAGAGTTAATTCTTAAATTCACTAAAACGCTGTCATTGTAAAAACAACACGGGCATGATACTCCTTGCATGATACTGAGATCACAACCCAGTGTGCACAGACTGAGGCACACAGATACTCAAGGGGCAATTTTAACTCCTGAAATGAGTTGAGGTTGGGTGGGGTGCATCATTTTTAAAAGTCTCGAACCCGACTCGCAACCATTGACCAGAAACTTAATTAGATGAGCCATACAGAGCAGGTTACAGGCTCAGACTTCTGTGGCAAGTAACTCACTCCCAACACCTCAACATCTGTCCACCACCTACAAGTCGGCAATTTATATGACAGCTGTTTTTGATATGTCTAATTTCATAGCAAAATGCATCAAACACCAACATGATATCAAATTTAAGTCAGGAAGGAATCATTCATCTCTCTGCGACCAAGAGCACAATGTTGTGATGCCCTGAAATTTTTAACAAGGCAAGTACGAGACACGCAGCCTGTGAAATGGGTGAGCTGCAATGTGTGCTGATAGCTTCCTGTGCAGTAACCAGTAGTTAATCTGACAATTCTGACATTTGTGGGGAGGAAAAGCATTGGTTTAGCTTCAGGCAGGCTGTGAATTCAGCACTTCACGCCAGGGAGGTTACTTTCCTCCTCTTGGCAACGTTCTCTACTCATTTCCTGATTCTGTTGGTTCTGCCTGTCTATGGTCACCTGGGGCACTGCAAATTCCAAATGGCCATTATTTTGTGTTAGCCATAACTGCAAGTGTCAGAAGCCTTTTCAAACTTTGTGGTGGTGGGGGGGTGGGGGGGGGGGGTGGGGGGGCACCTGATCTGAGCTCCAACCTGCCCCTACCCAACATCCGCACGTGTGGACATCCAGCAGAGCTCAGGGGGGTAATACAAAATCAGGAATCCCCCTCAATATCCTCCTCTGTAACCCAGAGATAGGTGTAGCAACCTTAGAGTCATTCTGGCCGAAATCAACTGATCACTTTCCAGAAATTGGGATCACTTCTGGTCTGTCCAGTTCAGCTACATGCTGGTTAAATCTGCTGTGCCACTGGGACAGTAAAGAAAGCACCAATGTGGCCACCATTTGTATCTGGAGGAGGTCAAGAGGCCTAGAGTGTCAAGAGCCAATAATAGGAATGGCATAGTCCCTTCAGAATTATAATCAATCTCATTAGGCCATTAGTCAAGTTATTGCACTGCTCTGATTAGCTAGAAGAGGCTTCAGCTTATGCCAAAGTAATTATAAAGGTGGAAATTTAAGTTTGCTTGATGACTTAGCGGGTAGGTGCATTACTGAGTGTGACAGCAGCTTTGCAGACCAGGAAGGCTCAAAGTTCAATTCCTTGTTTGAGCTGAGGCAGTTGATCTCAGCTAACATGGCAGTAGACTTTACAATTGACATCAGTGATTTTGTATTAGGGAAGGAGGAAAAATAATCAGTCAGCAGGCTTTGATTCCAGTTAACTATCCAGAGACTGTTGAAGAAAAGTATAGATGAGGGAAAATGAGGGAAAACAGCATCAAAGTTGGCTTTAAAACCCCCTGTGGTTAAATTCTTTGTCAATACTCTTGATCTGGCCTCACACATTTAAGGTAAGAGCTCGTTCCTTTTGGCCCCAATCTTGATCCTTGACATTCTTGGCCTCACACCTTTATTGCAAGAGCATTTGAGTACAGGAGTAAAAAAGTCTTGCTGCAACTTGCTGAGACCACACAAGAATATTGTGTAGAGTTTTGATCCCCTTACCTAAGGAAGGATATATTTGCAATAGAGGGAGTGCAGCAGATGTTCACCAGACTGATTCCTGGAATTGTCCTATGAGGAGAGATTGAGGAGACTGGGCCTGTGTCCTCTAGAGTTTAGAAGAATAAGAGGTGATCTCATTCAAACACACAAAATTTTTACAGGGTTTGACAAGGTAGATGCAATGAAGATGTTTCCCCTTGCTGGTGACTCTAAAATCGGGGGACAAAGTCTCAGTTAAGGGGTAGGCCTTTTAGCACTGAGATGAGGAGGAATTTCTTCACTCAGGAACTGGTTGGTCTTTGGAATTCTCTACCCCAGAGGGCTATGGGGTAGTACAGGAACAGGAGTCAATGACAATGTTCAAGACAGAGATTGACAAATTTTTAGATACTAAAGGCATCAAGGGATATGGGGATTCTGTGGGAAAATGGCATTGAGGTAGAAGATCAGCCATGATCTAGTTGAATGGCGGAGGAGACCCAAGGGGCCAAATGTCCTTCTGCTGTTCCTGTTTCCTATGTTCATATGTCCATTGCTCCTATGTAACCCACCTCAAATGGTCTTAATTACGATTTTAACGGAGACTGGATGAGGGGTGGGTGACCATTGCACAGTGAGGATGTGGGTCTGTCATTGAAACCTTAGAAAGAGTCTATAGGCTCGATTTTCATGGAGTTGGGATGGCTGTGGAGCCATTTAAGAAAGGCAGGCGGGACCCAATTCTTTTGCCTGCCCCCATTCCCAGCACCGACAATTTTCACCGGTGCAGGGGAAAGGTGTGGATAGCAAGCCCATACCCTGCACTCCCGAACTGGCTGGTTCTATTGTGGGGTGGTGAGTGGAGGATGGTGGGTAGGCATTTTATAGCCCTTCTCAATTCTCGTAGACTCGGGCTTGCTTCTCCATGACTTGTGGTTCACGACCCATCAGAGGAATTGTGAACCATAGTCTGGATTCAGGAATCTTTTGAAAGGTAAGTTTAAAAGGATTTACCCTTGCCCCCCCATCCCCCAACCACTCTCCATGGCCCTTCATACCCTCCATGAGAATCTATTCCAACTCATGTCCCGAGATACTCCCCATGACTCCTCATACTCTCCATGCCAACTCATTAGCCCAAACTATTCCCTGTGGACCCTCACATTCTCCATGCAAACATAATCCTTGAGTGGTTTGCTGAGACATATACCCAAAGGTTGAACTACAGGCATTAGATCCCCTGGTGTAAGAGGAGGTAGGTGGAGTGCAAAGGAATATAGATGGGTTAAGTGAATGGGCAAAAGTTTGGTAAATTGAGTATGATGTGGGCAAATGTGAACTTGTGCACTTTGTCAGGGAGAATAGAAAAGCAATATACGATCTAAGTGGAGAGAGAGCACACGAATAAGCTACATTCTTTGCACAAGACACTGGGATGCCTATTCCACACATTATCAATCCACAACTTCACTCCATCCTCATCCATCCAACCTTTGTCATGGGCCAGCAGAAAAACCCTTGCAGGGAACTTGATTTTTGTCAAGGTTTTACATTTGAAAATTACCATTGACTTTAATTCTTTTCTGTCAGCAATGCAGGCTGGGACCACCATAAATTTTGTCTTCTCATGTGCTATGGTTGTCACTAGAACTGTTTTTGAACCTTTTCACTCCATAGATTGGTTGCTGAGCATATTGAAATTCATGGGCTTTTCATCCACATTGTCAAAATGATTTACTGGGTGATCATGTTTTTTGCCATAGCCTGACGTTGAATTGCTGGAAACTTGTAATTTTAGCAACATGGTCTCTCGGACAATCTCTGAGTAAACTTGATCTTAGGCTGCAACACTTGACATTTTCATTCCATAAAGTGGCTACACCACTTCAACTGTTGCTCTGAAATCTTTGTTGGACTCAGGGTTTGATTTGACTTACATAAGTGCATATATACTTGTTGCATTTCTGGTGTCGATGTAAACATTCTGACGATTTTCAAGGACCCATTCCGATACATACTTCTCAAGATCAGACCAGTGGCTGCTCCCTGTTTTTATGGCGCATTTGGTCTTGGGCATCTTCTTCAGGACAGATCCCTTCCTCCATTCTAGCACCAGTTTTTCACTAACACTGAATTGCCTCACTGCAGCACAGTTATTCGACAAGTTAACAAATGTGATGACTTTTAGCTTGAAACCAGTTTAGTACTTCATTCTTTTTGCCGCAGGACCCATTCCAGTCCGTCATTCACCATTCGCCATGTGGGTCTGCTCTGTGTGGGCGCATCTTCTTGGCACCACGGCCTGCCCGAGAGGCCAAGTGGCCTGCTCCTAGCTCATATGTCGGTATGTTTGTTAACCTCAACCACTTACATATACTCAATATGCATGTTGTTCAGCAAATCAAATCAAAATATTAGACTTCATATGTAATATTTGCAATTAGATCTGCAAAGCAAGGTTTGGTTTTTCATCAAATATGAGACAACACCAACCAGACGGTGAACAACTGGTCTCCTTGCTGAACACTCATCCATCGAAATGACTAGCCCCACATTCACCCCTGACCTCACAACCACCCTCTACCCAACCCCATAATGACCCCTGTCCCTCTGTGGTCACTCATGTCCCCTTCCCGCGTGAACATTTCTAGTCTCCACTATGATAACCAGTGGTTTGAGTGGCTTTTTGAACTATAGACATTAGATCCCCTGGTGTAAGAGGAGGTAGAGGGAGTGCAAAGGAACATAGACAAGTTAAGTGAGTGGGCAAAAATTTGGTAGGTGGAGTATGATGTGAGCAAATGTGAACTTGTGCACTTTGTCAGGAAGAATAGAAAAGCAGTATACTATTTAAATGGAGAGAGAGCACACGAATAAGCTACATTCTTTGCACAAGGCACTGGGATGCCTATTCCACACATTATCAATCCACAACTTCACTCCATCCTCATCCATCCAACCTTTGTCATGGACCTTGAACGCCCAAGCCTTTGAGACCCTGCCCCTGACCTCCCTCACCAGATTCCAACCACTTTCCATCTCTTTCCCTTCAATTTCTCACCACCCTTCATGCCCCCTCTCACCCCATGCAACTACTGCTAAACTTACCTGGTCCTGGGGGGCCTTTTCCGGGGCCTTCCTTTCCTGTTTGGCAGTCAAGCCTGGTCACACACTGTGGAGTTAAAACCATACTCCTTGCTCCCTACTCTGCCCGGCTCAAACCCTGCCCCAGTAAAATATTGGGGCTGATTATTCGATGGTTTGAGCTGAGAAGTACAGGGAAAGCGTGCGAGAAGGAACTGCAACTGCATTTCAATTGCACAGATTTTTTGCTTTGTCTTTATTCTACAAACTGAAACTTCCCAAACTGTTACACACTAGAAATCCAGAAGGTTCCTTTCATGGACATTAATGGTATACAAACTTGGTCATAGGCACTATGAAAAGATTGTTTAAAAGAAACATTTGCTCAGGCACACATTACTTCCTAATGTGTTATTTGCAATAAGACTAATAAAAGGGGAAATTCTGGTCACTGCTGATGTATTTCTGTTAGGAAATGTCCACTATATTAATATGTTCACTATGCCATTATGAAAGTTAATGACAAAGATTGCCATTATGTAGTTTTTTATAAACAGTAGCAAGTTCATCTATGGCTGACTTTCTCTGCTATAAATCTTCAGGGACAGACTGCAATAATTCTCTCAAGTGAGTGGTGAAATGTTTTACAGCAAGCTGTGTTGAAGCAAAGAATGTGAGCTGTAGAGATTGCAAGGCACCAAAGAGAGATATCATTGTCAGACCTTACAATGCACTCTCATTTTGACTGTTGTTCAAATTTTGGTTTTCTATCTTACCCTCCAGTTGTACAATTACCACTGCAGCAAAATTACATTTCAGGTTAAAGAAACAAGCTGCAGAAAGCAACAGTTTTACCATATCTGCTTATTAGTTTCTACAAGAATTACTTCACTGTCAGTGGTAGAACAGAGTGAAAGCAAATCATTGTTAAACAGGAAGGAAGTGAGTGAAGTGTGGTGCAGTCCAGACTGGCTACTGGCCCCAAAAGAGACACAGGGGGATGCAGTCTGCCCATCTTCTCAGAGGGGAGTGGTGTGTGGTCCAAAGCAATCTAAATGAGACAAGGAAATAATTCCATTCGGATGGAAAAGGGGATAAGCATTTTGTCCAGTGGTTTAAAAATTGCAATTAAGAAAATACCTCTGGATCTGGAAATCCTGTTTGCTCAATTTGTTTTTATGCAAGCAAAAAATATTTAGAATAATTTGCCAATAGGGATGAATAGTAAGTGCAAAGGTATTAGAAATGTTCATAAATGTTACAAGATGCTACAGTGAGAGAGTCAGGGTACAAAAGCAACAAGTTTGAATGGGCGAGCGGTGTTTTCTCTCCCCAATTTACTTGGGACGATCTTACCTCTTCAAATGCCTGGGAAATGCTCATGGTCCAGATACAGAAGAGACTTCATCAAGTCCCCATACACATTCTGTTGGACTGGGGCTCTGAATACTTCATCCAGATGAACACTGATTGCAAACAAGTTCAGTGAAGGAAATGAGTTGGGTGGGATCTATCAGGACCTCCAGTCTCATTTTCCTCCAGGTATATTGGAAGGGTTCCCAAACCCAGGGGCACCTGGAGGCTTTGGCAGTGAACCTCTCAGAGGGTCTGAAGTGAACGGGCAGGAAAGTGGCAGAATCTTATCAAATTAAGTACAAGCCTTCTCTTTACAGCTTCCCTTGAGATCTTTGGACCTGTAATCCTTCTGGCTGCTTTCTTTGAAGAGCAAGCAAATAGCTCATGGAGCTAGCAACAGTCAAACTACTGCAAATCTCCTATGTATGCACAAGGCCCTCTGCCAGCTTTACACTGGAGCCATGACAATGACCTGGACCATCATTGCAGGCAGAGTGCTGCACCTGCCCGGCACTGAGCTTCAGATGTAAGGAGGGAAATTGGGTCATTATTTTCTCATGTTAAGCACACTAAAACCTGGTCTTATTTCGTAACATGAGCAGCATGCTTCAGTTCCAACACTTGTGAAAACCTTGAAGCTGTTTTGCATATACTGTCTAATATTCAGTGCCCTGTTACAGGGAGTGGAATCGGGCAACAATTGAAGGGATTTGTATCTTTTGAACAGAAAAATCTAGGCTGATCCTTCAGTACAGTACTGAGAGAATGCGGCATTGTTGGAGGTGCATGAAATGTTAAATCAAGATTGTGCCTGATCTCTCAGGTAGATGCAAAATATCCCATTGCACTGAAACAGGAAATTTTCTCTGGTCTTCGGCCAACACTTATCCCTTAACCAACTTCATTAAAACAGATTATTGTGTCATTATTAAATTGGTGTTTGTGGGATCTTGCTGTGCCCACATCAGACACCATACTTACGACATTACCACTATGACTACATGCCAAAAAAATACTTCATTGGCTGTAAAGTGCTTTCGGATGTCTTGAGCTTGTGAAAGGTACCATATAAATGCAAGATCTTTCCATTCTCATACATAAATGTGAAACAAACAACGAGATCCTATTTGCATGGACCAACACCGGATTTGTCTATCAAAGTGGATAACTGGAGTCTGGAAATCTCACAACTCGCCGGGCCCACATGGATAAAAAGAGCCCCAAATCGCAAGATTTTCTTTCTGGGAAGGGTGAGTATGGGATGAAGTTCGGCCCGCCAACACTGGAAGCAGATACTAGTAGGACATGGAAGTGGGTGAGTGCCAATGTTGGCTGGTTAGAAGACTGACCTCAGTGCTCTGGGACTTGGTTTCAGTTGTTTTAGAAGATTTTAAGCCTTACCCCTCACACACCCTCAATTACCCCACCCAACCTATAACCCCTAATATTCTCCATTTCAACTCAATGCCAATGCCTGACTTCCCCACTCACCACCTCTCTTATCCTCCAGGCCAACACATCCAGCATACATTATGTGCTGACCTCAGGAGCACGTGGAGCTGAAAAAAACTTCTAAGAATCTAATACAGCTCTCACTGTCCAGACTTGATAATGAAAAGTAAAGATCCCATTCAGAAAGCATCAAAGGTTTTAAATCTCCTCAAGTGGTTCATCTCTTATAAAACAAAAAACCTCTTAAGCTGTCAATCAAACCATAAGCTCCAAATCCCCTGCTGAGGTAATTATAGCTATTGAAACCCAGCCAAGCATTCATAATGAATAGTCCTTAAGAAAGTGTCAACAATTAACTCTATTGAAACTTCTAAAGCAAATGCTACAGTAGCTGGCCTGTCAATCAAAGCAGTCCAACAGATTTTTTTTTTAACAATCTCTGACAGCTGTAGCCAGTTTTTTATAGTTTAAAGGGTGGGAGATTTAAAAAAAAATCAGATTATGACAGTTAAAAGTGCTTAGCTAACCATAAAGACCACTTATGCTTACTCCATCAATTTGTGACTCCCACACTGTGGATTAAGGTTCTTGCAACAGCCAAAATGGGGTCTGTTTGAACACAGCACTAAGTTCAAACGGCCCTGCTGAGTGAAGGTTTCCCTCTGTTGGAACCATGCTCCGCCCCCTTATGCCTACTGGCAACAATGGGTTCTTTTGAAAATGGGAACGGGACTGCTGCATGCGAGACACATACACACACACACCATTTTTAAAGGTCCATGGAGTCTTCCTGACTCCGTGAAAATATGCTCTCTAGGTATTCAGAATCATGAGGGATCAAGACAGATAGATGAAGACAGAGGTTTGAATTTTCGTAAAGATGGAGAGCTCTCTGTTATGAAAATGGCGATGGAGGCCTCAATCCTGAAATCCGGCCTCCAAAAACGGCACCTACCATTTTCACAGGTCGGGGTTCTAAGTTGCCCATCCATGGTTCACTGAGTCAATTACGCATGTTAAAGTATAGCTGCCTCAGGCTGATCTAATTTTCTTTAGTGGGATGCCCAAAAGATGACTTTTGAACTTTAGACCCAGTAGGAGGTCTAAAGCTGCCTGAGTTCTTTGGAGCTGTAGGGTTCCTTTTTGGATGTGGTTCTTAGACACCCTTGGGAGAGGTCAGGTGCCCTTTGGGAGAGGTAAGGTATCCTTTGGGGTTGTTAAAATTAGACATGAATATGTGTAAAACATGCATAAACTCACTAGAGCTGTTAAGGTCATTGGAACTTTCAAAAGAGCTGTCAAAAGGACTGCTAAGTGAGCTGTCAAATGGAGCTATCAAAAGGAACTGCCAACAGAGCTGTCAAAAGGAGCTATCAAAAATGTTGTCAACAGAGTTTTCAAAGGCAGCTGCCAAACTGTGAAGGTTCTTAAAACTTCTGCCCTTTAAATATTTGAGAAACAAATCTGCAGTGTGAAAAGTCAGTGCTTGCTATTTCACGCTGTCTGTTGACAGAAGCCTAAGGGCTTCAATTACAGGATTAGTGCTATGTGACTGATTTTAAAACCTTTCATTATCACAGTGGGGTGCCTGTCAGTTTACAGTTTGATTGACAGCTCCAAGTGGTTATTAACCTTTTTAAGTGAGACTATCCAAAGTTTATAATTTGTTTTATTCATTTATGGGATGTGGTCTTTGCTGGCTAAACATGCATTTGTTGCCCATCCCAAATTGCCCTTGAGAAGGTGGTGGTGAGCTGCCTTCTTGAATCACTGCAGTCCATGTGGTGTAGATACATCCACAGTGCTGTTAGGAAGGGAGTTCCAGGATTTTAAACCAGTGACAGTGAAGGAACAATTATATATTTCCAAGTCATGATGATGAGTGGCTTGGAGGGGAACTTCCAGGTGGTGGTGTTCCCATGTATTTTCTGCCTTTGTCCTTCTAGATGGTAGCGATTCTGGGTTTGGAAGGTGCTGCCTAAGGAGCCTTGGAGAGTTCCCACAGTGCATCTGTGATACACATTGCTGCTACTGTGTGTTGGTGGTGGAGGGAGTGAATGTTGCTGGATATGGTGCCAATCAAGCGGGCTGATTTGTCCTGGATGGTGTCAAGCTTCTTGAATGCTGTTGGAGCTGCACTCATCTAGACAAGTGGAGAGTATTCCACTACACTCCAGACTTTTGTCTTGTAGATGGTGGACAGGCTTTGGGGAGTCAGGAGATGAGTTACTTGTCACAAGATCCCTAATCTCTGACCTGCTCTTGTAGACACAGAATTTATATAGCTAGTCCAGTTCAGCTTCTAGTCAATAGCAACCCCCAGGGTGTTGATAGCTGGGGATTCAGTGATGGTAATGCCATTGAATGTTAAAGGGATAGGGCTAGACTCTCTCTTTTTGGAGATGGTCATTGCCTGGCATATGTGTGGCGCAAATGGTACTTGCCACTTGTCAGTCCAAGCCTGGATATTGTCCAGGTCTTGCTGCATTTGGTCATGGACTGCTTCAGTATCTGAGGAGTTACAAATGATGCTGAACATTGTGCAATCATCAGTGAACATCCCCACTTCTGGCCTTATGATGGCAGGAAGGTCATTGATGAAACAGCTGACGATGGTTGGGCCTAGGACACTAAACTGAGGAACTCCTGGATGTTCTGGAACCGAGATCATTGACCTCCAACAACCACAACCACCTTCCTTTGTGCTGGGTATGATTGCAACCAGCAGAGAATTTTGTCCCTGATTCCCATTGACACCAGTTTTGCCACGGTTCCTTGATGGAAAGTAAATGTAGTGAATAGGTTTTTAATCAGTGTTTTTTTTGAAGTAGTGAACTCAACTCAATAGGCACTTAAGCTCTTTATTTAATCTCAGCATGGTCCTCAGGTCTGCCCATGGTAGTTATTTGGTGAGTTTGCATGGTAGATGTAAGGGCAAAATATTCATAGGTAGGGGGCATGGGTTGGCATGAGCTGGCATGAAGCTGGAAGAAGGGTTATAAAAAGTCATTGAGCTGGATAGAGGTTATAGGTGGGTGGGGGGTATGAGGTGGCATGTGTTGGCATGGATGGGCTATGGGGAGTGTGTTAGGCATTGAGGGGATATGAATGGTGAGGGCTTGAGGGCTGTTTTTTGCTTCATTGTTTTTTTTCATTGCTTCAACAAAGTGCCCGTGTGCTGAGCTGGCCATCTGCCCAGCCCCCCTCTACATCCAACAGCCTCCGCACTGTTTCCGGGCTCATCTGCCACAAATCCCATAAACACCAGCCCACCCTTGCTCCCCACCCCCAAGCATTAAAATTTGAAGTTCCGGGATCCACTTTTTCCCAGGTTGGGTTTGCGGAGTGACCTGGGAGTGAAAATTCAAGCCGGAGAATAGATAGAGAGAAAATGTTCCCTTTGGGTCAAGAACCAGAGGACACAGATTTAAAGTAATTGACAAAAGAACAAAAGGTGACATGGGAAAAAAAATTTTTACGCAAGGAGTGATTGAATGAGTGGTAAGAGTGTGTTGGAGGCAGATGCAAAAGCGATTGGGTAAGCACCTGAAGAGAAACAAGTTGTGCAGGGCTATGGGGTGAAGGTGGAGGAGTGGGATGAACTGAATTACACTTGCAGAGAGCCAGTATGAACCTGATGGGTCAAATGACTCCAACCAATCTCTAATTCTGTGTGCAGTTCAGAACTGTTAAATTGCTAATGTAATACAGTCATCCTGAAAAAGACATTTTTTGTTTTATTTGTTAAACACATTGGCCCTGAAAATTGCTTGGCCAATCCACTGGAAGGTTGCAAACTCTGCCAGAACCTTTATATGCTAAGTTCTGGCCTTGAGCTGCAACTTCAAGAGGTCTGGATTCCCAAAGATGATGACTATAAAATTTTTGAGTGAATGGTTCCCACGGTGTGGTTGCTGGAAACTACAGCCAGAGGCAGCCTTTGAGTCAGATACCTGGACCCAGATTTTCCAGGGTCCACGGAATATGGGGATATGCAAATAATCCCCCAAACCACAATGATCCTGTATCTTCCTCCCACCTGCCCAAGGAACCTCAGCAGTAGAGCTCCAAGACTGGAAAATCCAATTCAAACATCATGGCTGTTCTGTGCGACTCCTGGTGACATAAGTAGTTCCTAAGTAGTTCCACTGTGCCCTTATAATGCATTTTCACCCTGACAAAAAAAAGCATTCAACTTTTCTAACTGTTGGTCACTAGCTAAATAAATGCCTATCAAATATGTTTTGACATGTTCTGATGAAAGGTTACAACCTGAAATGTTGGGCTGGACTTTATGGAGCACCATGTTTCCACCAAACCACCCCCTCCCACAACTAAAAAGTCGGTTGGGAGCCCACCCACAAAAAAACCCGTAGCCATTTTATACTTGACAGAACATTAATTGGCTCAAGATGAGACTTCAGCCCCAATGTGAGGAGGAAGCCCTGCCTTACAGAGCTGTCAGCCAATCCGATTGGCTGACAGCTCTGTAGTCCCAACATAGCCAGGTTCAAGCAATGGCCACTGCTGGGACTACACTCAATCCTGAAGAAGAGGAGGTTTTGGAGGCTGGATTAAAGGTAAGTCCGGGCAATCAGCAGGGCCTGGTTGGTGGGCCCCAGTGACCAGGATGAGGGGGGTGCAGGACTGGATTTGAGAGGCCCAGGGGAGAGTTAAAGGGGGTATCTCCAATGAGCACAGGGGACCACCCAAGAGAGATGTACTTTCCCCCCCGCCGACCTTCCCTGACACCAGCCTGCACAATAAAAGCTGCCAGAGTACCTGCTTGGTGTGGGCCTCCCCCTGTAAAATAGCTGCATAGACATTAATTGGTCACTTAAGGGCCTCAATAGGCCTAAGGGCAGACGAGCCACCCAAAGCCACCACCGTCCCCCCCCCCCACCCTTAAAATGGAAGGCAGGTCAGGGGAGGGTGGGAAGATGGTGGGAAGGCTACACACTGCATTTTATGAGCCCCCAACCTCCAAACCCACCAGTGGGAAAGTATAAAATCCGGCCCGTTAACTCTGAGTGGGATTTTCTGGGCCCGCCCAAAGTCAACGGACTTTTGGCTGCTTTCCAAATTTTCGAGTCCTGTCCACGCTGATTCCTGCTGTTGGCGTGACTGGAAAATTCCAGCCTCTGTTTCTCTCTCCACAGGTGCTGCCAGACCTGCGGAGTATTTCCAGCACTTGCTGTTTTTATGTCATGTTTTCATTAAAGATTGCTTCCTTAAAGAGTGCTAGGTAGGATACACAGCAAAACTAGTAAAAGAATAATTCCAGATATACATATTTTGCTGTGATTCCGAATCTCAATGCCTTATCTGTTCAAATGTGTTTTCAAAATCGATATTTTAAATTTCTCTGGCTATACAAGTAAACCTATTTTTCATGGAAACACACCCATTTTGCTGGCACTTTATCTAGGCTCAAATGAACATTTACAAAGGGTTCTAGCTGTTGTTTCTGTTTCTCAGTTGTTGCAGTAATGTCTTTCAATAAAAGTTGATGTAGTTATTTGCATTATTACAATAACGCTCAGAAGACTGACAGAGATCAATATGCTGTCATGTTATGAAACCCCCCCTCTCTTGAACACTGGAGTAAGTTTTACAGGCAGCAGCAGTTCTCCAGTACTTCACCCGTGTGGTAATTCTTCATGTCTGTCAGCATGTGTCAGCAGAGCATTTATTGATTAGTGTTATCACAGCTGACCCTGATCCTCACACACACATACACACACACACACACATACAGACACACTCCCTCTCTCTCTCTACAGAATCAGTAAGTAACGGCATGGAATGGGAATGAAGCCTGATTTTTCCCTTCCCTAATACAGGGAATCCAAAACCTCCACTGTCACCTCAGCTGATTATGAGCTAACTCAACAGTCATTAAGGATTGAACTTTGACCTTCCTGATCTTTATGGCTCAGCACTGTATCACACAGTGCTTTTACTCACTGAGCCATTGTTCATTAACCTTCATCATAAAGCATCCAACTTGTTTGCACTGCATTTGTATTTTGTTCTCTTACTCTCTCTATGGCTCGCCTAACCCTACATAGAGTTTGGCATAAAGGGTGCGAGGGACAGGTGTTTGGAAGCCACTGTTAGCCTGGCCATATGCAGTGTTGATAAGTTGCTGTTAATGACATGACAAGGAGAGGAATTAGACAATACTCCTGTTACAAAATAGAGCACCGGATAGATAGCCTGCATCAAGTACAGGTGCTAAATCTCCTTTACTTGCAAATTCATTAAAATTCCGCTGCACAATATTTTAACCCCTTTGTTAGCCTCTTTGGCATTATTATATTAAAATGACACATAGAGGAGTTCGACTAGAGGAAATTAAACTCCAGTCAAGTCATGTACTTCCAAAAACTGGATGGAAGGCACCAAATCAAAAGTCCCACTTTACCTCAGCCCACTCGGCAGGAATGGTATTGGAATGGGGTTAAAAAGGTAGCAGGGCAGAAAATGCAGCCAGTATTGTAATGGCTAGGATGCTGCCAGCCTGGAGGCTTCTCACATTAGGCAATTGGAGCAGGGGGGAGTGGCAGGGGTGGGAGGGGGGGTAATTAAAATGTGAAAGTCGCGGCACACTAATGTCATCTGCTCAGCAGCCTGTTTTAATTTAAGATCCCGGAACACCAGCACAGTACTAAACCAACCAGAAAAAAACCTGTTGGGAGGCAGCAGAGTAAACAGAAGAGGAGGACGCCAATTGCTGCCTATTTGTTTAATTTTTGTCAGGGTTCTTTGTGGGCCAGAAGGAACAGTAGTGCTCCTCCAAACCCCCCAAGGAATCCTCAGGCCTTCCCACTGGTATACACTCTCCCTCCCACCTCTGATATACTTTGGTAGGTTCTATCTATTAGCACTGACCTCAAGCCAGGGAATGTACTTTTAAGTCCCAGGTGGCATCCGCTCGATTTCCTGCTCCCACCCACTTGCTCTGACTTCATTCCCACCGGCTTTGGCTGGGAAGCAATACACTTGAATGAGGCCCAGTGGTTAAAATAGCCCAGTCCGTCATGCTGAGGACTCCCATCTGCACCCCAGGTTAAGGTCCAGGAAGATTTTTTTTCTCCCTTGTCTACAATGGACATTGGAAACAATGGAAAATAAAAGATTCTTTTTAAAAGTAGTTTTTAGAATGAGGCAAGATCCTCCTCACAACTGTGGACAATTAGTAGAAATTTGATTTAAATTACAAATATTTTCATTTTAATATCCAGAGCACAGTTGAAGCCTCTTGGAATTTGCATAGATCTGCTAGAAAATTCTAACAGCTGTTCACATTTTTTTCATGCCTTCTGCCAGGGCCTCAAATGTATGTTTCTGAATACAGAATGTGGCAGATACTACACAGCCAAGAGACAATGGGAGCCAAACATATATAATAATCAGTTTCTCTGTGTCTTACTCACCAGCGAAAAGTGACACTCAGAGTGATAAATTATTGTATAAAAAGGACAAGAGGTAAACTGCAGCATGAACTCCTCATTCACTGAGAATGTGCCAAAAACATGTATCAATAAATTACTGTTGTAAAAGAATGTTGCTTCACTCCCAAAGGACAATAACAGCAATTCAGCAACAAGCACCAGAATGATTTAATGACTAAGGCCTTCATTTCTCATTTTATTTCGGGAACATTTTATAATCTCAGGGTTCTACAGTAGCAGCTGTTACATAGGCCAGTGTTTTGGAGTTTATTCAAAGTAGGGTGTACAGTGAATCGGGTCAAAGACCCAAACACTAATGAATGTGGACAGTTCAGCCAAGCTAATGGCAGGTCAACGATTTATGCCAACTGTTTGGCACAGGAAACAGGGAAGGAAAATGGCTTTGGTTGAGAACGGAGTAACAAATTATGCTGCATATTTCATGGAAAGTAACAATACTTGTGTGTCTTAGAGAGGTCTCTGAAGCCTAAAAGGACAAACTAGCTGAAGCTCATCTTATTTTTCACTGCTCAATCAGTATCATTGTTGCCAATGTATGTTGTTGCCAATTGAGAAAGCATTTTTGATGAGATGTACATCTGTTCTTCACAAATCTGCATTCAATCATATTTAACTCCTCTACTGACATAAACTTGAACTTATGCACAGTCTTAGCTGCATTAATATGGACTTTAGCTTAGACAGATATTTTATTTTTTCTGCTCGCTTTCTATTAAAAGGCTACCCTCACCCCCAACAAAGTTTTATATATGCCAAAATATCCCACACCTGACCCATACCAGGCATCATGCTCCAGTTGAGCTCTATAACAGATCAATAGAAGCTTGTGCTGGTTTTCTCTCCCAGTTTACCTCTCTGCTTTGTAGGGAATTGCAAGGCCTTTCCCTGATGGCTTGGGCAAGATTCAGCATTTTATCCCATGAGAAATCTTAGGCTTGAAAGCCATTGAACAGAACACTAACATGGAATCATAGAATAGAATCACACAATCTTGCAGCACAGAAAGAGGCCATTCGGCCCATCTGTACCTGTGCCAGTTCTTTGAAGACACTTGTCCAATTTTGTCCCCAGCTTTTTCCCCATAACCCTGAAAATTAGCCCTCATCAAATCCAATTGCCTTTTATAAGAATCTGATGCCCACTCCACTTGCTAGTAAAATGTACCAGATCTTAAAGACCCTCAGTACAGAAATTTCTCCTCATTTCCCCTGCTTTTCTTCCCAATTATTTTAGATCTGTGACCTCTGGTTATTGACCCACTTGTCAGGAGAAACTGTTTGCTCTATCAACTGCAAGCCCACCATCCCGTGAAAACAATGCCTTCATAATTTTAAACACCTCTTTTAGGTGTCCCCTTTACCTCTCTGCTCTAAGTAGAAAAAATACCAGCTTCTCTAATCTCTCCCCATCCCTGATATCAACCTGGTCAATCTCCTCAGGGAGTTGACACCCGTCTGATGCCCGGAACTGTACACATTACTCCAGCTGGGGCCTAAGCAATGAGCTGTAAAGGTTTTGAATATCTTTTATGTTTTTGCATTCAATGCCCCTATTTAAAAATTCAAAAATCCAATATGTTTTAATTCATTACTGCCTTATCAACTGGCCCTGCGACCTTGATGGATTTATGAATATGCAGCTCCAGGTCCTCAAAATAGCACCATTTAGGTCATGCAGCCACTGCATGTCTAGTTTCTCCCACTTATCCTTAATTGTATCTGCAATGTGTTTGCCCATCACAATAGTCCACATGTTCACTATTTATTATGTTGCCAAGTTTTGTATCATCCACACTTTGAAATAGTACTTCCTATACCCTGGGGGTTACCATTGACCAGAAACTGAACTGGATTAGCCATATAAATACTGTGGCTACAAGAACAGGTCACAGGCTAGGAATCCTGTGGCGAGTAACTCATCTCCTGACTTCCCAAAGCCCGTCCACAATCCACAAGTCACAAGTCAGAAGTGTGATGGAATATTCTCCGCTTGTCTGGATGATTGCAGCTCCCACAACGCTCAAGAAGCTTGACATCATCCAGGACAAAGCAGCCCGCTTGATTGGCACCCCATCCACAAACATTCACTCCTTCCACCACTGACGCACAGTGGCAGCAGTGCAAGATGCACTGCAGAAAGCCATCAAGGCTCTTTCCAAACCCATGACCACTCACATCTAGAAGGACAAGGGCAGCAAATGCATGGGAACGCCATCACGTGGAAGTTCCCCTCCAAGCCATTCAACATCCTGACTTGAAAATATATCACCATTCCTTCACTGTCGCTAGGTCAAAATCCTGGACCTTCCTTCCTAACAGCACTCTGCGTGTACCTACTCCACATGGACTGCAGCGGATGAAGAAGGCAGCTCACCACCACCTTCTCCAAGACAATTACGGATGGGCAATGAAAGCTGGTCCAGCCAGAGATGCCCACATCCCTTGATTGAATAAAAAAATACCCAAGCTCAAGCCATTCCTATATGACAAGAAAAGCAATGGTCCTAGTGCAAGTCCCTGGGGAGCACAGTCAGAAGAAACATCCATTCATCACTAACCGCTGCCTACTATCCCTTATTATTTTCCTTATTTATCAGTTCACTTTAATATCATGTGCTTCTACTTTCCAAATAAGTTTGTAATGCAGCAATTGGGTATTAGCTGAGGGTCAATAGTAATGCTCTTGCCTCTGATTGAGAAGTTTGTGGTCTCAAGTCCCACTACATGAAACATGTGCATAAAATCTAAATTGATACTTCCAAACTGTACTGGAGGAACAGTGCACTATTGGAGGTGTTGTCTTTTTGGATCTGATGTTAACTTGAAACACTGTCTTTCCTCTCAGGTAGACACAAAAGTTCCCATGGTAGTATTTCAAAGAATGCTTCACGGCCAACATTAATCTCTCAATCAACACCACCGAAAGAGATTATCACAATGCTGTTTGTGGGACTATGCTATGTGTAAACTGGTAGCTAGGTTTCTTATGTTACAAGAACGACACTGCTGAGACTACAAGTCAGCCCTGGAATAAAGACAGCCATGGCATCTGTACCCAGATAAGTCCAGGGTTTTGTTCGGAGAGGGATTGGGGAGACTGGAGGGTTGGTGGGAGCGGGTTTGGAGGCTGAGCAGGGAGGAACAAAGGGAGGGGTAACATCTTGGAGGTGCCCCTGATGCACACAGGGCACCCTGAAGTATGTGTCCCCTTCCTTTCCCCACCCTTTCCATTAAGTAGTTTTACAAACAGCTTTCTCACTCCTACCCACCTGCCCTTGCCAACAGTATTATGGCCTATGCATCATAATATTCAGGTCAATTGGCTTGTCAACAAGCTCAGTTGTCCATTAATTATCTTTCAAAATGGCCATTAGGCAGACAATTTCAACGCCTGTCTACCTTTTATGGGGACTGGATCAGGGGTGGGCAGATCATGTTTTATGTGCCTGGTTACCAAAAACACACCTGACGGTGGTGGTGATGAGGAGGGACGGTGGTGTAAAACCCAGCCCCTTGTATTTATGTAGTGCCTTTAATGTATTAAAATGCCCTAAGGCACTTCGCAGGAGAATTATCAAATACCACGACACCAGCCACATAAGCAGATATCAGGATGGATGACTCTAAACTTGGTTAAGAAGCATCTTAAAGAAGGACAGAGAGGAAAAGAGACAGAGAGGTTTTGGGGTGGAATTCCAGAGCTGAGGGTCTAGGCACGCAAAGGCATGACTACCAGTGGTGGAATGGTTAAAATCCTGGATGCTAAAGACACCAGAATTGGAGGATATGCAGATATGTTGGTGGATTTTAGAGCTGCAGGCAACTGCAATGATGGAGAGGGGTGATCCTTTCGTGGAATTTAAAAACAAGGGTGAGAATTTTAAAAGTGAGTTGCTGCTTAACTGCGAGACAATGTAATTCAACGAGTGCAGGGGTGAACAGCACTTGGTGAGAGTTCAGACTCATGCCACATAGTTTTGAAGGAATTCAAGTTTAGGGAAGATGGAACACAGGAGGCTGGCCGGAAAAGCTTTGGAATAATCAAGACTAGAGCTAACAAAGCCTTGGATAAGTGTCTCAGCAGCTGAAGAGCTGAGGCAGAAGCAGGGTTGGGCGATGTTACAGAGGCGGAAGTAGGCAGTCTTAGTGATGGTGTGCTCGAGAGCTCATCTCTGGGTCAAATGTGACACCAAGGTTGCAAGCAATCTGGCAGAGCCTCAGAATGTTGCCAGGAAAGAAAGAGTCGGTGGTTATGGAACAGATCTTGTGGCAGGGACTGAAGACAATGGTTTCAGTCTTCCTGAAATTTAGTTGGGGCAACTTTCTTTTCATCCAACATTGGGTGTTGGACAATCAGTCTGACAAGATAGACACAGTAGAGGAGTTGAGAGAAGTGATGGTGACATCAGCGTGCAAATGGAAATTGTTGTGCTTTCAAATGATGTCACCGAGATGCAGCTTGTAGATAAGAAAGAGGAGAGGGCCAAGGATAGGTCTTCGGAGGACACCAGAGGTATTGGTGTGGGAGTGGGAAGAGAAACCATGAGATGTGATTCTCTGGCTGCAACTGGATAGATAGGAATGGAACTAGACATGAACAGCCGCACCCAAAAAGTTGACAGTGGAGAAGCATTGGAGAAGGATGGTCTGATCAGCCATTTGAAAAGCAAGGAAAGTTTAGAGGATGGGGAGGGATAGATTACATTTGTCACAGTCACATAGGATGCTACTTACACCTGTGATAAAAGCTATTTTGGTACCACTGAAGGGGTGGAAAACTGTCTGGAGGAATTCAAACATGGAGGTTGTAATTTTCCGGCCCTGTTGGCGTCGGGCATCCTGGCGGACAGGAGATGGCGAGAAGGCCAAAAATCAGTTCATGTCGTCGTGAAACTAGTTTGTGATCATCCACTCCACCCGTTGTGGTGGGCCACGTTTCTAGCTGCCATACAGAGGGAGTGTCTTTTTAATACATTTGCATCTAATTATAAGCTCTGCTCACTGGAATCATCCCCCCCACATCAAATTTACCACCCACATCAGCGTAGCTTCAGAGCAGTGCGCTTCATGGCAGTCTTTACAAGACGTGCACTTGGTGACCTGAACTTCGAGGGGAACTCGGAGGTGAGTGCACACAACCTTATGCAGCACTCATGAGCATCAACCATAGGACAGCAAGGACGAGGTGCTGTGCATTCATGAGGCACACAGGCAAATCACTTTTTCCCGGCTGGCTTTCAGTGCGGTGCCGGGGCAAGGGGTCCATTGTGGGTCAGACCTTGCGGGGGGAGGTGAGGGGCAAGGCAGGAGAGACAGACTGAAGGAAAGACTCAAGCACATGCCATGGGGTGGGGGGAGGAGGGATGAGGGAAGCGACCATGCACTTGGAAAAGCTTGTCAAAAGTGAGCATTCTGCTGCATTTGAGACCATTCATTGACATGCTTGGAGTTGGGCCTCTGAAGCTTTTCTGCCCAGTCAAGCAATGCCAAAGCATGAAAGCACCAACAAATGTTCCAGAACTTTTCATCCCTCTGGCACTGACTGCAAATTAATGTGCGTTATAGTGGGCAGCAGAGCAATTGGCCAACTGGGCGAGTAAAGGTGGCCATGGAACAGTCACTGGTAGAGGTGCTTACAGCCCCTTGCAATGTCTTTATTCAGGTTTGGGCCAGTCTCCCTCATGGTTCAAGCTAACAGTGCAGCCTTGCAGTGTGGGTTAGGAGCATACTTGCGCCTGAGCTGAGAGCACAGCATGCAGTCCAGTGGGCGAAGCTGATGCCAATTGGTCAGATGGAGTGGGACGTAAGTGGGTGGGGTTTTGGACAGCCATAAAGCGCACTACACACTGGCCATCCAAGTGGTGACCAGCACTCTCCTGCATGTGTGAGGGGTTTTAGGACATAAATGCTAATCCATGCATCTTTCTCTCTCCCTCTCTCTGTCTTTGATCCTCCAGGAGGAGAACATCAGGATCATGGAGCCTGGTGATTTAGCAGTATATCTCATGGCTTACAGAGGCCAGAATAAGAAAGCAGTGGAGGCACCTGGCACAGCAAAGGGAGGAGCACCTCCCTCAAGATGTAGTGGTGACAGGGCCTGCTGCACACGCAGCTGAAGGTCCACAGAGAGCTGTTATTTGTAGCTGCCTCGCTAGAGCCAGGGTCTAAAGACGGCGCTTGTCATTCCTGCAGATGATTGAGAACCAGTGTCGCTGAAAACTGCGTATGTCTAGGGAACTGGTTGGTCACATATGCCACCTGCTGCAGGATTTGGTGCCATGGGGATGTGGAGGGCATCCACTGCCTGTGGCTGAGAAAATGACTGTGGCGCTCAATTTTTATGCCAGTGGCTCCTTTCAGGGCTCCATAGGTGACCTGTGTGGGATTTCACAAGCTTCCACCCACAAGTGTATCCAGGAGGTCACAGAAGCCATCTTCGCAGAGGCACAGAACTTTGTGCATTTTGCCGGGGATCAGGAAAGCCAGGATGCAAGAGCGCTGGCATTTGTGCAGATCTCTGAATTTCCAAAGATGCAGGGTGCCATCGACTGTACTCACGTGGTGCTTCGATCTCTGTGGCAAGAAGCAGTCGCCTACATCAAAGGGCTTCCACTCACTGAATGTTCAGCTGGTATGCGACCACCACAAACATATCCTGCAGTTCTGCGCATGATTCCCAGGGAGTGTCCATGACTCCTGCACCCTTAGCAGGCCTGACATCCTCCAGGGTCCAAGAGGCTACAGGGTTGGCTCCTCGGGGACAAGGGACAGAGGGTGTGGCTGATGACGCCCATGTGGTGACTTCAGAGTACAGTAGAGTGACAGTATAATGGGGATCATGCCGTGACCCAGACTTTGATGGAGCAAGCTATAAGCATTTTGAAAATTAGGTTCCGGTGCCTCGACAGGTCCGGTGGAGCACTGCAATACAGCCCCCAGAGGATATCGCACATCCTCGTCGTTTGCTGTGCGCTCCACAACCTGGTGTTGCAAAGAGCGAGGGCCTGGCTGAGGGGGAGATGGAGGAGCTGCACGTCTCCTCCGATGAGGAGGTTGTCAAAGGGTATGAGGTCCTTGAATGAGAGGATGCTGGCAATGAGGCCATCGCACTGGCCAGACGAGGCAGGCATGCTCAGGAGGCCCTCATAGCCGCATGATTTGTGGAGGATGATGCTGAGATACAGCGAGGATAGTCCTGACATCCACACCTGGCATCTGTGAATGTTTGACTCCTGCATGGCTGATGGCAGCGCACATACCCTCAGTGCTGAGGCTCATGTCATGGAGATGCTGCGGAGGTCCTAATAGTTGTTAGATTCCAGGAGGATGATGACGCCATGCAATGAGGACACTCCATAGATCTTCGCATAGCCTCTGTGAATGCCTGACTTCTGTCTAGCTGAGGGCTGTGATCAGGGTCATACCATGGAAACGCAGCCGTGAAACTTTAAATGCGCCTGATCCTTTGTCAACCTTCAGGAGCACAGTGTGACCGGTCACAGAGGCTGAAGAGATGGGGGACCCGCCCCACCTCAAAGGTGCTGAGGGCACATGGAGAGAATGGCGGAACTCGTGGCCTGCCCACAACATTCTGGCAGCAATGGCAAGCACCATCGAGGTGCAGGCATCACTGATGTGTCCAGTGAGTGGGAAGCCAGACCATCACTTTGGTCTGAAGGTTACACACTGCACTTTCGAGAGGCCCTGGACTGAGACACCTGCCTCTATCTTGTGCAGGAACCAAGGTTTCGTATCTGAGTGACACAAACATTGGTCATCAGAACAAGGAGCCATAGGCAAGGAGACA
The DNA here is from genome assembly GCF_017639515.1 of Carcharodon carcharias. Classification (NCBI taxonomy): domain Eukaryota; kingdom Metazoa; phylum Chordata; class Chondrichthyes; order Lamniformes; family Lamnidae; genus Carcharodon; species Carcharodon carcharias. The sequence goes on from NC_054469.1 coordinate 44,845,324, forward strand.
TTCTTGGGAGTTTATTTACAATATTGAACATTAAGTACAAGTGATTAACATCTGCCCAGGCTATGCAACTAATTCTCCTTAACTGTCCTAACCGTGCTGCTACGTCAGGTGGAGGCAGCCTGCTGACTGTGATGCCCTGACTGTGATGACCTTGATGGGTCTCCTCTGGAGGGCTGAGACTTGGAGGGTCCCAGCCTTCTTTCAGGGTCCCTCTCTGTGGCAGTGGCACCCTCCTCGACCTGTGGAGCTGGAACTGCTGGGGTCACAGGAAGAGGGGATTTGGATGGGTGAAACACTTATGGAGTCATCTGGGTGAATGGCCCTGGAGTGTGCACCTGCGGATGCTCCTCTCTATGGGTGTTTGAGGGCCCCTGGCTGACTCCTTTGGAGAAGAGGAATCTGGAATGTGATTGAGCTTCACCCATCTCGCGTTGACACTGTTGGAGGCCAACTATGCATCAGCAATGGAATTCAGCCGGTGCAGCAGAGCAGGACCGATGTCTTGGACCAAGGTCTCCATGGCAGCCGCTATCCTACCAGCGTTGACCTTGGTGTGTTGACATACCAGTGCTATCACCTCAGACTGAAGGCAGATGGACCACTCCATCGTGCCTTGCATCTCTTCCTGATGTTCGCAAACTTGCCTTTGTAGCTCCAGCAACTGAGGCATGACCGAGTCCAGAGGCTCCTCATCTGACTCAGGCTCAGTAGATCTTTGGCCTCCAGCAGTCCTCTGAGAGCTGGATCCCTGGGAAGTCCCTGCCACAGCCTGCTGTGGATTAGACATTGCAATGTGCTCACCAGATTGTGACCTCGAGGCTACTCCTGAACTAGGTCCCACCAAGGTGTGTGCCTCTGCACTGGTGGAGGGTGTGAGTTAGCACTGTGATGGGTCTTCAGTTAGGATGTCAGCAGACGCTGCTTCTGAGGTGCCTTCAGGACTTGAGTCGAGAACCCAGGTTGTGGACTCCCTCAGCTGCTTCCCAGATGTGTTTGCAAAAGCAAGGAGAGATAATTAGTGCATGGCAAGGGACTGTGGAACAGGAGAAATGACTAACAGCATGGTTGTCTGATGGATGTTGCACTGCTGGATCCTCACTTGATTGAGCACCACCAACCTCACTATCAGCAGAGGAATGGTCCAGATCATCACCAGCCAGCTGGGTGACTCTATTTTCAAAGTCCTTGAGAACCTGGCTGTTGGGCATTCCTCCACCAGTCTGCGAGCTCTCCCTTTTGTTGTGTATCAGCTTGTCCTGCATGAATGAAGACAGATAGAGAGAGAGTGTAGTCAGGATGTCTACCGGGCCAGATGATAAGGATGCTTTACATGTGTGGGTAGTGAGTGGTGCCATGGGCAGGATGAGGACACGATCCACAGGGCAGATGAAGCTGTGTGTGAGAGAGTGAATGGTGATGTCCCTTGAACTGGCAGTGAGTCAGATCCCTGTTGATGTGTGATGGGTTTGAGCGTGTGTGAGTTGAGAACGATGAGAAGAGCGACTTACCCTGGCAGAACAGAGAAGATCATTTATCCTATTTTGGCACTGGGTGGCTGTCCTCCTTTGAAGGGTGTTGGTTGACATCACTGCCACCGCTTACAATGCTGGATTGGTGACCTTGCTTGGTGGTCTTCGCCCAGAGCGGGGGTAGGGGATTTCATGGCGGGCCTCCACAGTGTCCAGGAGGTGCCCGAGGGAAGTGTTACAAAATTTAGGGACAGCGCGTTTCCTCCCTTTGGCAGCCATGGCTTTCCAGCAGCTTCTGATGACAGGTGCAGGGGCACCCTTTAAATATGGCGCCCAGATTACGGGAGGACTGAGGTGATGGCGGGGTGGGAAAATCTGAGGCCGCCCCACCAGTGATCCTGTGTGTTTCCTGGGAATGCATTATTGATGAGGTGGGACGCGCTGAGAAAGGGACATTGCGGCGTGAAAAGCTGCCATTGCAGCCAGCAGGTAAAACGTCCTTTTTCCTGCCAGCTACTGCAAATCTGGGAAGATTCCGCCCAGAGTCTGAGAAAGATGGGCACAGATTTGGGAGGCGACAACATGCTCAAGGACTTTGGAAAGGAAAGGAAACATGGAGATGGGGCAATAGTTTGCAAGGGCAGAGTGCTCGAGGATTGTTTTTTTTTTGAGGAGAGGGGTGATGGCTCCAGATTTGAAGGAGAGAGGGACAGTACCTGAGGAGAGAGAGCTCTTTAACAACATAAGTGGGCTTTTTAGCAAAATTATCAAGCAAGTTAATACCATCTCCCATTGTACTTCCGATTTGAAGCATCTGGCCAGCCTCAGTCCCTGAACAGCTAAACCGTGTTATTGCATTGTTATTTCTTCCTGGCCGCAACAAATTCACAAATGTGGCCACTTTGCGCCCCTGGCCCTATTTTGGTAAATATGTTTTCAGCGACAACAGGAAGTAATCACATTGCCATTTGTATTAGTCTGGCTATCTCGATAGACAACGGGCAGGATTTTCCACTCTGGATCGCCCAGTCCCGCCGCATGTCAATGGGCCTCTGGCTGGGGCGCTGCCTCGCCCGTGGTGGGTCCTGCCTGTGACTGGGCCAGAAAATCCTAGCCTAAGTCTCCAGAACACAGCCCTCTTAAGGGACAAACATCAAGACTACTCTGAGTACTGGAGCAGAATGTCTGCTGAAAGGGTTAAGATGATTAAACAAATTGTCATGGCCCAGAGTGGTTTTTTCCATTTTGCTCTCTTTTTCTCTCCAGTTACAGATATTTTCTCCTAGCCAAGATAGAGAGGAGAAAGCCAATATAATTATGTGTTTAAGTAAGCAAAGGTTCCATGACAATTATGAAGAGCCACTTGACGTTAGTAGGATTCAAATGATTAAATATATCGGCAATGCGTCTGGCATCGCAAGATGGAGGGCGTTACGCACGCAGCCATTATTCCCATGGACACCAGAGGGGACAACACCAACTCCGGATTCTCTTTGCTGTTGAGAGGAACATTTACAGAGAGCATGTAAAAGTCATTATAATCTCCAAATGGTCCAAACCTTGTCATTAGTTTGATTTATCTAAGCACACGGTTTCTGAATGAATCTCCAGACCGGTGACAATTCTGTTCAAATGTTAATCTCTTTCCAGGCTCTCATGGATGTCACTGTTTCTTCGACAACCTAAGGGCTTCTGTTATGTGGTCTTACCCCTTCCCCCACTCCCACTCCCACCCCCTCAACCCTTGGCCAAGATTCTTCTGCCAAAAGAGGATTCAGGCTTTCACAAAACATCTGGCTATTTGTTAGGTTCAAAAAGGGAAGTGTTTGTCATAAATATTCATTACTTTTTCTTTTCAGTAAATAACACAGACAAGTTAGGTACTGGCCTAGCTTATAATGATTCAGTTTGGTTGGGCACTGGACGACTCCTCTATACATCAGCCATTGTATTTGCTCAGTTAGAAGCTGGAAGAAGAACCAAGGTTTTATGAATTTTTTCTAGAGCAATTTTGTAAATCAGAGATGAGAAATTGTTAATAAATTGAGAAATTTCTAACATTTTATGAAGTGTTAACTGAATTATCCTTTGGAACCTGAATCAATAGAATGATAAATAGAAGGATGTGTGAACAAATAGAAACATATGTTGAGAAATAGGCGGCTACATCGATAGCATTAGATGGTCGGAGGAGGCCAGTGTGATGTAGAAATGCCAGCACAAACCAGTTAGGCCACATGGCCTGTTTCTGTAAAACTCTTCCTGGCCCCACAGAGGTTGGTTTGGACCGTGAATAAAATTGGAGAGTTGCATGTTAGGTCGGCTCCCCGATGTGACCCCACCTTTGAGTGATCATAATGCAGGTGGGGGTCCACGTGGCAGCAGCTGCCTGCCCAGCAGTGTCAGGAAGCCAATTAGGCCAATTAAGGGGCCTACGGGGAACGTTACTAACACCACGGGGATCTTCCCGGTGACAGACCAGTCCCCTGCTGAGTCGGGAGCCTGGCCCCCACAGTGAGTCAGGAAACTGCAGCAACTTAGAGGCGTCCCTCCAGTGACAGGTAGAGATCCACTGGGGCCTCCTGTCCCTGTTCACATAAATGTTCTGCAGAAAAAGTGCAAAGGCTGCAGCCTTGGTCATAACCCTTCCTGTCGACAGGTTGTACCACCCGCCCCGATTGCCCTTCAAACTGTGGATCCTCCATTTTTTCATTTGCTATTCAGGCTTCCAAGGGCACGATGGGTAGAGGCGGGCACCCATCCTCCCTACCTCTACAGTGCCCACTCCTCCCGATGGCTCCACAGCCTTGTCCCACCTCCAATGAATCTGGAACTGAGTGGCTTAGAGGTGGGTTGGGATCGGTTTTGAGATTTTTCAAATTCATACGCTTTTTGGGGGGGTGGAGGGGGTGATTAAGATTAACCCAATATAATTTTAGTACCCAGCTGACAAAGTACATGATGAAAACAGAAAGTACTGAAAATGGAACACTTAAGCAGAGAAAAGCCCTGTTGGGGAGTTGGACAGTGAAAGGTGCTGCTTTCCAAATTCCTATGGGCAAGAGGTACTTTTATCCAGATGGATTGTTTCTGTTTCTGAAGGGACATGAAATAGGTGATTAAGTAGGCAACACCTGAATTTTCTTTTAGCGTTTACGGCAATGCTGATTATTTCTTGCTCATTGTGTTTAATCTCTGATATATTGATCCAAAAATCATTTTAGCACCGTTGTATATTAGAATCCAAGAACAATTTGTAGTGTAAAAGGTTAACAAATGGGAAATGCTAATATATGACATAGCTGATAATGCATCTTTGACGTCAGTCAGTCATGTGTTAGACACTCTCTCAAGATAGAGAGGTTGGAACCATGCCTAGGAGTAATATGCCTACTCTGTAATCTGTTTAGATGTAGTACTAATAAACAAGCATTAAGCAGAGACCGGAGTACGTTAACAGTCTCGTCTACTAACCAAGTCCCACGCCTAGAATCCAGGATAGAAGGACACATCTCAGAGCACAATTGAGAATTAGAAAAAGTCATTCTGCCTATCAAAGTTTGGCCTTCTGGTAATCTAATTCTTCTGTTTTAGCATCCAACATTGAACGGCCCTAATACCTTTACATCCATTACCTTGTCTGACATAGTATTACATGGTTGTAATGACGTTTTAAAGGACCTTTGTCCTTGAAAATACTTCTCATCTTAGAGTTACCATTTTTATAATAAACTAAAGAGGAGCTTGGATCAGCAAGAAGCTCTTTAACTCTCTTATTTGAATAACAAGATTTTAAATTTAATCTCCATTCCAGGGTTTGAGCACATAATCAATGCTGACACTTCAGTAAGATACTGAAGGAGTGCTGTATAGTTGGGGGTGTTCTTCTCTGAATGTTAAACTGAGGCCTAATTGCCTGCTCTGGTGGTTCAGGGGGATGCAAAAGACTTTGTAGCATTCTCTGAAAAAGGCCAGGGTCCAGTTTTAGGAAACTTCTCCCCTCCCATATCTCCCCATCCAATCAGAGGCTGCTAGATCTTGTGGTCAACAGTGCCACTTGGGAGGTAGCAGCTGCTGCAGGAAAAAGTGCCTACAGGAGTCCCAGGATCTTGGAGTGACCCAGGCCACAGGTAAGTAAGGGTCATTCGGACTTGAAACGTCAACTGTATCCCTCTCCCCAGATGTTGTCAGACCTAGTGAGTTTTTCCAGGTATTTTTGTTTTTGTTGTAGATGTCCAGCATCCGCAGTATTTTGCTTTTATCACAGCTAAGTAATGTTGGGGGGAGGGGGTGGGAGGGGTTTCATGAGGTGGAGGTTGCTGGGAGAGGAGTGCAGGGGAAGATCAGCAGCTAGGGCAGGGGTTAGCTCTCAGTGGGTTCCCCCTTCCTGATGTCTAGTACCTCAATCAGACGCTGAGTGCCTTTGATTGAGGGACCCCACCCCCACCCCTCACCACCTCCCAACCCACCTCTCGCCTCCAGAGGTGCCAAATTGGTTATACAGTTTTACCCATGGTGTGGGCCAGATTTCATCAGGTCCACCCACCACTGGGCTAACAGCAGTGGCAGAAGTATGAGGCCCCTAAATTGTCATTAATTAGCCACTTAAGGGCCTCAAATCGGTGGCAGGCAAGGAGGTCAACAATGAGCCTTCCCATCCAGAATTTATTTCTGGGGGAGGCGGGAAGGCATTGGGTTTCCAGTGCGCCACCATCCCGCCAAATTATATGCCCTTTCCAGCTCTAAGCTCACCATCAGAGAGAACAGAATATTCCACCCCATGTGTCTCCATGTGAGTCTAATTGCCTTATGTGTGTGGTTTTGTCTGAATGTGTTATTGTGTGTGCGTATATGTCTGTCTATGTTTGTTTGATGTATGTGTGCAGGGGAGCTAAATGATTAAACAGACTCGTGCCAGGTGCAATGAAATCCAAGTTGACACATCATTTGAGTCAATGTGCAGGAGGCCATTATTTCTATTTGCCAAATTCAATTGTCTGTAACAAAAGCAAAATTGGAACCAAAATTTATGTTGAAGATGACTTAATTTTCCTTTTTTTTAAAAAGAGTTTTTTTTTACTGCATTCATTACCATGATGGATGTGAGTGCTCGGAAATATAGTATTTTCTTTCAGAGTGAGTTTGCCAACTTAGCATCAATTAGTGCCAAATTATGGCTACTCTTGTGCTGTGAACTCAATCCCATGAGGAACAGGGCTGAGACTAGCCAAGCTTTTTTTTCCGTCTTTGGATCCATATAGATGTCAGAACAGGAGAATCATCCCATCAGTCTGCAGTGCGTCAAAACCCAGGCCTTGGAGGTAACGGTGAAAGGTGAAAGGGCAATGAAACATTCTTTGATTTGCTTCATCTGACAAGGCCTGATGAAAATATTTAAAAACTACATATTGATTGTCTGAAAAATTAGGGAACAGCAAGCAATTTTGTTTAACACTCTGATTTTGTGGTTACATTTTAATTCATTGTGAGGGGGGTATTGTGATGATATCATACTCCTGGGGAGAGACTATCACCTCACTGGGGAGTCTTGGGGCTGGCTCACAAACAGGGAACAAAGCCTTACTGAAATATTTCAGTGTTCCACTGCCATGCTATCACACGGAAATGACATCATGATAGTAATGGCAGGTATTTGGTCACAGGTTGCTGACTCATAGGAGCATAGGAGCAGGAGTAGGCTATTTGGCCCATCAAGCCTGCTCCACCATTCAAGTAGATCAACTTCAGCCTGAGCTGGTGGTATAGTGGTATTGCCACTGGACCAGTAATCCAGAGGTTACTAGATCCATGGTAATACTCTGGGGACCCAGGTTCAAAAGCCACATTTGAATTTAATAAAAACCTGCAATTAAAAGTCTAGTGGTGACCATGAAACCATTGTCAAAAAAACTCATTTGGTTCACTAATGCCCTTTAGGAAAGGAAATCTGCCATCTATACCTGGTCTGGCCTACATGTAACTCCAGACTCACAGCAATGCAGTTGATTCTTAACTGCTTTCTGAAATGGCCTAGCAAGCTAGTCAGTTGTATAAAAGACACTAAAATGGTCAAAGGAATGAAACCGGACGGATCACTTGACCTAGGCACCAGAACCAACAATGGCAAATTCAGACCTGAACACCTGGCAAAGTCCTCCTTACTAACATTTGGGGGCTTGTGCCAAAATTGAGCCACAGACAAGCAACAGCCTGATATAATCACACTCATGGAATCTTACCTTACAGCTAATGTCCCAGAATACACCATCACCATCCCTGTGTTTGTCCTGTCTCATCGGCAGGATAGACCCAGCAGAGGTGGCAGAACACTGGTACATAGTCGGGAGGGAGTTGCCCTGAGAGTCCTCAACATTGACTCTGGACCCTATTAAGTCTCATGGCAGCAGGTCAAACATGGGCAAGAAAACCTCCTACTAATTACCATGTACCGTTCCCCCCTCAGCTGATGAATCAGTGCTCCTCCATGTTGAATACCAATTGGAGGGAGGCAAGGATGCAGAATCACTAAGCACCACTACTGACTGAGCCCTAAAGGACATAACTGCTAGACTGGGTCTGCGGCATATGCTGAGGGAACCAACAAGAGAGGAAAACATACTTGACCTAACCCACAACAACCTGTCTGCTGCAGGTGCATCTGCCCATGACAGTATTGGTAGGTGTGAGTTTCACACAGTCATTATGGAGATGAAGTCCCGTCTTCACATTGAGGATACTCTCCATCACGCTGTGTGGCACTACCATTGCGTTAAGCAGGGTAGATTTTGAACAGATCTAGCAACTCAAGACTGGGCATCCATGAGGCACAGTGGGCCATCAGCAGCAGCAGAATTGCCAACCATGATCTGTAACTTCATGGCCCAGCATATCCCCCACTCTACCATTCCCATCAAGCCAGGGGATCAACCCTGGTTCGATGAAGAATGCAGGAAGGCATGCCAGAAGCAGCATCAGGCATACCAAAAAATGGGGCGTCATCCTGGTGAAGCTACACACGATTGCTTGCGTGCTAAACAGCATAAGTGGCAAGTGATAGACAGAACTAAGTGATTCCACAACAAATGGACCAGATCTAAGATCTGCAGTCCTTCCACATCCAGTCGTGAATGGTAGTGGACAATTAAACAACTCGCTGGAGGAGGAGGCTCCACAAACGTCCCCATCCTCAATGATAGAGGAGCCCAGCAAATCAGTGCAAAGGATAAGGCTGAAGTATTTGCTACAATCTTCAGCCAGAAGTGCTGAGTGGATGATCCATCTCGGCCTCCTCCGAAGGTCCCCGGCATCACAGATCCCAGTCTTCAGCCAATCCGATTCACTTCACGTGATATCAAGAAACAGCTGTGGCTATGGGCCGTGACAATATTCCAGCAAAAGTACTGAAGACATGTGCTCCAGAAATTGCTGCACCCCTAGCTAAGCTACCCAGTACAGCTACAACACTGGCATCTACCTGGCATTGTGGAAAATTGCCCAGGTGTGTCCTGTACACAAAAAGCAGGACAAATCCAACCCGGCCAATTACCGCCCCTTCAGTCTACTCTTGATCATCAGTAAAGTAATGGAAGGGGTTTTCAACAGTGCTATCAAGCAGCACTTGCTGGGGAATAACCTGGTCACTGACGCCCAGTTTGGGTTCCACCAGGGCCACTCAGCTCCTGACCTCATTACAGCCTTGGTTCAAAAATGGACAAAACAGCTGAACTCTTGAGGTGAGGTGATAATGACTGCCCTTGTCATCAAGGCCGCAATTGATTGAATGTGGCATCAAGGAGCCCTAGCAAAACTGGAGTCAATGGGAATCAGGGGGAAAACTCTCCATTGGTTGGAGTCATACCTAGCACAAAGCAAGATGGCTGTGTTTGTTGAATGTCAATCATCTCAGTTCCAAGACATCACTGCAGGAGTTCCTCAGGGTAGTGTTCTTGGCCTAACCATCTTCAGCTGCTTCATCAAAGACCTTCCTTCCATCATAAGATCAGAAATGGGGATGTTTGCTGATGATTGCACAATGTTCAGCACCATTCACAACTCCTCAGATACTGTAGCAGCCCATGCAGGATAATATTCAGGCTTGGGCTGACAAGTGGCAAGTAATATTTGTGCCACACAAGTGCCAGGCACTGACTATCTCCAACAAAAAAGAACCTAACCATCTCCCCTTGACATTCTAAGGCATTCCAATTGCTGAATCGCCTACTATCAACATCCTGGGGGGTTACCATTGACCAGGAACTGAACTGGACTAGCCATATAAATACTGTGGCTACAAGAGCAGGTCAGAGGCTAGGAATTCTGCAGTGAGTAACTCACCTACTTACTCCCCAAATCCTGTCCAACTTCTACAAGGCACAAGTGAGGATTGTGATGGAATATTCTCCAATTGCCTGGATGAGTGCAGCTCCCACAATACTCAAGAAGCTCGACACCATCCACGACAAAACAGCCTGCTTGATTGGCACCCCATCCACAAACATTCACTCCCTCCACCACCGATGTATAGTAGCAACAGTGTGTACCATCTATAAGATGCACTGTAGGAACTCACCAAGGCTCCTTAGGCAGAACCTTCCTAACCCACGACCACTACAATCTAGAAGGACAAGGGCAGCAGATGCATGGGAACACTACCATCTGCAAGTTCCCCTGAAAGCCACACATCATCCTGACTTGGAAATATATCGCCGTTTCTTCACTGTCGCTGGGTCAACATCCTGGAACTCCCTTCCTAACAGCACTGTGGATGTACCTACATCACATGGACAGCAGTGGTTCAAGAAGGCAGCTCACCACCACCTTCTCAAGGGCAATTAAGGATGGGTTATAAATGTTGGACTAGCCAGCGGCGCACTACATCCCATGAATATAAAAAAACACCACTTTCCTACACTATCCCCTTATCCCTTGATGTTACTGGTATCCAGAAATGTACTGATTTCTGTCTCGCACACGCTCAATGATTGAGCTTCCACAGTCCTCTGGGATAGAGAATTCCAAAGATTCACCACTCTCTGTGTGAAGAAATTCCAACTCTTCTCAGTCTTACATGATGGGTCCCTTATTCTGAGACTGTTCCCTTTGGTTCTCAGCTCACCAGCCAGGGAAAACATCCTATCTACATCTACCCTGTAAGAACACTGTAAGTTTCAATGAGATCACCTCCATTCTTCAAAACTATGGAAAAAAACACCCCCAATATCCTCAATCTCTCCTCATAAGACAAACTTGCCATCCTAAGGATTAGTCTGGTGAAGATCAGTTGCACTGCCTCTATGGGAAATTCATCCTTCCTTAGATAAGGAATAGTAACAGCTTGCCATCCTGAGAATGATCCATTTATTCCTACTCTCTGTTTTCTGTCTGTTAACCTATTTGCAATCCATACCAATATATTACCCCCAATCCCATGTGCTCTAATTTTGTTTACTAACCTCCTGTGTGGGACCTTATCGAAAGTCTTCTGAAAATCCAAATACACCACATCCACAGGTTCTCCTTTATCTATACTATAGGTAACATCCTCAAAAAACTCCAACAAATTTGTCAAACATAATTTCCCTTTCATAAATTTATGTTGACTCTGCTAGTCGTATCATTATTTTCTAGGAATCTAGTTATCACATCCTTTATAATAGATTCTAACATTTTCCCTACTGCTGACATCAAGCTAACAGGTCTGTGGTTCTCTGTTTTCTCTCTCCCTCTCTTCCTAAATAGTGGGGTTATATTTGCTACTTTCCAGTCCGCAGGAAACTTTCTAGAATCTATAGAATTTTGAAAGATAACTGCCAATTCACTGCAATGACAACTTTTAGAAAGCATTTTTGTATTCTTTTCACACCAATTGCTTTTAATGTTAAGATTAATATGCAAAGTATTTGCAGTTTCTATTGTGCGGGGTTGGGGGTTTGGGAGTCAGGTGGGATAATCTCAAACCAGGCCCCAATCCACTCCAACCCACCCGCTTGTGCTTTGAATGGTGAAAAGAAGTTGCATGACTCATAGTTCAACAATCTTTCAGGTTTAACCATGGCCAGCCAGGTTTCCTGGTCCTCAGGAAATCCAGCAGGTGTAGGGAGGCAAGGACTTCTCTGTGGAAGAGCTAAGTGTCTTTACAGCTTGTCGGCAGTAGTAGGATCATTTTAAACCCCAGCTATGCCAGCAAATTGCCACATATACCATCACACAATCCACTATTATAAAATCAGCATCTTGCTGAGGTTCTTCTCCTAATGACAAGGCCTTGTGACCTTATTACCTCTAGTGCCTGGAATAGAAATTTCCTGCAGTAATTGAGCCCGGCATTGTAAAGAAAGTAAGCCGCTGGCACAGAAGGAACTGCTTGCTTTCAGCCAGATTGTGGCCAGAATTTTCCAGCCCGGTGGATGTCGGGCACCATGGCGGCCAAGGGGGGAACTATATGGTGAGAAGGCCAAAAATCAGTTTTGCGCCATCATGAAACCAGTTTGCAATCATCCGCTCCACCCGTCAATGGCGGGCTGCCTTTCCCGTCACTGCACAACAGGAGCCTAATTTCAACACTTTAGTATCTCATTGTAATCCCTGCTCGGAGGAATCATCTCTCCATGCTGGGTCACCTGGGCACATTGGCGTGATTGCACACCGACACGTTTCACAACCATAACGGAAGCAACGTGCACCTGCCGAGCTGACCTCTGCTTGGGGCTTCAAAGTTTGCTTGCTTACCTTGCTTCGGGCAGCACTTGTTATCAGCGCCAGACTTTGCGGGCAGAACCGCATCAACCATAGGAGGGCTCATGGGCAGGTCTCTACCTACCAGACCGACTGTAAGGTGGGGGTGGGGGGCAGGGGCAGGGGCAGCTTTTCAATGATTGCAGTGTTAGGGTTTGCTTGGGGAAGGGGATGAAGTGGCCTTAGGCAAGGGAAGAGGCTGCAGGCCGAGGGCCGTAGGGAAAGGGGGTTATCCCAGTGTGTGTGTGTGAGGGCACATGTTGATCTGTGTACGTGACGTCAAGATGATGAGGGCTGAGGAGGCAGCTTCCAGGGGAGATGAAGCCGGATGGAGACGTGAAGGTGTGTGTGAGAAAGTATGCGGTGATGTTCCTTAAGGTGGCAGCAACTGAGATACCGTGAATGTGTGATGGCCTTGTGAGTATGTGAGTTCAGAGTGATGAGATGCTTACCTTATCCTGGCAGCACGGATGAGATCACTCATCCATTTTCTACACTGGATCGCTGACTTCTCGTGTGCAGCATTGGCACTTGACCACCTCTGCCACCACATCCCAAACCAGAGTGGTAAGACTGATGGGCCTACTGTGACTAAAGCAGGGGCAGAGGACATTGCAGTGGGCCTCCACGGTGTCCAGAAGGCGTCCCAGGGATGAGTAACTGAATCAGGGGGTGGGGGGGCTGCACTCCTTTTGGCTTTTGGGGCCATGTCTTCACCAGAGCAGGCCTGGGCTGCAAGCATTGAGAAGTGTGCTTGCGGCTGCAGTTTAAATATGGCGCCCTGCATGAGGAAGCAGCGAGGTAACAGCATGGCGGGCAAATCGGAGGTCGCCCGCCAGAGAGACGGCCTGTTTCCTGTGGCTGCATAATTAATGAGGCAGGAATGGGGCAATGCGGCATGAAAACCCGCCATTGTGGCCGGCGGGTAAAAGGACTTTTTTCCCCGCCCACTACTGCATTTTGTGCAAACCTGGGACGATTCTGCCCTGTGTCTCTGAGATTTGATGACAATTTCCTTATGGCAGATGCTTTGATAGTTCACAAGTCTGCAGGATTTCAGTAGGAGTCAGTGCTGTCTCACCCAGCAGACAAAGTTTAAATAAACTATTTACCAATGTAACTTACACTGTAGCAGCAAGGATGAGTGGAAGCTCTGACATCCAAATCTAACATTGATATTATGTAAAGCAAGCAGCCTGAGGAGCTGGGTTGTTGTGGAGCGGGGGAGGGTTGCTGGCTATTTTCCTGCAAAGCAAATGACAAAATACTACGCTCTTGTGGTAAAATACCTGATCCGTGTTGAAATTTGGATTAATGGCCTCTGGTCTGAAACACTGACAAGCTGATATAAATGTGCCCAGTGTGCAGTAAGAGGCAGGTACTTCCAATTACACCCCTGATCCTTTAGCAACCTCCCTGGTTGTAAATTTCTTAAATTGCACAATGTCAATTAAAAAAAAATAAAGAGAAAATTGAGATACCAGTATTCAGGGAGGAATGCAATTGGCCAAGGCCCCAGATGTTTCAGGTCTCCAGTGACTTCCCTGTAACTTGTCCAGGATGTTTGAGGAACGTTTTGCATTGACATCATACACTATGAGGTGGAAAAACATTTACCATGGGAAAGATTTGGGGCCTGTGTCTAGTGATCTGGACAACCAATACATTGCAAATTTTGTGGAAATGAACTGTTGATCCCACGCCAAAAAAAAAGGTTTAGATTCTTCCTGGCAGACCTTCACTGAACCAAGTTGTCATTGTTTTAAATTAAGTTGTTTGAATTCTCCCGGTTCTGTAGAAATGATACTCTAGCTGACCGAGACAGGATTGTATTCTCATGTAGATTAAGTTGTCATGGGCTCTTTCTGAGAAACTGTTTCTTGTCACAGCCTTTTTTGACAGGCCTCGCACCAGATTCCAGCCTGATTCATGGCTGGCTGATGTGAGACAGAGGAAGTACAAGTCTGCTGTAACCCAAACTTAGCAGAAGTAGCATAGCACAGTGCAAAAAAAAAAGAAAAAGTGAGATGGCCACATGAAACCCAAAGAATTAGGAGATCGTTCTCGACAGGAAAAAGGCCTATGTTCAGGGATTAATGCAAGGAAATCTGTGAATCAAGCCTTAGGTTCAATTTTCTGATCTCAACAAGCTTCTAGTGGTAAGAAAAGAAATAGGCAAGAAGAAATGGATGCCAAGGGCAAACACAATTATTATCAATTTTTTTTTATAGTCCGTATTAAATTAGAAACAGTGGGTAATTGTGTCAGGTCGCTAAGATCAGCCTGGTTAGTTAGAGATTTATAATCTGCACTTTTACTTTTTGCTCTCGTTATTAAAAAACCATTCTTGACCAATTCTGGCTACTGCTCTCATGGCAATTGTCTGTCCACAGACATAGGAATAAAATAATGGCAATATGCTATAAATCATGAATAAAAACAAAAAGTGCTCCAAATACACAGCAGGCTAAAAGAGAAAGGTTAGGCTTAAGGTTTGGGTCCAGGCTGGGTACCGTCAGGTTGAAACTGTTGCATTTAACAGGATTGACAGGAGCAAGGCAGGAGAAAAGAGGACAAGCACAGGTAACCTACAGTTTGATTCAATAACTTTCCTGAAATATATCCTGAAGAATTCTTTTTTTTATTGGTGAGGACTGTTCAAGCCGAAAGAGAATTTTTATAAAGAAACAGCTATTATGTTGAGTCTACATGTACCCTAACTAAATAATGGGATAATATAAATAAGAATGGGCTGTTGGCTTATTGAATTCATAAAATTATTAGAATGATCGTGATTTCATGGAATCAAGCTGCTGATGTATATGCCGAGTGTTGCCAGCCCTCCAAGATCGTCTTGGAGCCTCCAGCTATAAATCTCCTTTATTTTGGTTACAGGGACATTTAAAAAAAACAATTTGTGATTTTCTTTAAATGCTTTCATTTATTACTTTATAAATATTGGAAATGGTGGAAAAGTGATTATTAAGTGAACAGGAATGCTTGGAGGTTAAATGAGGAAATCTGCAGGGATATGTCCGATTAGAGTTGGGAACATGGTGCCACCTATTTATGCAGTCTGTAATCCCCATGTAACAAGACTGAACTTCAAATCAACTTGGCCTTTTACTGGTGGGGTACAGAGGCCAGACACGGCCTCAGGCAAGGTGTTAGTGAGAATTCCAGTGGAGGGCAATTAGAAGGTGGTGGGGCAGTGGTGGGATGTGGGTGGGGGGCAATAATGTCTGCCAGCAATCTGGAGGAATACTTCCATTAGGTGAGAATATCCAGCCTAACTTTCTGGCGGCAGCCTTTAACTGTCCCTAAGAGTCTGGCTGTGAAGCGATTGAAAATGCTAGTCAGCCACAAATGGGGCTCACATAAGCATCAAGCCCCTTGTTTGCATATATAAAAGAGCTAATGCCTATTTCATCCTGGGCCCTCATGCTGAAGCCTTTATCAATAAGTACCCACATACTGGCAGCCATCTTGGAACCTGTTTTATTCCTACAAATAATGATCTAGTTTCTAGGCCAATCTATTTCCTGAATTCATAGATTCACAGAATCACACAGTGCAGAAGAGGCCCTTCAGCCCATCGAGTCTGCGCCGACACGTGAGAAACACCTGACCTACCTACCTAATCCCTTTTACCAGAACTTGGCCCGTAGCCTTGAAAGTTATGATGTGCCTAGTGCTCATCCAGGTACTTTTTAAAGGATGTGAGGCAAGCCACCTCCACCACCCTCCCAGGCAGCGCATTCCAGACCGTCACCACCCTCTGGGTAAAAGAAGTTTTTCCTCACATCCCCCCTAAACTTCCTGCCCCTCACCTTGAACTTATGTCTTCTTGTGACTGACCCTTTAACGAAGGGGAACAGCTGCTCCCTATCCACCCAGTCCATGCCCCTCAATCTTGTACACCTTGATCAGGTCATTCCTCAGTCTTCTCTGCTCTAACTAAAACAACCCAAGTCTATCCAACCTCTCTTCATAACTTAAAAGTTTCATCCCAGGCAACATCCTGGTGAATCTTCTCTGCACCCCCGACAGTGCAATCACATCCTTCCTATAATGTGGCAACCAGAACTGCACACAGTGCTCCAGCTGTGGCCTCACCAAGGATCTATACAACTCCAACATGACCACCCTACTTTTGTAATCTATGCCTCAATTGACAAAGGCAAGTGTCCCATACACTTTTTTCACCACCCCACTAACATGCCTCTCCGCCTTCAGAGATCTATAGACACACACGCCAAGATCCCTTTGTTCCTCAGAACGTCCTGGCGTCATGCCATTCATTGAATACTTCCTTATCAAATTACTCCTTCCAAAGTGTATCACCTCACACTTTTCAGGCTTAAATTCCATCTGCCACTTATCTGCCCATTTGACCATCCCATCTATATCTTCCTGTAGCCCAAGACACTCAACCTCACTGTTAACCACCCTGTCAATCTTTGTGTCATCCGCAAACTTACTAATCCTACCCCCCACATAGTCATCTATGTCATTTATATAAATGACGAATAATAGGGGACCCAGCACAGATCTCTGTGGCATGCCAATGGACACTGGCTTCCAGTCACTAAAGCAGCCTTCTGTCATCACCCTCTGTCTCCTACGACTAAGCCAATTTTGAATCCACCTTATCAAAATACCCTGTATCCCATGTGCATTTGCCTTCTTTATAAGTCTCCCATGTGGGACCTTGTCAAAGGCTTTGCTGAAATCCATATAAACGACATCAACTGCACTACCCTCATCTACACACCTGGTCACCTCCTCAAAAAATTCAATCAAATTTGTTAGGTGTGTCCTCCCTCTGACAAAGCCATGCTGACTATCCCTGATCAAACCTTGCCCCTCCGAGTGGAGATAGATTCTCTCCTTCAGAATTTTCTCCAAAAGTTTCCCCACCGCTGGTGTGAGACTCACTGGCCTATAGTTCCCTGGCTTCTCTCTGCAACCCTTCTTAAATAAAAGACTGGTTCAGCCTCAATATTGGGCATTGCACTTTTGGGAGGATGTGAAGGCTTTAGAGAAGGTTCAGAAAAGATTGACGAGAATGATTCCAAAGATGGGGATTTCAGTTACATGGCTAGATTGGGGAAACTGGGTTGTGCTTCTCAGAATCGAGAAGCTTGAGAACAAGATTTGATAGAGGTGTTCAAAATCATGAGAGGCCTGGACAGAGCAGATAGAGAAGAAAAGTTCCCATTGTCAGACGGATCAAGAACCAGATGTCACAGAGTTAAGGTGATTGGCAAAAGAATCAAAAGCGACATGAAGATTAACTTTTTTATGCAACAAGTGTTTAGAATCTGTAATCCATTGCCTGAGGGTGTGGTGAAGGCAAATTCAATTGTGGCTTTCAAAAGGAAATTTGACAAGCATATGAAGAGAACAAAATTGCAGATGTATGAGAAAAGGGCAGGGGAGTGGGGCTAGCTATGTCGCTGTTACAAAGAGCCTGCTGAGACTTGATGGGCCACATTGTCTCCTTCTGTGCTGTATTCATTCTTTGATTCTATTCTATCAAGTCAGTTATATGTAGATTTTCCCCAAAAGCACTGTGATAGTTCTGGAACCAGCCAATAAGTTATGCCATCTTTTGGCACCAGACCTATGACCTATTTTCTATCAGTGTAGAACCTTGTCAATTGCTGTAAAGGTAATAACAGTTCCAGCTCACAATTCTCTCTCTCCGCGTATTTCCAAATAACCTCAAATGACCAAACAGCCGTAAGTCACTTAACTCTGCAGTGCTGTCTTAATGAGCAATGATGCCCTGTTCAAGTGAGAAACATATTTCACATCCTTACTCCAAACACCCACAAGAGCAGAGATAGTAAACACCTTTTTATTTCCGCACCCTGGAGATCAAGGCCAACTTTCTATTAAACTTTGTGATTACACATTGCAGTACAATTATGAGGTTTATAATATTATGTTTTGGGACTGTGGTCAAGTTTTTCTGGTGCCACCTGCCGCAGGACTGGAAATTCCGGACCGAAGTCAACGGACCTTTCGCTGGTCCGTCAAATTTTCTGTTCCACCCATGGCGATTCCTACCGCAGGTAGAACCAGAAAATCCCAACCTGTGTCTTTAACTTAAGGTAAAATAAAGGGGTCATGTGACCTCTTTTGAAGTCTGCCTGACAGTCAGCCTGGGCGGTTTGATAGAGATTAAAGGGGGTCCAGACTGTTTTACTGGGAAGAAGGCGCAATAGAGATAATGGCAGCAGGCTATGCTAACAGGGGATAGACTGTAGGTCTCCAAAATCCCAGGAAAGTGTTGAAAATGTCAGGTTGTAAACAGTTGTGTTTTAAACTGTCCATTTAGTTCCAAGATGAAAGTGAGTTTTGCTCTCAAGGATAGCTAATCAGCATTTCTACCTGGATACAAGGCCCACGTGATTCCTATTTCCATGGAAATGATAGAGGGGCTGCAGCCACAAACAGCAAGATGCTGTGGTTCACCAAACAGGAATGTGATGGGGGCTCATGTTCAACTTGGAAAGATCAAGTTCATGGGGAGTTAAAACGAGGCTGGAAGATTTGCTTAGCTTTAGCTAAGAGAGAGAAGTCTCCAGGAAAACTCGCACTGTGAAAGACAGTTCTGGAGTTAAAAATTTCCAAACTGGGAAAGGAAAAGATCAGAAGTAAACCCTCAGTAACTAAGAATCACCGTGGATTGATTCTGGGAGAATTGAATGTCTACTTAAAGGATAGTATAATGTATACTTGATAGTGGGTTTTACTGATTGTGTTAAAAGTTCTGTTATGTAGTTTTAAATATAAGTGGCCTACAAAGTTAGTGTTAGTCAATAAGCTTTTAGGCTTTTGTTACAGTAAACACCTTAAAACATGAAATCTTATGTCATTCTTTCCACAATGAACTGGAAGTTTGAATTTATTTTTAAAAATTATCGGTCTCCATGCAGATCATAACAGTTGTACATATGGCACTTCATTACTGCTGACTGTAGTTAACATTTTACTTTGCAAAGAACACAATTGAGAAAGGCAAATGATTCATTCAAAATTCTGTGTCACCCTGGTGTCTGTGGACGTTCCATAATGATCATGCTTTCAGGTGCAAATTGTGTTGCGAATCTCTTGACTTTTCACTCAAACGCCCTTCCTCTGGGGAATTGGAATAAGGAACACTGGGATAAAGTGAAAGAAGTATGTTCACCCCAGTGGGAGGGAGGAATTGGTGAGGTCTCTGGTGCATATTAATTGACTCATTCATCTTTTCATGTCTAGAGTGTGAACCTGAATAGTGTGGAGGTGAGTCACGCTTGCAGCATTATTTTAGGAAGTGTGTGCCTTCACTTACCTTGGCTAAGCTGGGAATGTCATTAAAATATTCCCAGTCCTGTATTGCAGGATAGTTGATGTGACACTGCCTACCTTTGCCATATCCCTCCAGCTTTTTCTGGGACTTCTGGCCTTGGGTGCCAATAGTTTTTCCTCCTGGCCCTTATTTCTGCCAAGAACTCCTCCATGGAAAATCATGTTCTGCCTCCACCTGCTTTATACTTGTGTGTTTTAACTGCTCCTAGCAGTGATCACCCAAAACAGGAGGATTCCTAGATTTAAATCAAATACTTACATTTTAGAAGCACCTTTCATGGTCTTTAGGACATTTTACCAAGACTTTGCACAAATGTGTACTTTTTTGAAGTGTTGTAACTCTTTCAAGTACAAACCCATTTCCATCTGTTTCAGATGTTGTTTCATAGTTTGCCATTGTGAGATTTGAACTCTTGATACTCTTTTTTTTTGAGTAAACCTGTTTCCATCTGTTTCAGATGAAGTTACATTGTTTCATAGTTTGCCATTGTGAGATTTGAACTCTTGATACTCTTTTTGAGTAAACCTGTTTCCATCTGTTTCAGATGAAGTTACATTGTTTCATAGTTTGCCATTGTGAGATTTGAACTCTTGATAATCTTTTAAATGAAAACCAAATCAACAAAATTGGGATAAATCAGGCACAGCCCCTAATTCAGGTCAGCTGTAAAACCAAGAACAAAGTTTAAAGGAAACTTACAAACTTTAAATCAAAATGTGATTAAAGGGGTCAACAAAACACCCCAGTCCCCGCGGTGCCCACCGAGCACGGAAGGCCTCGAGAGTGCCAGCAGACACCGCGTGCTCCTTCTCCAGGGACATCCGGCAGCGAACGTAGCCGCGGAAGAGGGACAAACAATCAGGCGGGACTCCCCCGTCGATCGCCCGCTGCCTGGACCTGTTAATGGCCAACTTGGCCAGGCCCAGGAAAAAACATGTTTCCATCTGTTTCAGATGAAATTACATTGTTTCATAGTTTGCCATTGTGAGATTTGAACTCTTGATCATGGGGTTACAAACCCAGTACCATAACCACTTGGCTATTTAGGCCAAGCCTTGAAGTGTTGTAACAAGGTCCTGCAATAGTGATTTGATAATTGGTGTTAGTGATATTTGTTGAGGGCTACTTATTGACAAGGACACAAGCTACATATTTAGGTAGTCAAATGGGTGAGTCAACTCACCTGGGTGGGCAGAAGCCCCTCCCAAAACATTTACTGAAGGTCCAAGCCTGTGACAGTTAACAGGGAGGACTTGTCAGTATTCCATTGAATAAAACTGCTTAAGTTATGGAATCATTTGTAGGTTTTGCTTCAACCAAATTACATTTGAAACATAGCCCCACAAGGTGGGTAGTTGTAAAACAAAGCTCGCTAATCAGAGTAATTGGGTGTTAACAACTAAGCAATTAATTCCTATTTAGCTTCACTGTGATTGACATTTTAGCTTCCAACAGTGGCTTCCAAAACACAAATGGAATTGACAAAGCTTTTAATACCAGCAGTTATTTTCTAGGCAGCAACATGGGCAAATAATCACTCGAGTGGCAAAAAAGGAATTCAATGAAGTTTTATACAAAATGTGTTTTGCAGTGGTGCACTGTCTGAATGCCTCAAAGCTGAGGTAGGTGCAGCAACCACCATGGGATGGGAGTCATATGATGTAGGGAAGCTTTGCCCAGCTGCATGATTGCATGACTTGGGCCAGTCCAAGACGTTTAAATCTCATACAGATGTTTGATCTGCAAATGCTAATGAGCAGTCACCAAGGAGGAACTGTGGCATTCCTGTGAAGCAGTAGATAATTGACATGTATGGAAAGAAGTAACAAATGGTGAACTGTATGCTTTTTCTTTGTTGGGCCAAATGTCTGACATATATATAAGCATTACAATGCTTAGAAATCTCCGAATTGAACTACTGAGCAACCTGTGTACTTAACAGAGTTTCCCAATTTATACAGAGCACTCCCTTCTCCTTTAAGGACACACTCTAATCACCTAACAGTAGAGAAATTGGGTAAAGACAGCCAAAGCCAAATCCTGCAGATGCCCAAGTGTGCACTGCTACAGTTTAACCAGCAAAAACAACAATGCAATTTACTAGTATTGAGATCTGGTAAGTTTTCTGCTGCTTGTCTAGATGCCAAATGCAGGAGAATTGGCTTGCCGGACAAGGAACAAAGTGAAAAGGATTCCTGTTGTAGGTCTACCTTTCCATGTCCCATCAACAAAACAGGCCTGCTAGTTAATCATCAACCATAGGGCTGCCTGGCACAAGCATCGAATCACAGAGCATTCAGCAGAGGATTGAATCTGTACCAGTCTTTTACCTCAGGTGTGTTATATTGGAGTTAGCCTGACCCCAAAAATGCCCTGGTTACCTTCTGCCACTAAGAAGGATAGTCATAAATTGTCCATCACAAAGACAATCTCAATACAGAAACCTGAAAGACAAAAGCTAGAAAGACAAAAAGATGGGTGAGGCGTACTTCCTCTTTAAAACCTCCTCCTGGTGACAGTCTGAGATTAAGTCAGTCTGTTCGCAATCTTGGTGTCACGTTTGAGATGAGCTTCCGATCATCAATAAGACTGCTTATTTCCAATTCCGTCACATCGCTCAACTTCACCCATCTCAACACATCTGCTGCTAAAACCCTCATCCATGCCTTTGTTTCCTCTAGACTCAGCTATTCCAATGCACTCCTGGATAGGCTACCCTTTGTAAGCTTGAGGTCAGTCAAAACTCTGCTGCCCATATCTTAACTCCTAGCGAGTCCCGTCCCCTATCATCCCTGTGCTCATTAACCTACATCGGCTCCCAGTCAAGCAATGTCCTGTTTTCAAATCCTTCCATGGCCTTGCCCTCCCTATCTCTGTAATCTCCTCCAACCCTATGCATTCCCTATCTAATATTGGTGGCCATGCCTTCAGTTGCCTAGATCCCAAGCTCTGGAATTCCCTCCCTACACCTCTCCACCTCGGTACCTCACTTTCCTCTATTAAGGCAGTTTTTAACAACATACCTCTTTGACCAATCTTTTGATGATCTGATCTAATGTTTCATTATGTGGCTCACTGTCAAACTTTGTTTTATAATGTTCCTGTGAAGCATTTGAGTATATTTCATTATGTGAAAGGCACCATATAAATATAATTTGTTGCTGTTAAAACTGACCAAATCATATGGACCATTGACCATACAACTGACCATTGTATGGATCCCAGGTTTTGCCCCAAATCTGTGTAATTTTATTCCGTTTTTCACCTACAACTTCTAATACATTTCCATGTAGTGAGCTGGCGTCTTCGCCCGCTTTGTTTTATGACTGTGTTTAATGACACCTGCCAGTGCCATTAACAACATTTGTCGGTGTATCACCAGGAAGGAGGAGGACAATAATCACCAAACATTTAGTTAAATTTAGTTAGACCACTGGTATGTTTTATTAAAAAACGTTATGTCTAATTTGATGCTGCCAGTCTATAGACTGACAGTATTACACTGAAGTTCTTTGTTGCAGTTCTCTTCATAGCTAAGTGCAGAACCCAACAATGTATGATTCTTCAGCACAGCACAGCACTCACATGAGCAACAAGATTCAGTGGCTAAGCAATGTTATGCGCGTGCATATCAGCAGCCTGGTGGAAGTGTCAATATTCACTCCGTTCTTGGGTATTTATACTATATTAACTTGTTTTGGTTTCAATTTTGCTGCAGAACAATATAAGAGACTACGATGAGAACACAGAGTCGGGACAATTCACAGTTCCGCAAGCCTGACCTGGGAGAAAGTGCCCCGGAAGGTTGAATTTTCACTCTGGTGAGAGGGGTGTGCGGGGGTGGGGGGGGGGAGGGCATGGGGGGATGTGGGTTGAAGCTGGGAGTTGGGATGGGTGACTCTGGAACAAGTGTGGGTGCAGAGGTAGGTTGGATGGAAGGCCTGCCTCAGTGCACCAGCACTATGTGGAAGTTTTTAAAAAATCAATACAACTGTCCTCCAGCTCTTACACACCCTCATCCCCCACACACACCCTATGCCTCAGTCATGCCAACCCATGCCACCTTATACTATCACAAACCACCTCATGGCCCCTCAGACCCTGAATGCCAATCTATGCCCCTTTACCCACCTCCCCATGGCCCCTTATTCCCTCCATGCCAGCTTATTGTGCACTACCCACCTCATAAACCCTCAGACCATCCATGCCAATCTATGCCCTATACCCACCTCCAAGACTCTTTATAGGCCTGATGCCAACTTAGTGTCAATGCATAACAACCCATTTTCCCCAAACACCACCCTTACCCCTTATACCCTCAATGCCACCATGGGACCCATGCTGAGATGAAATAAAGTTCTAAACGCCTTTTGATGACTTCACTATTTAAAAAAAAACTCTTCTTCATAAAAATCCATTGACTACATTTAAATTCCTTCAACTATGTAATCCATTATATAAAGCATTTGAGTATATTTCATTATGTGAAAGGCACCATATAAATATAATTTGTTGCTGTTAAAACTGACCAAATCATATGGACCATTGACCATATTTCATTCAAGTGCTTAATCCCTTATAAAACAATCATTGGAACTCATCATCCCATGTCAAAGAGTCTATAACCACTTGTAGCTGTCAATTAATTTGTGAAATGGAAGGTTGTGAAATGCAGCACTAACCCAGTAATAATAATCCTCAACCTAATGTCAACAGACAGAGCAAAATAGTAAGCAATGACATTTCTTTAAAATTCCATAGTTTTTTCAAGATTTAAAGGGCAGGAGTTTTAAATGCCTCGACAGTTTGATAGTTATTCTTTTGACAGCCGTTTTTGATGATTCCTTTTGGCACTTTTGACTGTTCCTTTTGTTGACTGTTCCTTTTGGCACTTTTGACAGTTCTTTTTGTTGACTTCCTTTTGGCACTTTTGACAGTTGCTTTTTATAGTTCATTTTGATACTTTTGACAGTTGCTTTTGACAGTAATTCCAATGAGTTTATGCACTATTACGCACAATCATGTCCAATTTTACAAATTCCAAAGGCTCCTTACCTCTTCCAAAGGGCACCTGACCTCCACCAAAGGTGTCTGGGACCATATCCAAAGGGCACCCTACTCCACCAAATGGGTACCCCATCTCTCCAAAGGGCTCCACAAAGTTTAAACCTGCTCCTACCAGGTGTATTCTGCACACAGCAGCCAGGATTTTAAGATGGTGGGTTTTCTCTTCCAGCCATACAGGGAGTCGGCGGAGAACACATCCCTGCTGAGACTGTCTGCCCTGCAACTATTTAATGCTCCAACAATTGATAATTGGCTGGAGGTGGGACTTCCACCCCTCACTTGGGAGGAAGTTCTGCCTCAGAGAGCTTCCGGGCAATCTGATCAGCTTGCAGCACTCTAACCCCTGCAGCACCAGAAGCTGCAATGGACAGAGCTGGGACTCCAAGCAGTCCCCACAGTCCAAGTCCCGGGATTCCCAGGACCAGGTAAATGTGGGAGTTTCAGGGCAGGGTGGGGGAGTGAGGCCCAGTGGGGTGGGCAGTGGGTGTCACTGGAGAGGCCAGAGAGGGCAAGAGCACCAACAGGGGCCAGACATTTTGCAGGGTTGCCCCATGTTAAAATGGGGCTGCTGATGGAAGCACCCTTCCCCCTTCTTGCCCAAGGCCTGAACACAGTTCATCTTCGGACCTCTCCCCTGCCCTTGAATTCTCCCGCCAGCCTGAAAATTGAGGCTGGTGGGAAACAGCCCTTAAGTGGACAACAATTGGCCACTTAAAGGCCTCAGCTGGGGTAAAGACAGGCGGACCAGCCTAGGCCTCGCCCTCCCAAGGGTAAAATTGTGGAGAGGTCGAGACTGGTGGAAGGCCAGTGGAAAGGCCAACCAAGAAACTTGATGGTCTTCCCTGCCTACAAACCCACTGGTGGGGGAACGTAAAATTCTGCCCAACATGTTTCCCACAGCTAGCAAACAGAAATCACACATGGCTGAAGGCAGCTGCTGATTTATATGGGCAGTTGCCTCTGTGAAATGTGAAAGTGCAAATCCCGACATGTCCCCTTTCCCACCCCTGTAAAAATGGTAGGCCTAGATAGAAGCTCTCCATCGTTGCGAAAATCCAGGCCTACCTAGTATTTTGGATCGACTCATTTGTGCTATCGCTTCAGGTAATTGGATATAAATCCAATCCCAGGGCATCAACATCAAAGTGAAATGAATTTTGCAGAATCATAGCAGTTCCAAGTTGAAATGAGTTCCCAGCACAAATTGGCAGCTCCATTGAGAGAAGGGCAATAATGGTTTGGGCTGAAAATTGATGGAGGCATTGTATTTCAAAGATGGGCATTATTACAGGGGCAAAATAAGAGTGATACTGACCGATGTTATGCATAACCTAGCAGCAGTCAGAAGATTGTGCCCTGTATGCTTCCTTTACAGTGATATTCATTTCTTCTTTGGTCTCCTTTAAATTGCATGAATTCTTCTGACCTTCTGGCAGGTTCTCTGAGTGACACAGACAATTCCAACCCTGTTTGAGCTTTGCCCCACTCACTGTCCTTGCACTCTCTACCTAAAAAATGTATTCACGTCACTCCATTTCTATGCTTAGCGGTACAAACCGTTCTGCTGGCAAAACAGCCTTTTGCATTGTTGACATTCAAACAGTTCTTCAAATTTTTGGGGACTTCACCGATGGGTTATGAAACTTCTTGACAGCTTTGCTTGCTTAAGTGGCTCATTTGCTCCTTGAAATACATTAGGCGGGCTTTTCCGGCCCTGCCCACCGCCTGGGTCATCCAGTCCTGCCGAAAGCCCATAGACTTTTGGCTGAGCTGCCAAATTTTCTGTGACGTGTCCTGCCACAACGGGGCCTGAAAATCCTGGCCATTCAGTATGGAACATGCTTGAACCCTGGGATTTGAAACTTATGTATTCCTGTGCTCCAGCGAATAAAGCTTCTTCATGGTTCATGGCTACATTTTCATTGACATTAATGAAGTTGTATTCTCAGAAATCATAAGAACATAAGAACGCACGATGTAGGAACAGGAGTATACCATACAGCCCCTGCCTCCATGCCTGCTCCGCTATTCAATGCAATCATAGCTGATCTTTTGCTTTCACTCCACATTCCATTCGTTTCCCGCATCCACTGATTCCCTGAGTAACCAAAAATCTGTCTATCTCAGCCTTAAACATACTCAATGATGACGCATCCAGAAACTTCTGGGTTAGAGAATTCCAAATGTTTACAGCCCTTTGAATGAATACATTTCTCCTCATGTGCCATTCGCTGTGTTCATTCTTGAAGGAATAAACTCTTCAATAATTTTAATTGACAGTGAAAAAAAAAGATATTCTTACATGTTAAATTGGCAGAAAGGATGGATGGCTAATGCAAGTAATGCTGAGTCTAGTGTTTTTAAGGTCAGTGATTAATCTTCCTACACCTTTACTACTTTTAATTAATGTTGCCAGGCAACCTCTGTGACACATAGACCTTGGGTAGCATCTCCCGGGATTAGAAAATTAAATCAATAGTTTCCTTTTATAGTATTTATTGTAAGGCTAAGGTGGTAATAGCCATGTAATGAATAGCAATTGAGTACTTAATGAATAGTGACTGAAGTAATTGGTGAAAAATGTACTTGTCTTGCTATTTGTTTTATGCTGGAAGAATGTTCCTCAACCCTGGATCAACTTTGACTCAGTGTGTGTCCACAGACATAATTGAATATTTTTTGGAGGAGATTTCACATGCAGGCTTTCACGCTTACACTTTCATTAGAACTGCATGGAAAATAGTTCAACAATTTATATGCCCTAAATAAGTGAGGCATCTTGTACAGCTTTGGGTTGGAAAGGGAAAAAAAAGAATCTCTGCTGGTCTCAGCTTGGTCTTGATTCAGTTAACAACGGTAAGGCTGCCCTGTTAAATTTAAGTCTCGTTATAAACACCTTTTCAAGCCATTGTAGACCTGTAACATTTAGAGAATATTATGGCCCCCCTTTGCACTGAGGAAACGACTTCTCAATTAGTTAGTTTAGGCGTGAGAATCGGCTGCCAAGTCAGGCCTGCCAATCATTG